>NC_072373.2:108465000-108768030 GCF_028885625.2 Pongo pygmaeus | reverse complement strand
TTAAAAATTTAACCGGGCATGGTGGCGTGTGCCTGTAATCCCAACTACTAGGGACGGTGAGGCAAAAGGATGGCTTGAGTCCAAGAGTTTGAAGCTGCAGTGAGCTATGATCAGCTGCACTCCACCCTGGGGAACACAGCAAGACTCTATCTCAAAAAAAAGAAAAAAAAGAAATACATAGAGTTCAGTCCCTAGAATTATCTTCACAATGATCCATACAGCCTTGCTATGCTTTAGAACTTTCAATTTTAGGACAGGAAAGTAACATTAAATGTAGAAAACAAAAATGGAACATTTATTCGAAACTCAAATACTACGCATATAGGGTAAGAGATTAAATATAAACACAGCAAGCTGCGCCCCAGTCCTATCTGTCCAAGGCTGCATGGTCAAATGGAATCTTGAAGAGAACACCTGGACAACAGAGGACCTGTCAGCGACGTCTCCGGTCTGGACTTCTGCTGCGTCTTCGGCCACCTCTAGGGAAAAAGAAGCAGGGAGAGGAGTCCATTAGAGGGACATAATACTAAGTCCTCATTCTGTTTCGTTCGTATTCCCTTCACCCAAACAGTGTTTGCCCTCTTCATTTTACCTCCTCTTGCCTTTTGGTGGACCCCGAACAAAACACCAGTCAACGCTGATGGGCTGTCCCATCAAATCCTGGCCATTGAGTCCCTCCATAGCAGCCTGGGCTTCCTTGTATGTTTCATACTCAACTAGAGTATACCCCTGGGGAAAGTGAAATGACAGATATGAAATCCCTCCTATTTCCCCAAGTATCACTGAGTATCTTTTTCCTCAAATCTAAACTCAGAAAAATCTACACACTTTAAACAATGAATGTACATCATATATCTCTACTGTATATATACAACATCTCCGTTTCTGTCTCTTTGGCGTGTCTGACAAAACATAGATTTCCAATGTCATTTTATTTCAACTTTGCTCTTGGCCAACCACAGCACACACAGAACTACCAATGCTGTCTAAGGCGTATGAAAGAAAGGAGGCAATAAAGTGTAACTTAGGATACCTTCAGATATCCCGTTCGCCTGTCGAGGTTGAGGTGAATGTTTTTAATTTCCCCATATTCTGCGAATTTGTCGTGTATGTCTTCTTCAGTGGCTTCCTCATGGACTCCAGTTACAAAGAGAATCCAGCCTTCAACAGCTGTTGGGGGACGGGGGGAAGTTGTATGAGTACACGAGAGAAACACTTCAAGCAGGCTCACAGGAATAGAGTGAGTGCGGACTCAGATTGTTTAAGCTATCTCTGAACCCATTCCTACTGCGTTTAACTATTTTATTGGTTTCTAACTACTACCGCAGACACGGATACCTCACAGGTTCCATTACTACTCACAGCGTTGTGGTCCGGGTTCATCGCCATCCTGCTCCACGCTGTCATAATCCTCACGCATCCGCGCTCGGGACCCCTCTTCTATAAGGGACATACACGAGATCACCGAAAATTCCCCCTTTCTCCCATTGTTCCTATGAGTTGGGTGGGGACTCCAAAACCCGTAGCTCCTGCCCTACTAGGGCCACTCTACCCCATTTTCCCCACACTCACCGGAGCCAAAGCCGCGACCCTTCCGTTTCTTCGCTTTTTCTTTCAGTTTGTGAATGCTCTCTGGAGCCCCAGAAGATAAAAGAATAAGTAACCATGACAGTCATTTGTAACAATCGTCTCTTTCCCAACACACTACCTGCAAGCCGACCCAAACCGCCTCGTCTCAGTGCCTTCCCGGTCACGCCCTCCCTTCTCCTGAAGGGGGCGGAATCTCTAATCCACCCAAGACCCGGTTCCCCGATTCCCATCCTCAAGACCGGGGAGAAAAGAGGAGTAAATTTTCCTATTATAGCCTTCTCTCGCACCTTCCCCGCTTCCCCCCAGCCGCCTCCACTGTCCTCACCGTCCCCATCCTCATCCATGGCGAAATCTTCGCCCCCAGCCTCGTGAAGATCTAGCACGTCCGCCATCTCGCCTTCGATCGAGATCTCGTCTGTGCCGCTCAGACACTAGGTACCTCGGGAAACTGTCGCAGAGGGGAAAGGTCACCAGTCAAGCTGACCAATCAAAGGATAACTCTAAATCCCTCCCTCTGCACGATAAAAATACGCAAATTGGGGCGGGCCTAGTTCGGAAAGATGCCGGAAGTGTTTCTGTGGCCATCTTGAGCAGGTCGCAAGCTAAATCCTGCCATCTTAGGAGGTACAGACCATAGGGGTCGTGGCTTCCTCTTAACCGCGGTAGTTGCTGATAAATACTGTACTATTAACAGTGAGGCCCGGCGTAATTTCCTTATTAGAGGGCTTCTTTACGTCTCTTCATCCCAAACTGGGAAATGGTAATTGAAGAAACACTTTTCTTTCAAAAATCCCAGGCCTGTACCCTGTTCTGAGGCAGCGTGGTGTATGTTAGGAGCGTTTTTAAAAAATAGTCTGATCAGCAGCAGTGCGGGCATAAAGAGCTGCTTCTGGAACCTGCAGCACCGAATTTCTCTTCAGGAAACTAACAGACTTGGTTGCAATACGATTGGTGAGACAGATAACAATTTTTTTTTTTAATATAAAACTCCCTGCCTGTAATCCCACCTACTCGGGAGGCTGAGGCAGGAGAATCGCTTGAACTCGAGAAACGGAGGTTGATTAGCTGGGCGTGGTGGAGTGCGCCTGTAATCCCAGCTACTTGGGAGGCTGAGGCAGGAGAATCAGTTGAACCCGGGAGACGGAGGTTGCAGCGAGCCGAGATCTTGCCACTGCACTCCAGTCTGGGGGACAAGAGCGAGACTCTGTCTCAAAAAAAAAAAAAAAAAAAGTGAAAAAGAGTAAAACGAAAAATAAAATTGAAAAAGCGATTAGGAGACACTAATTCGTTCTCCACAGTAGGTACTGTGATCATTTTAAAAATCAGTTGGTTACATACCTACTAAAAACCCTTCTTGTTGTTTTGAGACGTAGTCTCGCTCTATCACCCAGGCTAAGAGTGCAGTGGCGCAGTCTCGGCTCACTGCATCCTCTGCCTCCCAGGTTCAAGCAGTTCTCCTGCCTCAAGCCTCCTGAGTAGCTGGGACTACAGGCGCCCGCCCCCACACCCGGCTAATTTTTGTATTTTTAGTAGAGACAGGATTTCACCATGTTGGCCAGGCTGGTCTTGAACTCCTGACCTCAGGTGATCCACCAGCCTCCACCTCCCAAAGTGCTGGGATTACAGGCATGAGCCACTGCGCCCGGCTTAAAAACCCTTTTTGTTAGAGGGGTGTGGCTATACTACCCAGGCTGGCCTGAAACTCGGGCACAAGGGATCCTCTGGCCTCCCAAGCATCTGGGACTACAGGGGTGTAACCATGCACCCGGCTCTTTCCTTGGCTTTTTGCTGCACTTAGAATAAAAATTAAAACTCACAAAGCCTGCTCTGCCTATGTTTTCAACCTGTTCAACCACCGTTCTTCTCCGTCACCCATGAAGCTCTCCTTGCTCTTTCGCCCAACTATGGTGTGCTCTTTCTCATCCCAGGGCTTTTGCAACTTGGTTTGTTTTGTTTTTTAGACGGAGTCTCACTCTGTCACTCAGGCTGGAGTGCAGTGATGCGATCTTGGCTCACTGCAACCTCCGTCTCCTGGGTTCAAGGCTTCTCCTGCCCCAGCCCCCTGATTAGCTGGGACTACTGGGACTACAGGCGTGCGGCACCACACCTAGCTAATTTTTGTATTTTTAGTGGAGACGGGGTTTCGCTCTGTTAGCCAGGCTGGTTTCTAACTCCTGAGGTCCGGTCATCCGCCCTTCTCGGCCTCCCACAGTGTTTGGTTTACAGGCATGAGACACTGCTCCCCGCAGCTTTCTGTTCCTGGTGCTCTTCCTCTAGCTTTTCACATATTGGGTTCGACCTCATTCTTTTTTTTTTTTTTTTTTTTTGAGATGGAGTATTGCTCTGTCACCCAGGCTGGAGTGCAGTGGCACGATCTCGGCCCACTGTAACCTCCACTTCCTGGGTTCAAGCGATTCCTCTGCCTCAGCCTCCGGAGTAGCTAGGACTACAGGCACGTGCCACCACGCCCAGCTTTTTAAAATTTTTTTTTTTTTATTTTTTTATTTTTTTATTTTTTTTTTAATTTCTGAAGTATTTATTGATCATTCTTGGGTGTTTCTCGGAGAGGGGGATATGGCAGGGTCATAGGATAATAGTGGAGAGAAGGTCAGGAGATAAACACATGAACAAAGGTCTCTGGTTTTCCTAGGCAGAGGACCCTGCGGCCTTCTGCAGTGTTTGTGCCCCTGAGTACTTGAGATTAGGGAGTGGTGATGACTCTTAAAGAGCATGCTGCCTTCAAGCATCTGTTTAACAAAGCACATCTTGCACCACCCTTAATCCATTCAACCCTGAGTTGACACAGCACATGTTTCAGAAAGCAGGGGGCTGGGGGAAAGGCCATAGATCAACAGCATCCCAAGGCAGAAGAATTTCTCCTAGTCAGAACAAAATGGAGTCTCCTATGCCCACCCCTTTCTACACAGACACAGCAACAATCTGATCTCTCCTTCCTTTCCCCACACTTCCTCCCCTTCTCTTCAACAAAACCGCCATCGTCCTCATGGCCCGCTCCCGATGGTCGCTGTCTCTTCGGAGCTGTTGGGTACACCTCCCGGACAGGGCAGCCGGGCAGAGGCACTCCTCACCTCCCAGACAGGGCGGCTGGGCAGAGGCGCCCCTCGCTTCCCAGACGGGGCCGCCCGGGCAGAGGCGCTCCTCTCCTCCCAGACGGGGCGGCCGGGCAGAGGCGCTCCTCACTTCCCCGACGGGGCCGCCCGGGCAGAGGCGCTCCTCGCTTCCCAGACGGGGCCGCCCGGGCAGAGGCGCTCCTCAGTTCCTCCCAGACCGGGTGGCAGCCGGGCAGAGGCGCTCCTCACCTCCCAGACGGGGCGGCCGGGCAGAGGCGCTCCTCACTTCCCCGACGGGGCGGCCGAGCAGAGGCGCTCCTCACTTCCCAGAGGGGGCGGCCGAGCAGAGGCGCTCCTCACTTACCAGAGGGGGCGGCCGGGCAGAGGCGCTCCTCACTTCCCAGACGGGGCGGCCGGGCAGAGACGCTCCTCACTTCCTCCCAGATGGGGTGGCGGCCAGGCAGAGGCGCTCCTCACCTCCCAGACAGGGCGGCCGGGCAGAGGCGCTCCTCACTTCCCAGACTGGGCGGCCGGGCAGAGGCGCTCCTCACCTCCTAGACGGGGCGACCAGGCAGAGGCGCTCCTCACTTCCCAGACGGTGTGGCGGCCGGGCAGAGGTGCTCCTCCCTTCCCAGATGGGGCAGCCAGGCAGAGGCGCTCCTCACTTCCCAGACGGTGTGGCGGCCGGGCAGAGGTGCTCCTCCCTTCCCAGATGGGGCAGCCAGGCAGAGGCGCTCCTCACTTCCTCCCAGACGGGGTGGCGGCCAGGCAGAGGCGCTCCTCACTTCCCAGAGGGGGCGGCCGGGCAGAGGTGCTCCTCACTTCCTCCCAGACGGGGTGGCAGCCGGGCAGAGGCACTCCTCACCTCCCAGACGGGGCGGCCGGGCAGAGGTGCTCCTCATCTCCCAGACGGAGTGGCCAGGCAGAGGCGCTCCTCATCTCCCAGAGTGGGCGGCCGGGCAGAGGTGCTCCTCACTTCCTCCCAGACGGGGTGGCGGCCAGGCAGAGGCGCTCCTCACCTCCCAGAGTGGGCGGCCGGGCAGAGGCGCTCCTCACTTCCCAGAGTGGGCGGCCGGGCAGAGGCGCTCCTCACTTCCCAGAGTGGGCGGCCGGGCAGAGGCGCTCCTCACTTCCCATAGGGGGTGGCAGCCGTAAAATTTTTTTAGTAGAGACGGGGTTTCACCATATTGGCCAGGCTAGTCTTGAACTCCTTACCTTGTGATCCACCCGCCTCGGCCTCCCCAAGTGCTGAGATTACAGGCGTGAGCCACCGCGCCTGGCCAAGTTCGACCTCATTTTTAAGGTCTCAATAGTACTGTCACCCAAAGGGGTCTTCTCTACCCTCCTGTCTTTAACTGTGTATTTCCTTCACAGAACTTAAATCAGAATCTTCTTTCATTCTTTTTTTTTTTTTTTAAGACAAGGTCTCACTCTGTCAACCAGGCTGAGTGCAGTGGTGCAATTATGGCTTACAGCAGCCAACCTCCCAGGACCAAGTGATTCTCCTACCTCAGCCTCCCAAATATCTGGGACTACAGGCACACGCTCCTGCAGGCGGCTAATTTTTAAAAAATCTTTTGTAGAGACGGAGTCTTGCCATGTTGCTTAGGCCAGTCAGAATCTTTAATTACCTTGTTTACTTTCTAACTTGTTTATTGTCTGTTTTTCCCATTAGAATGTAATCCTTATGGCAGAGATAGTTATTTACAACTAAAATCCCTGAAGTTTAGCCCAATGTGTGGCTCATGGTAGACATTTGGTAGATACTTATCGAATGAATGAATATTAGAATGGCAGGAAATTCTGTCTGCCTGATGCTATGTGACTGGAAAATAAAGCTGGAAATACAGTTTAGGGTCTGCTATGCTAAGGATTTTGGAAGTTATCCTATAAGCAAGAAATTTACCTACTTCAAATATTTGAGTATTCCTGGTTTTTAATATTTGAAAATAGTCCCCATACTAGTTGTTGCTTATTATTTTTCCTTAAATAGACTGACTTTAAACATAAATTTACACTGAAAGGAAAATCAGTATTTTTCTACTACAAATTCAGATAAAAGCACAACTATTAAAAACTATTTACCCATCTATCATCTAAAATCATCTCAGGAACACATATAAAACTGGGAAATGGTAGGCCAGGCATGGTAGCTCATGCTTGTAAACCCAGCACTTTGGGAGGCTGAGGCAGGTGGATAGTTTGAGTTCAGGAGTTCAATACCAGCCTGGGCAACACAGCAAGCTCCACCTCTACAAAAAATTTAAAAAGAATTACTGGGGCGTGGTGGTGTGTGCCTATAGTCCTAGCTACTCTGGAGGTTGAGGTGGGAGGATTCCTTGAGCCTGGGAGGCGGAGGCTGCAGTGAGCCAAAATCACGCCACTGCATTCTGGCCTGCTCATTAGAGTGAGACCCTGTCTCAAAAAAAATTAAAAAAAAAAAACTTTGGGAAATGCTGCTAAAGGGAAAGATAGTTCAATGGTGGCTTAAGCAAGGGAGTGTCACAGTCATAAGTATTTTATAAAGAAATATGACAGTAGTATGGAGGAGGTGAAGACCAGCTAGGAAGCTATTGTAGTGATCCAGTCTAGAGATGAGAAAGGACCAAACCTAAACTCAGGCAGTAAATATGGACAAAACATATTAGGAGGTATGCCAGGCGCAGTGGCTCACACCTGTAATCCCAGCACTTTGGGAGGTTGAGGCGGGCGGATCACCTGAGGTCGGGAGTTCAAGACCAGCCTGGCCAACATGGTAAAACCCCATCTCTATTAAAAATAAAAAAATTTGCCAGGTGTGGTAGTGGGTGCCTGTAATCCCAGCTACTTGGGAGGCTGAGGCAGGAGACTCTCTTGAACCCGAGAGGCAGAGGATGCAGTGAGCTGATACTGCACCAGTGTACTCCAGCCTGGGCAACAAGAGCAAAACTCCCTCTCAAAAACAACAACATATTAGGAGGTAGACACAACAGTAAGTGACTGATTACATTATGGTAGAGAAGAGTTGAGGGTGGATCTGAGGTGTGTGGCTTAGGTAACAGTGTAGATAATAATTATAATAATAGATCGGCCGGGCGTGGTGGCACATGCCTGTAATCCCAGCGCTTTGGGAGGCCGAGGCAGGTGGATCACCTGAGATCAGGAGTTCGAGACCAGCCTGGCCAACATGGTGAAACTCTGTCTCTACTAAAAATACAAAAATTAGCCAGGCGTGGTGGCGGGCGCCTATAATCCCAGCTACTCAGAAGGCTGAGGCAGGAGAATCGCTTGAACCCAGGAGGCGGAGGTTGCAGTGAGCCAAGATTGCGCCATTTCACTACAGCCTGGGGGACAAGAGCAAGACTTCGTCTCAAAAATAATGATAATAATAATAATAATTCGAATAATAGATCTAGAGAGTCAAAGAGGAATGAGTATGGAGAAATGTTTTTTATTTTGGATATATTTCAAAGTGCTTTTGTCATATTCAGATGGCCGTGTCAAGTATGTGGAAAGTAAATGTAAAAGCTTAAAACAGGTTGGGGAGGAAGAAATAGATTTGAGAGTCATGTGTATAGTGGAGTTCAAGTCACCATAATGGGTGAGATTGCCAGTGGGAGTAGGTAGAGCTTGAGGAGAAAGGGCCAAGAACAAACTCCAGGTTAAATGTCTGCAGAAAGGGAGGCAGGCTGCCTTGTGCAATCATTTCTACCACCCCAAAAATGCTAATAATTTTTTTTTTTTTTTTTTTTTGAGACGGAGTCTCGCCCTGATGTCCAGGCTGGAGTGCAATCACTCAGTCTCGGCTCACTGCAACCTCCACCTCCTGGGTTCAGGCGATTCTCCTGCTTCAGCCTCCCAAGTAGCTGGGATTACAGGCGCCCACCACCATGCCCAGCTAATTTTTAATTTTTTTAGTAGAGATGGGGTTTCACCATGGTGGCCAGGCTGGTCTCGAACTCCTGACCTTGTGATCCACCCGCCTCGGCCTCCCAAAATGCTGGGATTACAGGCGTGAGCCACCGTGCCTGGCCTAAAAATTCTTATTTAGTATATATGTAAAAGAACAGGGATGTTTCAGAGCTTCTTGTGGGGAAAAGAAAGAGAGATCAGATTGTTACTGTGTCTGTGTAGAAAGAAGTAGACATAGGAGACTCCATTTTGTTCTGTACTAACAAAAATTCTTCTGCCTTGAGATACTGTTAATCTGTAACCCTACCCCCAACCCTGTGCTCCCTAAGACGTGCTGTGTCAACTCAGGGTTAAATGGATTAAGGGCTATGCAGGGTGTGCTTTGTTAAACAAATGCTTGAAGGCAGCATGCTTGTTAAGAGTCATCACCACTCCCTAATCTCAAGTACCCAGAGACACAAAACACTTCGGAAGGCCGCAGGGACCTCTGCCAAGGAAAGCCAGGTATTGTCCAAGGTTTCTCCCCACGTGATAGCCTGAGATATGGCCTTGTGGGAAGGGAAAGACCTGACCATCCCCCAGCCCGACACCCGTAAAGGGTCTGTGCTGAGGAGGATTAGTAAAAGAGGAAGGAACACCTCCTTGCAGTTGAGACAAGAGGAAGGCATCTGTCTCCTGCTTGTCCCTGGGCAATGGAATGTCTCGGTGTAAAACCTCATTGTATATTCCGTATACTGAGATAGGGGAAAACCGCCTTAGGGCTGGAGGTGGGACATGCGGGCAGCAATACTGCTTTTTAAGGCATTGAGATGTTTATGTGTATACATATCCAAAGCACAACACTTAATTCTTTACCTTGTTTATGATGCAGAGACCTTTGTTCACGTGTTTACCTGCTGACCTTCTCTCCACTATTATCCTATGATCCTGCCACATCCCCCTCTCTGGGAAACGCCCAATAATGATCAATAAATACTAAGGGAACTCAGAGGCCGGCGTGGATCCTCCGTATACTGAACGCTGGTCCCCTGGGCCCACTTTTCTTTCTCTATACTTCGTCTCTGTGTCTCTTTCTTTTCCAAGTCTCTCGTTCCACCTAGTGAGAAATGCCCACAGGTGTGGAGGGGCAGCCCACCCCTTCACTTCTCTAATATATAGGTCTCAAGAAAGAGTCAGTCTGGCTCACTAGACAAAAATCTATTTTTAATTGTATAAAATTATACATATACATAGAATGTACTAAGAAGATGAGTAAAATCTTTGACACCAGAAGGGGACAGATCAGGAAACAATTTTTCTCAAGTTATTTGGGATCTTACTGGTTGGTATTTGAGAAAAATAATAAATCCAGGAGGTACGAGGGCAATTCTTCTCACAACTCACACCCCTTAACCCACACTTCCCAGAGAAAGGAGAAACAGGAGTGTTGATGAGTGCCAGCTTATAAATATCAATACAAACAGACACACCTGGTATGTCTAGCTATTTTTGCCTTTACTCCAACCCGACATGTTTCATGGAATACAAACATGGGGCTTCTACCCCAGCTCTTTTCTGATTAGTAAGAAAAAAAATGATAGGGCCTGGAGAATTCAAGGAAGCTCGTTTCAAGCACTAATAAAATTGTAGCTGGATTCCTTACCTCTTATCCAACATGATTTCAAAAGCAAGAAAGTTGCCTTTCATCTTGCCGCTATCAAATCCAAAAGAGCCAATTATGGCCTGTTTCATAATCTATTTTTACTGTTGTTGTTACACTTGAACTTTCTGTCTGGAACCTAATCTATTTCTAAAAGCAAAGTCTGTATAATTGTTAAGTGGAAAGTCCAATTGCAGGAATACTAAATGTTCCAAGCTCAGTTTAGAAAGTACATGGGACAATAATATAGTATAAATAAGAGATCACAGAGACAAGGGGGAAATACATATTAGAGATGTCCAAAAAAATTCTCTGAAAGGAGAATACTTTAGTTACTGTACTACAGGTTATTTCTCTCTTATGTCACCCAGGAGAGAAGTGGGGGAGAATGGTGTTAAAAACACAAATAGTGCCAGGTGCGGTGGCTCACGCCTGTAATCCCAGCACTTTGGGAGGCCGAGGCGGGCGGATCACGAGGTCGGGAGATCGAGACCATCCTGTCTAACACGGTGAAACCCTGTCTCTACTAAAAATACAAAAAAATTAGCCAGGCATGGTGGCAGGCACCTGTAGTCCCAGCTACTAAGGAGGCTGAGGCAGGAGAGTGGCGTGAACCCGGGAGGCGGAGCTTGCAGTAAGCCGAGATAGCGCCACTGCACTCCAGCCTGGGCAACAGAGCGAGACTCCGTCTCAAAAAAAAAAAAAAAAGAAAAACACAGAAATAGTTTGGGAGGCCGGGGCAGGTGGATCACGAGGTCAGGAGATGGAGACCGTCCTGGCTAACATGGTGAAACCCCGTCTCTACTAAAAATACAAAAAATTAGCCGGGCGTGGTGGCGGGCACCTGTAGTCCCAGCTACTCGGGAGGCTGAGGCAGGAGAATGGTGTGAACCTGGGAGGCAGAGGTTGCAGTGAGCCGAGATCGCACCACTGCACTCTAGCCTAGGTGACAGAGCAAGACTCCATCTCAAAAAAAAAAACAAAAAACACACAAATAGTCCAGGCTCAGTGCCTCATGCCTGTAATCCCAGCACTTTGGGAGGCTGAGGCGGGTGGATTACCTGATGTCAGGAGTTCAAGAACAGCCTGGCCAACATGGTGAAACCCTGTCTCTACTAAAAATATAAAAATTAGCCAGGCGTTGTGGCGTGTGCCTGTAATCCCAGCTACGCGGGAAGCTGAGGCAAGAGAATCGCTTGAACCCGGGAGGCGGAGGTTGCAGTGAGCCGAGATCGCGCCACTGCACTCCAGCCTGGGCAAAAGTGTGAGACTCTGTCTTCAAAGACAAAAAAACCACACACACACACACAAATAACTAATCATTGATTCTCTTTCCCTTCCTGCAGTCTCCCAAGGTGTCACTTAGGAAGTGCCAAAATACTAAAGTCTCATTTAATTTTCCTGATCAACTCATGTTCTAATAATTAATGTAGAAGAAGAGGAAAGAAAGAGAAAACAAATGAGAATCTAAGGTAGTAAACAGCAGCAACTTAGCGGGAATAAGGGGAACATGGTTCTCACTAACCAAATAGGACTGATAACGCTTCCAAAAAATAAAATGTTAGGTGAAGGGAAATATGGAAATACGTTTTACCTTCTACTAATAGCTGCAGGCAGGAAGGTCCAAACTCAGGGTTTAACTAAGCTGAGTGAGTAGGGGAGATGTGCAGAGGGAATACTGAAAGAGAATCAGTTTCAACCATAACCCCCATCTACTGTAGAGTATATCCGGAAATCTAGACTACTAGTATGGTATACATATGCCCTAGAAGCAACTTAGGTAGTAAACTCCCATGAATTGTTTGTAATTTATCTTGTCCCTGGGCAGTTTCTTAGGAGTGGTCAGAAGCAAGATCTCTACTTCCTTCAGAATAATAAGGTAGGGAAGGAAGCCTCAAAACAAAGTGGCAATTTGGAGGCAGAAAAGGAATAAGGTAGTGGTGGGGAGGAAAGGGATAGCAAGCAGGTTCAGTTCAAGAACTAAAGGCAAAATCTTCATACTCATACCCTGTTTGAGTCCAAGAGGAAGCAGGAATGAGAGTAAGGGTGGGGCACATAATCCTTATTCAAGTTACCTGATATTTGAAAAGAAGGAGACATGAACACTAGAGTTAATCTTTTAGTGCTGCTGAAATGACTACACAGTTAATCTGGAAGTTTAAGAGCTAACAAAGCTTCAAAGACAACCTGCTCTTTGTTGTAAAGTGGATTGAAGATGTTTCAAATAAAACTACATCCAAAAACTGGAAGTAAGAAAAGGGATCTCTTAGCAAATAGGAATCTAGGTGTAGAATTTATACACATATATATATTTTTTAAAGTATAAAATTGAGAAAGTATATACAAAAAATCATCCTAAATCTTAGAAAGGAGACATAAAAAAAAGGCCGTGGAAAGGCTGGGGAGTTATGTGGGTGGATGCCTAGCAGTTGGAAGAATGCATATTGCCCAACTGCCCAGCAGCCAGCACAAGAATATCTTTCTTCTCCTTGTGGAAGCGCAGCTCCTTGCCTGCCAGTCGGGCTTCATCCAGCTCCCGCTCAGTAGAGGCCAGCTCTCTAGACAGTGCCCCTGGCACACTCTGCTCCCGGCTCACCCAGTCCAAGGCCATTTGGTGGCGAATATCATCATCCAGGGCCCGGTGCGAATAATGAGCCAACACCTCCTGGTAGGGGAGGGGAATGTGAACATCATTGAGAAGGTAAAGGTTCATATCATACCACACTTACCCAACTGGGACTAAGAACTCAGCTTTAGAGACCTAAAACAAGGAGATTCTTAAAGGAAACTTCCTGGTATGGGAAGCAAGACAGACAAAAGAATCACAGCTAATATTTAAATAGGAAAGATTATAGGAATGAAGAGGGTACTTAGGTAAGGCTTTCAATATTCACAACCATAGGTCACAATAGACCTTATTTCTAACATAGTAACCACCTCAAAAGAGTCCACTGACAGATTGTGCTCCCCTCATTCGCCCCCACTCATAAAATCTCTTACCTGCCGAGAGCATTGTCGTTCCCTCATGGCCTTAAGGCTGCCATTCCAGTGTAGCAGTTGAAAAACTGTCATTAGCTCCTGGGGGAAGAGGATAGGAAGTACCAGGACAGTGATTTTATATTGGGAGGTTGCATGAGAATTACATGGGAAACCTTTTACAAAATGGATTTGTAGAATCATCTATCATCACTAACTCTGATAGGCCTTTGGGGAAGAAAAATATTTATTTATTTGTTTATTTATTTATTTACTTACTTACTTATTTGAGACAGAGTCTTGCTCTGTCACCCAGGCTGGAGTGTAGTGGCACAATCTCAGCTCACTGCAACCTCTGCTTCCTGGGTTCAAGCAATTCTTGTGCTTCAGCCTCCCAAGTAGCTGGGATTACAGGCATGTGCCATCATAGCTAATTTTTGTATTTTTAGTAGAAACGGGGCTTTGCCATGCTGGCCAGGCTGGTCTCAAACTCCTGGCCTCAAGTGATCCACCCGCCTCAGCCTCCCAAAGCGCTGGGATTACAGGCGTGAGCCACCATGCCCAGCCAGGAAGGTATTTATTTTTGAAAAACAGTGTAACAACCTTCTTTCCTTTCCAGTATCAATGGGTTAGGAATTAGTAGGAGCCATTATATATTACAGTAGCAGGCTGACCCATGTTATTAGAGCCAGGGAAGTACATGGGAAAGTACCTGGAACTCCAACATTGATTTGCCCTTGTTGGATTCCAGCATGAATCGGAAGGCACCAATCCCTGTATTTGGGTTGTCAGCTTCCTCCCTGTTGCCTTGGTAGTAGAGGAACAGAAAAGACAAATAGATTTTCAACCAGGATTATCATCTCAAGCAGTACTGTCCAGTAGAAATATAATGCAAGCCACATATTTAATTTAAAATTTCCTGTCTGCCACATTAAAGTAAAAATAAAGAGGTAAGTCCAGGTGCAGTGGCTCATGCCTGTAATCCCAGCACTTTGGGAGGCCAAGGTGGGCGGATCACTTGAGGTCAGGAGTTTGAGACCAGCCTGGCCAACATGGTGAAACCCTGTCTCTACTAAAAATACAAAAATTAGCCGGGCATGGTAGTGGGTGCCTGTAAATCCCAGCTACTCAGGAGGCTGAGGCAGGAGAATCACTTGAACCTGGGAGGCGGAGATTGCAGAGATCGGGCTACTGCACTCCATCCTGGACAACAGAGCGAGACTCTGTCTCAAAAAAAAAAAAAACACAAGTAAAATTCATTTTAATAATATATCTTATTTAACCCAATATGTTCAAAATATTATTTTTCAACTGTAGTCAGTATAAACATTATTAATGAAATATTTTACATTCTTGTACTGACTTTCTGAAATGTGGTATAAGTGTGGAAATTCTGGGTAGCAGTGTGGTCTCCTGGACATTGGCCTATTGTGTCTTCTATTGGTTATGTAACCCTGCAGGGTTAGAATTAAGACACACTGTCCTGCATTCAAGCCTAGTATGTAAAAAAAACCAATACAGCATAGAAGTTAAGAGCATGGACTGAAGCTCCTACAAATAGCGTGGCCTTGGTAAAGTCACTTAACTTCTCTGTTCTGCAGTTTCCTCTTCTGTAAGATGGGAATAATCATAGAGCTACCTTAAATGATTGTTTTGAGAATTAAATAAAATTTTAAATTAAAAATAAAAATTTATTTATTTATTTTTTGAGACGGAGTCTCACTCTGTCGCTCTGTCGCCCAGGATGGAGTGCAGTGGTGCGATCTTGGCTCACTGCAACCTCCGCCTCCTGGGTTCAAGTGATTCTCCTGCCTCAGCCTGCAGGGTAGCTAGGACTATAGGCATGCGCCACCACGCCCGGCTAATTTTTTTATTTTTAGTAGAGACGGGGTTTCACCATGTTGGCCAGGCTGGTCCTGAACCCCTGACCTTAGGTGATCTGCCTGCCTTGGCCTTCCAAAGTGCTGGGATTACAGGCGTGAGCCACTGTGACTGGCCCAGCATTTACATTGTATTAGGTATTATAAGTACTCTAGAGATGATTTAGAGCATTCATTCAGGAGGATGTGCATAGGTTATATGTAAATACTGTACTTTTTTTTTTTTTTTGAGACTGTGTCTCATTCTGTCTGTCACCCTGGCTAGAATACAGTGGATGGTCACTGCAGCCTCAACCTCCCCGGGATCAAGTGATCCTCTTGCCTCAGCCTCCCAAGTAGCTGGGATCACAGTCAAGTGCCTCCATACTCGGCTAATTATTTTATTATTTTTTTGTAGAGATGAAGTCTCCTTATGTTGCCCAGGCTGTACTGTGCTATTTTATATGAAGGACTTGAGCATCCTTGGGTTTAGGTGTCCTCGAGAGATCCTAGAACCAATCCCACACAGATCCCAAAGGAAGACTATGGAACCATAATTTTTTTTTTTTTTGAGATGAAGTCTCACTCTGTCGCCCAGGCCAGAGTGCAGTGGTGCGATCTCGGTTCACTGCAACCTCCATCTCCTGGGTTCAAGCAATTTTCCTACCTCAGCCTCCCATGTAGCTGGGACTACAGGTGTGCACAACCATGCCTGGCTAATTTTTGTATTTTTTAGTAGAGATGGGGTTTTGACACGTTGGCCAGTCTGGTCTCGAACTCCTGACCTCAGGTGATCTGCTCACCTCAGCCTTCCAAAGTGCTGGGATTACAGGCATGAACCTCAGCGCCCAGCCAGAAACCATAATTGCTTTCTTTTTTCTTTTCTTTTTTTTTTTTTTTTTTTTGAGACAGGGTCTCACTTTGTCACCGAGGCTGGAGTGCAGTAGTGCAATCTTGGCTCACTGCAGCCTTGACCTCCTCACTCAAGTGATACTCCTGTCTCAGACCCCCAAATAGCTGGGACTACAAGACGCGTGCCCTCATACCCAGATAATTGTTTGTGTTTTTTTGTAGAGATGGAGTTTCGCCATGCTGCCCAGGCTGGTCTCCAACTCCTGAGCTCAAGTGATCTGCCCGCCTCAGTCCCCCAAAGTGCTAGGATTACAGGCGTGAGCCACCACACCTGGCCTAGAACCATAATTTCAATAACAATGAATTTAGTTATTTATTTTTTGAGACAGAATTTTGCTCTTGTCACTCTAAGCTGGAGTGCAATAGCACAATCTCGGCTCACTGCAACCTCCGCCTCCTGGTTCAAGTGAGTCTCCTGCCTCAGCTTCCCAAATAGCTCGAATTACAGGCGCCCGCCACCACACCCAGCTAATTTTTATATTTTTAGTAGAGGCGGGGTTTCACCATGTTGGCCAGCCTGGTCTTGAACTCCTGACCTCAGACAATCCGCCCACCTCAGCCTCCTAAAGTGCTGGGATTACAGGCGTGAGCCACCACACCAACAATGAATTTAGAGCCCATGATCAGATAAATACTGCACATCCTACTTTCCATAATCCACAGTTTCTTTTTTTTTCCTTTCCTTTTCTTTCTTTTTTTTTTTTTTTTTTGAGACAGGGTCTCACGTTGTTGCCCAGGATGGCGTGCAATGGAATGATCTCAGCTCACTGCACCTCCATCTCCCAGCTTCAAGCGAGTCTCATTCTTCAGCCTCCTTAGTAGCTGGCATTACAGGCATGTGCCACAATATTTCTTTTTTTTCTTTTTCTTTTTTTTTTTTTTTTTTTTGAGACACAGTCTCGCTGTGTCACCAGGCTAGAGTGCAATGGCATGATCTCGGCTCACTGCAACCTCTGCCTTCCAGGTTCAAGTGATTCTCCTGCCTCAGCCTCCCGAGTAGCTGGGACTACAGGCGCACACCACCACACCTGGCTAATTTTTTTTTCTTTTTTTTTTTTTTTTTTTTTAGTAGAGACGGGGTTTCACCATGTCAGCCAGATGGTCTCGATCTCTTGACCTCGTGATCTGCCCGCCTCAGCCTCTGAAAATGCTGGGATTACAGGCATGAGCCACCGTGCCTGGCCAATTTTTCTATTTTTAGTAGAAATGGGATTTTGCCATGTTGGCCAGGCTGGTCTCGAACTCCTGACCTCAAGTGATCTACTGGCATCCACTCCACAATGTGCTAAGATTACAAGCATGAGCCATTGCGCCTGGCCCTGTTTCATTTTATAATACCATTAGGTGACCTAAAAGTAGCAAATGTACTTTCCAAAAAATTTTAGCTGGCTTTTTCTTTTTTTATTTGGTTTGGATTAATATAAAAATGTTTTCATTCCCTGCAGATGCTGTTGACTGGGGCAAAGAATAATGGGAGAAAAACAGCTGAGTCCTAAATAACAGAGGGAAACCAACTTTCAATAAAGTATTCAACAACTAACCCACAAAGCAGATAACTGAAGTAATTTAGTATATGTAATTACATCTTTTTTTTTTTGAGGCGGAGTCTTGCTCTGTCACCCAGGCTGGAGTGCAATGGCACAATCTCAGCTCACTGCAACCTCTGCCTCCCAGGTTCAAGCAATTCTCCTGCCTCAGCCTCCCGAGTAGCTGGGATTACAGGCGCCCACCACTGCGCCCAGCTAACTTTTGTATTTTTAGTAGAGATGGGATTTTGCCATGTTAGCCAGGCTGGTTTCAAACTCCTGGTCTCAGATGATCCGCCTGCCTCAGCCTCCCAAAGTGCTAGGATTACAGGCATGAGCCACTGCACCCAGCCTGTAATTACATCTTAATTAAATGCAAATAGAACAGATACTTGGTCTGACTATCAATGAATTTGTGCAGAGGAAGGAAGATGGCAGTGTTAATTTCTAAGATGTAACTAAATTAAGTCAACTGGGGTTCTAATCTTGGCGTGACCACTTACTAGCTATATCATGTTAAGCAACACTTCACTTCTGTGTTTTTAGTCTCCTCATCTGTAAAATAGGGGTAATAATAGTACTTATACCTCATAAGATTGTTGTGATGATCAAATGAGGTAAAATGCATATAAATCCCCTAGAACACTCCTTGCCACAAGGTAAATACTCAATTAGGATTAATTATGGTTATTCTTCTTTTTTGAGATGGAGTCTCACTCTGTCGCCCAGGCTGGAGTGCAGTGGCGCAATCTCGGCTCACTACAAACTCCGCCTCCCGGGTTCAAGCCTCTCCTGCCTCAGGCTCCTGAGTAGCTGGGACTACAGGCGCCCCCCACCACGCCCGGCTAATTTTTTTTATTTTTAGTAGAGATGGGGTTTCACCGTGTTAACCAGGATGGTCTCGATCTCCTGACTTCGTGATCTGCCTGCCTCAGCCTCCCAAAGTGCTGGGATTACAGGCGTGAGCCACCGCGCCTGGATAATTATGGTTATTCTTATCATCATCATTTGAAAGAACAGTTGTAAATAAATAGAGTAAATAAATTATCCTCCTTGTTCCTAAAAAGACGTTTTGTTATAAAAGGCTTCTTAATCAATAAGATGAAGTAATGGAGGCAGGAGACAAGTGACAATAAAAAACAGTCATAAAAAAAGAACTGCAGAAACTAAGGTCTTAACCCAAATTAGCAAAAGCAAAATTCAAGCTCAATTTTCATTTTGGAATAGCTGTACAATTCCATAAATCTGCAATTAAAGGTGTCTAGATACCAAAGAGACACAATGAAAGAGACAAAACAACAAAAAACACATAAACACAGATACAGAATTAGAGACTGAGACAGGTGGAGCACATGACACAATAGACTGACAGAGAATAAACCAAAAGAACAGAGAGGTGGACCAGAAAGAAAACAAGAATTCATGCTCTGTTTCACAGTAATTTACGACTTCCCAAGCAGCCAGTTCTCCCATCTCCCACTCTCCTTCCTTCCAGCTCCATACAACTTACATTGAAAGATGCCAGGGCCTCAGAGACACTCTTCTCGATAAACTCATCAGTGATTCTTCGGGAAGGATGTTCATTAAACACAGAATTCATTAGCGCAATCTTTGCAGCACTCCTCCGGGCCTCAGCTTTTGTGGGGCAAAACTAGGCAGGGGAGAAAGAGTGAGAATATGTGTATTTGTGCATATGAGAGAGATGAAGGAACAGTGGGAGGGAAACACTTCAGATAGAAAACACTTGGACACTCTTTGGATAAATCAGTTGTGTTCAACACACTCTCCCAAGGTTTTTATGGTAAAGTGGTTGGGATGTTTGGAAACATAATTTTGATTCAACATCCTGAAGTCATTAAGGAACTGGGAGAGGGCTGTAGCTCATACCAAACTGAATGCAGAATGAGGAAGGCTGCTTAAGTCAGCATATAATCACTGAACCTGAAAAATACCCCTGTTTAAATTGTCGACAGAATTAATTACTCAAAAGTCAGATTCTGGCCGGCTTAATAGAAATCTGTATCTTGTTCTGCAGACAGGTAAGGTTTTTTGGATTCCTCTAGATAACCCAAGATTAGAACCAAAGCTGTGTCTAGGCTGCTTCTACAGAGGAGGCCACTGGTCTCTATCAGAAGCACCCATCTTGGAATCTTGGACTTCATTTTTAGCTGTGAGCAGGCATTTTCTCAGATAATGTAGTGAGCCAAAGGAGCTATCCCTGAGAAGGGTTTAAGTCTGAAGGAGGAATTTATAGACTTCTTTTTTTCCCCCCAGTGGAAACAAAGAGGAGAGGAGTAACTAAGGGAAGGAAAGCTTACTTAAGAAGGAGAAAAATAAAAATTAATTCATGTTTTTATATTGTATCCAACATAGGTATCATAGAACAAGTCTGATCTGCAAAAGTCTCAAAATTATTCAACTTCAGATCTCTAGCCACCATAGTATTCCTTTATAATTCATCGTTATTGGCTGTCTCAAAGGCCTCTTTGCCCTATGTCATTTATGAGTAATTAGAGGAAAGGAAGAAAGTGATGTTGCAGTTTTTAAAAGTAGACCAAGGCCGGGCTTGGTGGCTCACACTTGTAATCCCAGCACTTTGGGAGGCCAAGGCAGGAGGATCGTTTGAGCCCAGGAATTCAAGACTAACCTGGGCAACATAGCAAGACCCCTGTCTCTACCAGAAAAAAAAAAAAAGAAAAAATTAGCCAGGCATGGTGACACATGCCTGTAGTCCCAGCTACTCAGGAGGCTGAGGCAGAAGGATCACTTGAGCCAGGAGTTCCAGGCTGCAGTGAATTATGATCACACCACTACACTCCAGCCTGGGTGACAGAGTGAGACTCTGTCTCTAAAAGAAAACTTAAAATAAAAAGTAGACCAGGGATTGGGCATGGTGGCTCATGCCTGTAATCCCAGCACTTTGGGAGGCTAAGGTGGGAGGATCACTTGAGGCCAGGAGTTTGAGACCAGCCTGGGCAACATAGTGAGATGCCAACTCTACAAAAAATTTAAAAATTAGCTGGGCATGGTTGTGGTGCACACCTGTGGTCCCAGCTAATCAGGAGGTTGAGGTGGAAGGATCACTTGAGCCCAGGAGTCAAGGCTGCAGTGAGCTATGATTGTGCCACTACACTCCAGCCTGGGCAACAGAGCACAACTCTGTCTTAAAAAAACAATAAATAAGTAGACCAGGATGTGTTTAGTACTTAAGCATCCCTACTATCAATAATTCCTAATTTGTATTAACTGACAGGCTCTCTGAGACAACATATGAAGCTTGGTAAGTAAGTCCTAAGTCTTCCCAGTGCTTCAATTGGTCTGTTTCTATTTGTCTGTTACTAGCTTGCTGGCCTGCTCTATAGTGCTGTTGCTTAAAAAGTCATCTGTGAAGAAAACCAGTGGGAGAAATTTCACCTGCCAAAATGGATAAAGAGGTATAAACTCAAACCCATCTTGAATTTGAGCAGTTATGGACATGCCCTTGCTCAGTATATCAGACTATCAACACCCAGCCCATGTTCTAATCTAGCTTCAGTTATTGCACCCTGCCCCTGGCCAGGCGAGGTGGCTCACACCTGTAATCCCAGCACTTTGGGAGGCTGAGGTGAAAGGACTGCTTGAGCTCAGGAGTTTGCGACCAGCCTAGGAAACATGGCAAAACTCCATATCTACCAAAAATACATAAATTAGCCAGGCATGGTGGCACATACCTGCGGCCCCAGCTATTCGGGAGGCTGAGGTGGGAGGATCACTTGAGCCCACAAAGTTAAGGCTGCAGTGAGCCATGATTGTGCCACTGTACTTCAGTTTGGGTGACAGAGTGAGGCCCTGTCTCAAGAAAGAAAAAAAAAAAAAAGCTGGACGAGGTGGCTCATACCTGTAATCCCAGCACTTTGGGAAGCTGAGGCAGGCAGATCACCTGAGGTCAGGAGTTCAAGACCAGCCTGGCCAACATGGCAAAATAATACAAAAATACAAAAATTAGCTGGGTGTGGTGGCGGGAGGCAGAGGCAGGGAGAATTGCTTGAACCTGGGATGTGGCGGTTACAGTAAGCCGAGATCACACCACTGCACTCCAGCCTGGGCGACAGAGCAAGACTCTGTCTCAAAAAAAAAAAAAAAGTTTAGGCTAAAAGGCCAAGAAAGACAATTCTACTCTTTCCAAAAATAACAGAAATCAAATTACTATAATGTTTCAGTTATGGGCATCGTCATAAAATTTTCAAGTCATTCAATAATGTAATGAGGTGGGAAGAAGAAGGAAAGATCAGCCAGGCACGGTGGCTCACGCCTGTAATTCCAGCACCTTGGGAGGCCGAGGTGGGCGGATTGCTTGAGGTCAGGAGTTCGAGACCAGCCTGGCCAACAAGGCGAAAGCCCGTCTCTACTAAAAATACAAAAAATTAGCTGGGCGTGGTGGCAGGTGCCTGTATTCCCAGCTACTTGGGAGGCTGAGGCAGGGAGAATCGCTTCAACCCGGGAGGCAGAGGTTGCAGTGAGCTGAGATCGGGCCGTTGTACTCCAGCCTGGGCAACAGAGCGAGACTCTATCTCAAAAAAAAAAAAAAAAAAAAGAAGAAGGAAAGATCTTATTCTCTTAGAAGTGAAAGCATAGGCTGGGTGCGGTGGCTCACACTTGTAATCCCAGCACTTTGGGAGGCCAAGGCGGGTGGATTACAAGGTCAGGAGATTGAGACCATCCTGGCTAACATGGTGAAACCCTGTCTCTACTAAAAATACCAAAAAAAAAAAAAAAAAAAATTAGCCAGGGGTGGTGGCATGCGCCTGTAGTCCTAGCTACTGGGGAAGGTGATGCAGGAGAATCACTTGAGCCCAGGAGGCAGAGGTTGCAGTGAGCCAAGATCGTACCACTGCACTCTAGTCTGGGTGACAGAGCAAGACTCCATCTCAAAAAAAAAAAAACAAAAAAAACAAGTGAAAGCATAAACATTTGTCATCTTGGATATATATTTATTTCTCTGAAATGATTGAAGTTCTTTTTTTTTTTTTTTTTTTTTTTTTGAGCCAGAGTCTCGCTCTGTTGCCCAGGCTAGAGTGCCGTGGTGCAATCTCGGATCACTGCAATCTCAGCCTCCGGAGTTCAAGCAATTCTCCTGGCTCAGCCTCCTAAGTAGCTGGGATTACAGGCATGCACCACCACACCCAGTTAATTTTTGTATTTTTAGTAGAGACGGGGTTTCACCATGTTGGTCAGGCTGGTCTCAAACTCCTGACCTCGTGATCCACCTGCCTCGGCCTCCCAGAGTGCTGGGATTTACAGGTGTGAGCCACTGTGCCCGGCCTGAAATGACTGAAGCTCTACGGGAAAAAATTTCATCACCTGATTTGAAATGAAGCTTCCTTAGGACTGCTTCTGTTTGAGGCAGAAGCTAAGCTGCAATGGCACTCATTCATGCAACAGACATATTATTTGCCTACTATCTGCTAGGCACTAAGATGGGTGGTAGGGATTTAACAAGAAAGAAGACAGACACTATCTTTGCCTCTATGGAACATAGTCCACTAGGAGAGACAAACAATTATGATATGTTGTAATAAGTGATATGATAGGGGAAGTTCAAGGTGCTATGCAGACACACAGTAGGGCCTTTAACCTTGTCTAAGGGTTACGCAAACCATATGAAAAACAGAACAAAGGTGTTTATTATTTTCGCTAAATTCCATTTCAGACTTTTAAGTTGACATTTCAGAAGGCTGCCTCCCTGTCTGCAATGTAAAAAATCCATCTTTGATGAGAATATTCATACTAGTCCATAATTTTTCACTACTACCCCATAATGGCAACCATTCTTTTCATCATCATAGGTATTTCACATAATTGTAGAATGTTAGTAATAGAAAAGACTTTAGAAATAATCTAACCTATCTCCTTCATGTTATAGATGGGAAAAGTGAGGCCCAGAGATTTGCCCCATTGATATTTAGAAGAATATGAATTTGGATCTCCTAACTCTTAGATGAGTACTGTTTCCACCATACATAGTCCCTCCGATTTGACCTCTTAGAGACCTCCAACATTGCTTTCTTCAGTAATTGCCTATGAAAAAGTACTGGAGGCAAGGAATATTGTTCTATATCCTCAATAAGAGATGGAAGAAAGTTGGAATGCAATAACTGAAGCCAGATTGGAACATGGGTTGGATGCTGGTAGTCGGATATACTGAGCAAGGGGACATTCATTACTGCTCAGATTCAAAATGGGTTTGAGTTTTTGAAAGGAAAGCATGCTACTGAGGTTCTACTATGGTCAAATTGGCCTCAGATGCTTGCCAGAATAATTTTCCCAGAATTGCTTTAGGTCCTCAAATATATGATTTCAGGCAGTTTAATGGCCAAAGTGGTGGAGAAAGCCGTTACTAACATCTAAGCATTTACCTTTGCTACTGCCACCTCACAACTCTTACCTGGAAACTCCCAAAGCAACTTCCCCCAGGCAGGGTGACATAGCAGACATAAGGAGGGCTGTTGGAGGGAACCATCTCATAAACCACTAGAGCCCCATTCTTTAAGTCAGCACCACGGGACTGCTTCATCTGCCAGAATTCCTGAAGTGCCTCCACCACATTCACTATAAAAGAGAAGTAGTTAAGTTCAGCAATGAATGAGAACACCTCCAAGTGGTGCTATACTTCAATACAGTACCTATAACCTGTACCTACATTAAGAGTCTGCCCCTTAGCTCCCTACCTATCACCATTTAAAAGCATTTAAATTAATAAACCTAGACTGTGATTAAGTTAATTTGCCTAGAAAGACCAGAGTATGCCTGCCCTCCTCCACCACTTTTCTGGTTCACATTTTATTTTATTTAAATTTTTTTCACTCCCACCTCCAATCTGAATAGTTCACATTTTAACTTAGTCCTAGAATAACTTAAATATTGAAGGCAGAGTTCCCAATGTCAGCAGACCATTATCACTGCCTGATGAAATACAAGCAGATTATTCCAAAATTGGTTAGCTGGCCCAGGATGATAATAACCACCACAATAAGTGCTAACATGTATTGAACACTTACTGTATGTCAGGCACTTCTGTAACTGCTTTACGTGTTTAATCACAGCAACTTTATGAAGCAGATATTTTTACTATCCATATTTTACAGATGAGGGAAATGAGGTATAGAGAGGTTAAATAACTTGCCCAAGGTTATGCTAGGAGAAAGTAGCAGTTTGAGTATTCAAACTCAAGCAGTCTTGGTTCCAATGAATATTCTTTTATGCAATACTGCTGGCTCAAGGAAATATAGCCCTAATAACCATTCTCGAGCCTGTGCTTCTAGTGAGCACATCCATTGCCAGATTCCTTTTCCAACCCAGAATACTATGTATATACTATGAGTGAGAGAAGCCAGGGCATGGGGGTGGGAGAGAAAACTCTTTTGAGGCTTTACCTGGGTATAAATGATTTTTGGAGGAACCATATGGTGAGATGCAAAGCAATGCAATGGGAAGCAATTGGAGGACTTTAAAAAGAAGCACTCCTCCATGGGTCAGTCTCTCATGCTCCTTCACATCTTGCTAGGTATGCCAAGATTGCAAATCCCTGACTGCTCTTTACTTGGGCTATTTTTCAGGACTGTGCTTGCAGCAAGAAATATTGAGGGATGAGGTACTATCTTCACTCAGATAAAGAACACGCTTTCTTCAACTTGTTGTAAAATGGCAAGTTCCCCAAGCTGTGGGTTCCATAAGTGTTCCTCTGTTGTGAAGCAACCCATGGCCTATGCAAGTATCTACGAGTCCTCTGCATTGGACTTGGGAGGAGGCAAGGAGAACTAATATAAACATGATGCTCATGCTACTTGCTGTGCTATGAATAATAAATTCCTTTGTCTCTAATCTCAAAGTCTCTTGACTTCTGCCAGCACCCATGAAACAGTAAATGGCTAATTTATTAGTTGTAGGTAGGCTAAAATCAAACTCCAGACCTGACATTGTATTCTAGAACACTTCCTCTCATCCCCTACGTTTTCCTTATGTAGCCTACAGTGTAAAGAGGGAAAGAGATATTAACCAAATCTTAAACAAATGTAAAATTGCAGCTGTGATCAAGTTCTATAAAGGAGTGATAGATGTCGGAGTATCTGACCTAGTTAAGAAGGTCAAAGAAAGCTACCCTGAGGAGGCAATATCTAAGTTCAGTTATGACTAGGAATTCACTAGGCAAGAGGTGAGAGGATAGTGTTCTGTGCGTAAGGAACAGCATGTTCAAAGGCTCGTGATGGCAGGGAACATGATGAATAGAGGGAATTAAGACCATATGGCTATGAAAGAGTGAGTGAGGGGAAGTGTAATGCAAGATGAGGTTGCAAGAGGAGGCAGGGACCAGACCAAGTAGGGCCTTTTAGGCCATGTTAGGGTATTGGCTTTATCCTAGAGCAATAGGAAGCAATTGGAGGACTTTAAAATGAAGGGAGTCTTTCTAACTCAGCTCCAAGTAAAAATAACTAATTAAAAAAAAAAAAAAGAAGGAGGGATGAGATCAGTTTGCTTTTAGAAAAGGATCACATTGACTCTAGGGTTCCAAACATCTCAAATAGTTTTAGCTAAAGCCTCATAATAATAAATTATCACAGGTGCTCTGCAATATCTTGCAACATATTGACCACTCTCCTTTTTTTTTTTTTTTTGAGACAGGATCTCACTCTGTTGCCCAGGCTGGAGTGCAGTGGAGCGATCTCAGCTCACTGCAACCTCCACCTCCCAGGCCCAGGCGATCCTCCAACCTTAGCCTCTGAGTAGCTGGGACCACAGGTGCATGCCGCCATGCCCAGCTAATTTTTGCAATTTTTGTAGAGACAGGGTTTCACTACGTTGCCCAGGCTGGTCTCAAACTCCTGAGCTCAAGCGGCCTCCCAAAGTGCTCCTCCTCCACCTTGGCCTCCCAAAGTGCTGGGATTACAGGCGTGAGCCACCACGCCTGGCCTCTCCTCTTCTACTCTTAATCGCAACAAAGTCTCATTCGTTCTTTCATATTTCCTTAGTTCAGATCTGCCAAGAAGACACCAAGATGGGATAGACAATTGCAAGAGATTTATCAGGGAGGAAGTAGGAGACGACAAGGAGAGCCTTCTGAGCACAGCAAAGATCTGATGCATGTGGAAGAGAGGGAAAGAAGGAGGTCTAGATATGACAATCTCAGACTGTAGTACAGTTTTTGTTGTTGTTGTTGTTGTTTTCTAGACAGATTCTCACTCTGTCGCCCAGGCTGGAGTGCAGTGGCGCGATCTCAGCTCACTGCAAGCTCCACCTCCCAGGTTCACGTCATTCTCCTGCCTCAGCCTCCCGAGTAGCTGGGACTACCACCACGCCTGGCTAATTTTTTGTATTTTTAGTAGAGACGGGGTTTCACCATGTTAGCCAGGATGATCTTGATCTCCTGACCTCATGATCGGCCCACCTTGGCCTCCCAAAGTGCTGGGATTACAGGCACGAGCCACCGCGCCCAGCTGTAGTACAGTTTTAAGAAAGATTTGGCTAAGTCAGTGAGAAGTCCTCATGCCAAAGGAATCCCATATCTCACCAGGATCTGCCTGTGTTAATACCCCTGATGTGCTAGGTCATCGGCTGGGAGCAGCCTACAGGAAGCGTGGTTCCTTCAAATGTGGTTATGGATGCGAATGTGCAACTTTGTGGTGCAAATGTGGTTATGGATGACCCAGAGTGGGCAGTGGCTGAGGCTGTTAGTTATGCTCCCTGCAGCAGGCAATGAGAACTGCACATTTTCATGGCTGTCATATACACGTTAGCAAAACTTTGAGCACTTAATAGGTACATGGCATCATTCTAAGCACTGGGCATGAAAAGAATAACACACAGTTCCTGCAAGCAAGGAATTTATTTTATTTTTGAGTTGGAGTCTCACTCTGTTTCCCAGGCTGGAGTGCAGTGGCGCAATCTCGGCTCACTGCAACATCTACCTCCCGGGTTCAAGCAATTCTTCTGTCTCAGCCTCTTGAGTAGCTGGGATTATAGGCACATGCTGCCACGCCTGGCTAATTTTTGTATTTTTAGTAGAGACAGGGTTTCACCATATTGGTCAGGCTGGTCTCAAACTCCTCACCTTAGGTGATCCACCTGCCTCAGCCTCCCAAACTGCTGGGATTACAGGCGTGAGCCACCGTGCCCAGCAAGCAAGGAATTTTAAATCAGTGGCCAATAATAAATTATCTCACCTGTTCTGTGACTGAAACAAACACCCATGTACTAGCCTGAGTTGGAGAAGCAGCATAAACTCTTTTTAATAACCTACATTTAACTGACTTTTAAGAATGCTCGCTCTCCCTCTCCCTCTCCCTCTCCCTCTCCCTCTCCCTCTCCCCTCTTTTTTCGGTCTCCCTCTCCTTCTTTTTTCGGTCTCCCTCTGTTGCCGAAGCTGGACTGTACTGCCGGGATCTCGGCTTGCTGCAACCTCCCTGCCTCGGGCTCCTGTGACTCTCCTGCCTTGGCCTGCCGAGTGCCTGGGATTGCAGGCGCGCGCCGCCACGCCTGAATGGTTTTTGTATTTTTGGTGGAGACGGGGTTTCGCCGTGTTGACCGGGCTGGTCTCCAGCTCCTGGCCTCGAGTGATCTGCCTGCCGCGGCCTCCCGAGGTGCTGGGATTGCAGACGGAGTCTCGCTAACTCAATGCTCAATGGTGCTCAGGCTGGAGTGCAGTGGTGTGATCTCGGCTCTCTGCAACCTCCACCTACCAGCCTCCTGCCTTGGCCTCTTAAAGTGCTAAGATTACAGCCTCTGCCCCACCGCCACCCCGTCTAGGAAGTGAGGAGCGTCTCTGCCTGGCCGCCCATCGTCTGGGATGTGAGGAGCCCCTCTGCCCGGCCGCCCTATCTGGGAGGTGAGGAGCGCCTCTGCCCGGCTGCCACCCCGTCTGGGAGGAAGTGAGGAGCGCCTCTGCCCGGCTGCCCCGTCTGGGAGATGAGGAGCACCTCTGCCCGGCCGCCCCGTCTGGGAGGAAGTGAGGAGCGCCTCTGCCCTGTTGCCCTATCTGGGAAGTGAGGAGCGCCTCTGCCCGGCTGCCACCCCATATGGGAAGTGAGGAGCGCCTCTGCCCAGCCGCCCCTTCTGGGAGGTGAGGAGCGCCTCTGCCCAGCCGCCCCGTCTGGGAGGTGAGGAGTGCCTCTGCCCGGCCGCCCCGTCTGGGAGGTGAGGAGCGCCTCTGCCTGGCCGCCACCCCGTCTGGGAGGAAGTGAGGAGCACCTCTGCCCAGCTGCCCCATCTGGGAAGTGAGGAGCGCCTCTGCCCGGCTGCCACCCACTATGGGAAGTGAGGAGCGCCTCTGCCCGGCCGCCCACTCTGGGAAGTGAGGAGCGCCTCTGCCCGGCCGCCCACTCTGGGAAGTGAGGAGCGCCTCTGCCCAGCCACCCCGTCTGGGAGGTGAGGAGCGCCTCTGCCTGGCCGCCACCCCGTCTGGGAGGAAGTGAGGAGCGCCTCTGCCTGGCCGCCACCCCGTCTGGGAGGAAGTGAGGAGCACCTCTGCCCAGCTGCCCCATCTGGGAAGTGAGGAGCGCCTCTGCCCGGCTGCCACCCCCTATGGGAAGTGAGGAGCGCCTCTGCCCGGCCGCCCACTCTGGGAGGTGAGGAGTGCCTCTGCCCGGCCGCCCCGTCTGGGAGGTGAGGAGCGCCTCTGCCTGGCCACTCCGTCTGGGAAGGGAGGAGCGCCTCTGCCCGGCTGCCACCCCGTCTGGGAGGAAGTGAGGAGCACCTCTGCCCGGCTGCCCCATCTGGGAAGTGAGGAGCGCCTCTGCCTGGCCGCCCACTCTGGGAAGTGAGGAGCGCCTCTGCCTGGCCGCCCACTCTGGGGGGTGAGGAGTGCCTCTGCCCGGCCGCCCCGTCTGGGAGGTGAGGAGCGCCTCTGCCTGGCCGCCACCCCGTCTGGGAGGAAGTGAGGAGCACCTCTGCCCGGCCGCCCACTCTGGGAGGTGAGGAGCGCCTCTGCCTGGCCACTCCGTCTGGGAAGGGAGGAGCGCCTCTGCCCGGCCACCCCGTCTGGGAGGTGAGGAGCGCCTCTGCCCGGCTGCCACCCCGTCTGGGAGGAAGTGAGGAGCACCTCTGCCCGGCTGCCCCATCTGGGAAGTGAGGAGCGCCTCTGCCAGGCCGCCACCCCATATGGGAAGTGAGGAGCGCCTCTGCCTGACCACTCCGTCTGGGAGGTGAGGAGCGCCTCTGCCCGGCTGCCACCCCATCTGGGAGGAAGTGAGGAGCACCTCTGCCCGGCCGCCCTGTCTGGGAGGTGAGGAGCGCCTCTGCCCGGCCGCCCCGTCTGGGAGGTGAGGAGTGCCTCTGCCCGGCCGTCACCCCGTCTGGGAGGAAGTGAGGAGCACCTCTGCCCGGCTGCCCCGTCTGGGAGATGAGGAGCACCTCTGCCCGGCCGCCCCGTCTGGGAGATGTGGAGCACCTCTGCCCGGCCGCCCCGTCTGGGAGGTGAGGAGTGCCTCTGCCCGGCTGCCACCCCATCTGGGAGGAAGTGAGGAGCGCCTCTGCCCGGCCGCCCCCTCTGGGAAGTGAGGAGCGCCTCTGCCTGGCCGCCACCCCGTCTGGGAGGAAGTGAGGAGCGCCTCTGCCTGGCTGCCCCATCTGGGAAGGGAGGAGCACCTCTGCCCGGCCGCCACACCGTCTGGGAAGTGAGGAGCGCCTCTGCCTGGCTGCCCCATCTGGGAAGGGAGGAGCACCTCTGCCCAGCCGCCACACCGTCTGGGAAGTGAGGAGCGCCTCTGCCTGGTCGCCCCGTCTAGGAGGTGAGGAGCGCCTCTGCCCGGCCGCCCTGTCTGGGAGGTGAGGAGCGCCTCTGCCTGGCCGCCACCCCATCTGGGAGGAAGTGAGGAGCGTCTCTGCCCGGCCGCCCCGTCTGGGAAGTGAGGAGCGCCTCTGCCCGGCCGCCCCCTCTGGGAAGTGAGGAGCGCCTCTGCTCGGCCGCCCCCTCTGGGAAGTGAGGAGCGCCTCTGCTCGGCCGCCCCGTCGGGGAAGGGAGGAGCGCCTCTGCCCGGCCGCCCCGTCTGGGAGGTGAGGAGCGCCTCTGCCCGGCTGCCACCCAGTCTGGGAGGAACTGAGGAGCGCCTCTGCCCGGGCGGCCCCGTCTGGGAAGCGAGGAGCGCCTCTGCCCGGGCGGCCCCGTCGGGGAAGTGAGGAGCGCCTCTGCCCGGGCGGCCCCGTCGGGGAAGTGAGGAGCGCCTCTGCCCGGGCGGCCCTGTCTGGGAAGTGAGGAGCGCCTCTGCCCGGCTGCCCTGTCTGGGAGGTGTACCCAACAGCTCCGAAGAGACAGCGACCATCGGGAGCCGGCCATGAGGACGATGGCGGTTTTGTTGAAGAGAAGGGGAGGAAGTGTGGGGAAAGGAAGGAGAGATCAGATTGTTGCTGTGTCTGTGTAGAAAGGGGTGGGCATAGGAGACTCCATTTTGTTCTGACTAGGAGAAATTCTTCTGCCTTGGGATGCTGTTGATCTATGTATGGCCTTTCCCCCAGCCCCCTGCTCTCTGAAACATGTGCTGTGTCAACTCAGGGTTAAATGGATTAAGGGTGGTGCAAGATGTGCTTTGTTAAACAGATGCTTGAAGGCAGCATGCTCTTTAAGAGTCATCACCACTCCCTAATCTCAAGTACTCAGGGGCACAAACACTGCAGAAGGCCGCAGGGTCCTCTGCCTAGGAAAACCAGAGACCTTTGTTCATGTGTTTATCTCCTGACCTTCTCTCCACTATTATCCTATGACCCTGCCATATCCCCCTCTCCGAGAAACACCCAAGAATGATCAATAAATACTTCAGAAATTTAAAAAAAAAAAATAAATAAATAAAATAAAATAAAAAGACAAAAAAAAAAAAAAAAAAAAAAAAGAAAAAAAATTATTCATGAATATTTTATACTTTTATGCTATTATGAATGAAATGTTCTAATTATTTACCACAAGTGCACACAAATAAAATTGCTTTGTGTATATTGAAAAAAAAAAAAAAAAAAAAAAAAAAAGAATGCTCATTCTTCTGTTAAAAGACAGCATGAGGGCACATGTCATTAGGACCTCCTGAGGCTCTGTCATAGGCAAAAAAAATTAAAATTAAAATTAAAAATTTAAAAAAAGATCCAGCATGAAAAGAAAACTCTCTTTCCTTCCATTGGTTTTGGCAGGGCTCTTCAAAGGTCAATACTGACCAGAAAGCTCAGCCATCTTTGTTCTTTCCATGAGATCTTTTCAGCTCCAGTTCCCTCTTTGAGACAGTTTAGTACAATCACTGGGTGACGGCTCTCTTGACATGCACACAACAGGGAGAATACTGGAATGAAGAGAAAGAGGAGGAGACCACCAATTGGGAAGGTCCTATTAAAAAGCATATGTTCAGTCTCTATCCAGTTAAACATTTCTTCGCACAGACTAGAGAATCATTTTTTAATGATTACTCAAAGCCAAGGGACATGGGGAGTCTTGATTTTAGAAATGTATGAAATGATAATTGGGTAAAGTGGTCAAGAAAAAAGCAACTAATTGTGATCCGCATTTGAAAATGCTTCTAGACTTATGCATTTTTAGAGGTGGAAGGAACTTTAGAGATCATCTAGTCCAATGCTGGCTAAGAAAGAACAGAAGACTTGTTTGAGGTCACATAGCTATGGCAGAGTTGGGGCACGAATCTAGATTTCCGGGGGCCAATATTCTTTCCAATTTGGGAATCTTAACCCAGGCTCCAAGGTCCAGTCCATAGCTGAGCTTCATGGAGGTTCACAAGCTTCCTAAAACTGTTAAGTAAAATTATGTGTGTGTCTCTGTGCATATAAGTATTTGTGCATGTGTATATGTGGAGCACCCACATTTTTTTTATCATATTTTCAAAGAGGAACCATGGATATAATGGTTTACATAAGGATGGCTAAAGAATGGTGAGGTGGGAGGGTAGGAATAACTGAGATATACACATCTGACAATTGCTTTCTCAAAGTCCCTCACAAGAAAGACCAAGATAGGAATATTTCAGTGCTTATACCCTGCTGTTGAATAACAAAAAAGAGAATAATTTAGTTTTTGCCTTTAGGAGATAAAATATACGAATGTCTAAGTGGACAGGCTGGGAATGAGAGGTAGTGATCATTTTCAGCCAAAATAAAAATTTTTTTTTTTTTTTTGAGACAAAGTCTCGCTCTGTCGCCCAGGCTGGAGTGCAGTAGCATAATCTTGGCTCACGGCAACCTCTACCTCCAAGGTTCAAGCAATTCTCCTGGCTCAGCCTCCCGAGTAGCTGGGATTACAGGCGCACGCCACCACACCCAGCTAATTTTTGTATTTTTAAGTAGAGACGGGGTTTCGCCATGTTGGCCAGGCTGGTCTTGAACTCCTGACTTCAGATGATCCTCCCACCTCGGCCTCCCAAAGTGCTGGGATTACAGGTGTGAGTCACCGCACCTAACCTAAAACATTTTTTTTTTTTTGAGACAAGGTCTCGCTCTATTGCTGAAGCTAGAATTCAGTGGCACAATCACATCTCACTGCAGCCTTGACTTCCTGGGTTCAAGTGATCCTCCCACCTCAGCTCCCTGAGTGGCTGGGACTACAAGATGCATGCCACCATGCCTGGATAATTAAAAAAAAATTTTTTGTAGAGATGGGGTCTCACTATGTTGCCCAGGCTGGTCTCAAACCCTAAGGTTCAAGCAATCCTCCTGCATTGGCCTCCAAAATGCTGGGATTACAGGCATGAGCCATTGTGCCTGGCCAGGATAAAAATATTAAAACAATATACGAAACTACAGTAAAAATTTTATATCATAAGGATAAATACAACCTTGCCAGGAAGGTAATTAACAAAAATAAAATAAAAAAATAATAAATACAACTTTGTGGTGGGGAAGCAGGAATAAAGAGATAATGAAATTAAGAGGTGAGTAAAAAGATTCTCCTTGATCATACAGGATGGCGAGAATAGACTGCCTCTATTCACATTATTATGGAAGATAGGGAAGCTAGTTAACAATAGTTCATCTATTTCCTATTTCAATGTTTAGAAGGTACATCTGCCCCTAGATAGCCCACAGTCCACAGTCTCTTTGGAAGGAGAGGCTGCAAAGTAACAGTGACTTTGGGAGGGTACTCTGGTAGACTGAATAATGCCACCTGCCAAAATGTCCATGTCTTAATCCTTGGAACCTGTGAATGTGACTTTATCTGGCAAAGATTTTGCAGATGAGTTTAAATGATCTGAGATGGGGAGATTACCTAGATTATATAGGTGGGCCCTAAGTGCATTCACAAGTGTCCTTATAAGAGAGAAGCAGGATGGGCACATTGACTCATGCCTATAATTCCAGCACTTTGGGAGGCCAAAGCAGGATGATCACTTGAGGCCAGGAGTTCAAGACCAGCCTGGGCAACATCCTGGGATCTCATCTCTCCAAAAAAATTATTTAAAATCAGCCAGGTGTGGTGACATGCACCTGTAGTCCTAGCTACTTGGGAGGCTGAGGCAGGTGGGAGGATCACTGGAGCCCAGCAGTTCCAGGCTGCGGTGAGCTATGATTGCACCACTGCAGTCCAGCCTAGGCAACACAGCGAGATTCCATTTCTTAAAAAAAAAAAAGGAGGCATATTTGATGAGGAGGAGTCACGGAGGCAGAGATTATAGTGATATAGCAATAAACCACGTAATAAACCAATGTCAGCAGCCACCAGAAGCTGGAAAAGGCAAGGAATGAATTCTCCCCTAGAGCTTCTGGAGGGAGCACGGCCCTGCCAACACCTTGATTTTGGCCCAGTAATACTGATTTTGGACTTCTGGCCTCCAGAACTATGAAAGAACAAATTTCTGTTGGTTTAAGCCACTAAAGTTGTGATAATTTGTTACAGCAGCCACAGGAAACTAATATAGGAACTAATCCAGCATTTCTAAAAGTTGGAAATATTCAGCCCAACCCATTTAACTCCAGTCTTACAGAAAAGAAGCTATCTGTGATTCTGAGGAAAAGGAACAACTAAATAGAAAATCCTACACAAGATTCATTTGTTCAACTTAGTGAAATAACAGGGCAAAATCTCCAATCATGCAGCCATACTGTAACATAAAAGGATAGCAATACTTCCAAAACAACAGGTTTGAAGAGGGAAATGTAGCAATTACAGAGCAAGGAAAGTGAGTTACTCGATCCTGCCAGTTTAGAGATTGCGAGATGTCAAACATGAGAAAGAGACTATATGCCATAGAAAAAAAGGGTGCAAAGGAAATGGCAATGCAGAACGATACCTGTCATTTGCAGTTTTCAAAGCATTTCCAAATGCACAATAGTAGCAACCACACTGAGTACCATGTGCTGCATGCTTTATATTCGTTGTCTCATTTAATCCACACAAAACTATCAGGATAAGTATTATAATACCCATTTTACAAAAAGTAAGCAAGTTAAGGAACAGGCCAGAAGTGGCAGAACCAGGATTTAGAAACAATGTTTGGCTCCAAAGTCAACCCTCTTTGTATTGGGCTGGCCTGCTTTATTACACCATTAATCTTTATACATGCTCTGTAATGTGAACTGTGAGCTCCATCAAGATAGGGACTAAATATCTGCCTTGTCCACCACTGCATCTGGTGATCAATATTTGGTAAATGAATGAAGAGAACAGATGAAGCATAGAGAGATTAAGCAACTTCTCCAAGATCACACATCCAACTATTTGACAGGTCTAGGTCCTCTGATTACAAATCCCATGCACTACAAACTTACCAAGATCCTACAGAACACTGAGCTATGTGTGTATCTTGGGTAAGTGGGTGAGGGAGGCAGATAAAGGACAGGAAAGCTTTTTAAAATAAATAAGTAAATACATACACACATATATACATACATACATACATACATACATACTGATAGCCCACATGAGTGAAGGTAGATCTAAAGACTAACTGGAAAAGGTGAATTTGGAGCATTCAGGAAGAAGATGAAGGATGTCAATTGAAGATGATGTGGTAAAGCATTGCTGGATGAGGGAATGAATTGTCTAGGCAGAGGCTAAAGTAAATTGTATTCAGGGGAATACAGCCATTCCCCCAAATACCATGCCATCAGTCACAAGGGTATGTGAGTACATGCCAGTGGCAGCTTTGCCTAAGAGTTGAAGCAGAATAAGTGATTCCATGTGGTAAAGGACTTCTGAGCCAAATGGGCAGAGATTCTGCTTGCCTGAAGCTGAACTATCTGCCAGACTCTCCTAAAGTACTGGCTGGACACCCAGACTGGAAATGAGAAACTCAAGAATAATGAGAAAGACTGCGATGGGAGGTGGGGAGATAGGAAAGAAAATCACCACAAAGTCTGAAGCCTGATTAATTGCCCTTTGTCAGCACAATCCCCTTGTTCCCTCATCCTTGCTAAGGAAATGAAAGTTTTTACAGAATGCCCAGTTTAGGAGCCAAAGCAGAGGCTCTCCAGGTAACACAGACAAGAAAAAGGGTGTACTCCTCTATAATTGTTAATAAATGCCTGTAAGTTTCCAAGAGGAAGTCTTCAGATTTAGTGTGACCACTCTAGGCTACTCCTGTGCCCAGAGGCAAAGACCTTCCCTTGATCTTGACTTAAGAGACTTGAAGCAGCAGGATAGTAGCTAATAGCAGTTCCATCACATAGCCTTGTTAAATCTTGGGATTACATTGGAAAAATAATATTTCCTCATGAGTTTCGGATTCATCCATTTGTATCCCCAGCACCTAGCAGAGTTCCTGTCTTATAACAGGAGTTCAAATTGTATGAAGAACAAAGGGAAATTGATGATGAATGAATCATTAGGCACATATAGCAAAATGGCTCTAAAAATCTGTTTTCATAGGAATTTTTGGGTTTACATTATTAGGATTTAAGAGTGGGAAAAAGTGAAGCATGTTCTACTTAAGAAACTAAGAACCAACAAATTTGAGATAATAATCATTTTTAGGTTATATGTCATTTGCAATGTCTCTGTTAATCCATATTGTAACCCTTGAAGAAACTGAAGCTCAGTGAAATTAAGTCCCTTCCCCAAAGATTTGGCTGGTAAGTGACAAAGAACTCCAAAGCCCGTGTGTGCTCTTTTCACTAAACTTTCTTAAAAAAAGAAAATCTACAGAAAAGCCCTATAACTTCTCTCTCTATTATTGTTAAACAGAAAGTTAAAGATATAGTCACTTCCAGGTCAGGCAGGACCTGGCCAAACAGACAGAAGGGATGTCTTGTAATTTCCAGGCTTAAATTCTGTATTCCACATCCTTCACTATATATTCCTTATTACTTACACTATAAATCTGGAACTCAAACTCAGACAGGAAACTACACTAGTTAAACGAAAACAACAAAGAAAACCCTCACATCCCTCTTTCCAGAAATTAGACGAAGTTTTCTAACTGAAAGAGAGTTTCTAACCTGGCACATTTCCACAGAATTTAACATTGAAAGAGCCAAGGCCTGGGATTTATCCTCAGTTCCTGGGCAAGGGCCAGGAAAACAGAGCCAGACAGAAAGGCTGGAGTTGTGAGTCTCCATACTAAAAAAGATACCAAAGTAAGGTACTAAGCCACAGGAAGCTGGTGTGAGTTCAGTGGTACAGGTCCGGATTTAAATACACAATTACTATGAGTGACTTGTGAAAGGCACTACCTAGTTCCCCAGTAAATCTGAAGTTGCACTGAAATTTCAGAGTGAAGGTAAGTAAATAAAGAATTTAACAGTCAAGGTTAAGGAGCTGGAGCAAATTAACAGGTGAGTCCAGGAATTGCAGAGATCACAGAGGAAAGATTGAGAGGGTATGGATGAGAAATTGGATCTGAAATAAAAGACAGGATCCCACACAATGGGGACTGGTTCTCAAAGGCAGAGAGATGTTAAGGTATTAAGCTGGAGGAGGAATTCCATTTCTAAAGGAGAAAAGCTTAGGAAGAAAAGAGGATTGTATCTGAAAAAGGGTCCCTGGAGAATATATTAATAACTCAGTAAAGGGGAGGAGGTAGGAGGCTTAAACGTGTGTATGAGTGTGTGCGTCTGTGCGTGTGCGTAGCCCAGAAGGAAACTCCCCAAAAGGAAATGCATGTGAGGGCTCCACGCCAGGAAAAGCGATCCGGAGGACTGTGGGAGCAAGGCTGCCTCACAGAGGGTGTCGCGCAGGAGGCCAGACCCGCAGACTCACCTCGGCCATAGCCCTGCGTGTGCTTGGCGAAGCTCCTCACCACGGCCTCCACGGCCTCTCGCAGCACTGCCGGGCTGCCGGCGGCGCCGGGGGGCAGGGGTAGTCCTGGGGCCCCAGACAGGAGCAGCGGCGGCGGGGGCGGTGCGGGAGGCGGCGGGGCAGGCGGGGGGCCCGCAGGGGGTGTGGCGGTGGCAGCCGCGGCCCCAGTCACTCCGGGCCGCAGCGCTCGGAGAGTGCCCCTCCCGCTGGTGCCCACACCAGGCTGCAGCCGCTGCGCTCGCATCGTCTCCATCCCGGCCGCCAATGGAGTAGCGCCCCAGAGCCTGCCAGCCTGCCGAGATAACGGTCCCAACCACCCCAGTCAGCTAGCGCCTGGGGACTGAGGGCGGCGCCAGGGCCGAACCTTCAGTCAAGTGGGGGCGGGGACAAGCTAGGTCCCATGCCAATCACCAGTGACGGGGCGGGAGCTGGAGGGCTCCTGCTCCGCCATAGGCAAATTATTGAGGAGGGTGGAGATTCTCAGAACCAATTGCAAAGAGAAAAAGCGTATCCTCTGAAAGGCAGGCGCATAGCTTGGGCGCGTCTTTGGGAGTCCTGTGGCAAGCACTAGAAAGCAGGACAGAATCTTGGGGCGGGGCTTGAAGAAAAAAATGGGCTAGATGCAAGATTGGGGAGGATTGAAGACAGAGTAGAGATCATTTTGTCCTACCATTTCATTTCACAGATTGTAGGTGAGGAAACTGTGGCTCAGAGAAGTAATTTGACTTGTCCAACATCATATGCAACTGGTGGTGGAGCTAAGGCAAGAAAGATACTGACATTTAATGAACATAAACTATGCAATGTACTGTAGTGCATGTCTTATTTACAATCACAATCACTAACTAGATTTTGTTATTTTAGGGATAAGGAAACAGATGCTGAGGGAGGCTCGATAAATTGGCCAAAATTAAATAGATAAGAGATGGCAAAGTGGAATTCGGAGTTTGAGCATAGGTGTTCTGATTCCCAATATTTTTATCTTTTTACTATGCCACATTGTTGGGTAAATTTCTGAGTTCACTTATTCTAAGTAGGGGAAGGGAATAAGAGAGAGTGGGATGGGCAAGTCTCTTTGCCTCCCATTAGAGTGAGAAAGAGTTAGGATACATGCAGAAAATTAGCAAACTGAGAAGTCCAGTTGGGGGAATTAAGAAAATTACCCTTGTTGGTATAATATGTCAGACTGGGTTCCTCTGATTACTTTGCACACACACACACACTTGCACACATGCACACACACACACTCTACATACCCTTTATCATGTGGTCACTGGGCCATTTCTACTTAGGTGAGATTATATTAACTGCTTCCCCCCATCTCTCCTACAGTGGCTCAGAAATCAAAGATGGGGAAATAGAGGCCAGAAGTAGAAGAAAATAGAAGAAACACACTTGGTGAAATGAAAATTAGACCTTGAATAAAAACTGTGAGTAGTCAAGAAATAGGAAGTTTGAAAAGGAGACAGTTAATCTACTGGGATATATCTGCTGATGATGGAGGGAGGAACTCTTTGTAGGAATCTTAAAGAATTCAAGGTTGGACATAGAGGAAACTGGAGGAAATGAAATCCTGTCAAATGCCTTAAAATCTTCAGGACACAGGACACTTGCCTTTTCTCTACAGAAAAGCTGGTTTCTTGGAAAGAAGGTGGCTGGAACGGCCAAGTATCCCTTGGATAATTATAGCTGTAAGTTAGTATTACCCTCCCTCCCCATTCCTCATTCCCCATACCCACACCTCCAGGCAGAAGTGACAAAACAGAGACTTCTGAACACATTTATTTGATATGTCAAGTGGAGAGAGGAGTGATTTAGGGTTTCTCCCCACTTCTACCTGTGGGGGTGTTCATAAGCTCAGACAGACAGAAGAGCAGCTTAGAGCCCATGACCCACCCCCTGGGAAAATGAGACAATCTGTTGTAGTTGTTGGAGGAACAGGGTGGGAATAAAAAGCAGGAAGTTGAGAAGTGAAGTTGAGAGCAGTAAAGACAGCAGCAGAATTGAGGCTGGGGGTTGCTGCAGGAACCCCCAAGAAGAGTGAAAAAGATATCCTGAAAAGTGGTTGGGGTTGGAAGCAGGGTGTGAATAAGGAGCCAGGCCTGGAGAAAGAAGCAAGACCTGCAGAATGGGCTGGGATGTTCACGGAGAGAGTAGAGTGTGCAAAATCATGATAGGCTGTGTTGCAGGGCATACAGGGAAAGCAAGGGATTGCTTCTGCAGGAGGGCAAAGACATCGGAGACTGCCCATAAGTAAGGGTTCCCTACTGCTTCTGAACAAATGCAAGAGAGTTTAGGACCCTAGCCCTGTGTGTTTATTGATGTGCTGTGCCTGTAGGTACACAAGTAATCCCATATGCACGTGAAATGACCAGGGCATGAATACATGTGTGTATATACCCAGTAAATAGAGTACTTATTCTTTCTTGCTAATAAAAGTACTTATTCTTTCTTGCTAATAAGAGTACTGTGCTTATGGACACATGTTTAACCATGTGTGGGTGCACTGTGCACCCATGAGCACATGCAAGAGATCCCTATGTTCGTGGTGTGTGTGTGAGCTGGTTCTCCCACCTATCCCATTAAGGTCTTAATCCCCAACCTCCTTGGCTCCTCTCACTCCTCTCAGCGCCCTGGCTCCCCAGGCCCACCTAGACTCTGGAAGCTCCCTAGCAGGCGGATCTGCTCAGTCTGCATGGAGTGGCGTCTCACCAATTTGCGCTTGGTCCTGGGAGAGCCTGGCGCCCCGGCATAAGGAGGGGCAGGCAACGAAGGCGCCCGACCTCCGGGTTGTGGGCGAATGTCAGGGATGGGAGGGTGGGGACTGACGTTGAGAGGGGGTAGGAAACCCGGCCGCGTTTGCGAGATGTGGTCCAGGAGCAACGTCCCCGAGCCCCTCCGCTCCAACAGCCCCGGACTCCGCCTCCGTCCGCTTAGCGGAGATACTGCCCCTGGCAGACTCTCCTGGGACTGGCGCGGAGAGGGAGCCGAGCCGGCTGGAGGGAGGGTCAACGGGGAGGCGCTGTATCGGCGGCGCTCCAGGGACAGGCGGCTGGACTCAGGCGAATCAGGGCAAAGGTGTCCAGGGGTGTCGAGCTCCACTGGCTCCATGCGGCTCAGTTTCTGCCTCAGCCCTGAAGGGGGACCAGACTCCTGAGCTTCTGGTGCTGTGTTTCGACGAGAGAGAGGACCCGCGCTAGTCACTTTCTCCGCCCATGGGGGCGGGTCCTCAGGGCCTTCGGTGCTGTGACGTCGGGAAAGACGGGGTCGACCGGTCAGGGTCAGGCCATTGAATTCGGCAGTCAAGCGCTCGATCCCCGGTCTCCCTTCGGTGGGTGGGACTGGTTGAGGAGGGGCCACTAGGCCCCAGGGCTCGGAGTTGAGCCTTTTGAGTGGTTTTGGGGGATGGCGTGGTGGTTTGGGGAGCGGCTCGGAAGGGGATGGGTCATCGGGGGGCTTAGGAAGAGGGAATTCAAATACGTCCCGCTTCTCCTCTTCTTCCTGGGCGCGAGGGGATAACATCCCACGCCCTCCTCCTCCTGCGGTCTGCAGTTGGATTTCCGAAGGCGAAGTGCAGACCCCCGGGCTAGGAGAGGCGGGAGCAGGGTCCTCCACCCCTGGGGATGGTGGAGAATTGAGATACTGCCGGGTCTTCTTGGTGCCCGAGGGCGAGGTATCGGTGGTGATGATGATGACCTCCGTGCCCTTGGCCTTGCAGGCGTCCAGCAGTGTGGCAAGGGTCTCGCGGTCCCCGCGGTCCAGGGCGTGGACAAGAGCCGAGGCGCCCGCGTGATCTCGGACTGAGGGGTCTGCGCCGTGGGCAAGGAGCAGCGAGGCCACCGCGGCGCCCCCACCCCCGGCGCAAGCGTGCATGAGCGCCGTGCGCCCTAATCGGTCTGCGATATTGGGGTCCGCGCCTTGCTCCAGAAGGTAGCGTACCATGCGTGCCTTGTTCTGGGGGTCGTCGTAGCGGGCCCGACAGGCTGCCATTAGCGCAGTCTCCCCCTGCGCATCACCCTCATTCACGTAGGCGCCTCCCTCCAGAAGCAAACGGGCCAAGCGTAGCTTACCCTGACCCACCGCCCGAAGAAGAGCGTGGCCCTCGGTGTGCAACATAGCTGCGGCTGGGGCGAGGGCACAGCTGGAGCCGGGACTGAGACCTGCCGAGGATGACTAGGGGTATGGGGAGGGGGAGTGGCTGGCAGAGGCCTGAGGTCTCAGTGACGAAGCCGATCCCTGCAAGAGAGACATCTTATTGATAGATTCGGCAGGGAAACTGAGGCACCGATGCAGGGACCCAGCGTGGGGTGGGGGAGACCTTCACGGCATACAGTCCTTCCTCTAACTCATGCCTTTCAGCCGGCCCTTCCCCCGCAGCGCATGCCTGAGGAGGTGGGAAGGGTGCACCCGCACTGAAGGGCTAGCGCGCGTGCAAATGCGTTCGTGCACGCGCAGGGATGTCCGCACCCCTACCCTCACCCCATGGCTTATCAGACCTTTCCTCTATCCCCCTTTTCTTATCTACACTTGGGATCCCCCTTTCTAGGATGCTGAACGCCACCCACCCACATACATGCACCCTACAGTCACACATGTATTCTCATTCCTAACCTGTTTTAGCTTGCCACAACCCCAAAAATCGAGTGGGGGGAGGGAAGCAGCCTGCATTTGAGACCTAAAACGGGTGGAGGGAGAATTGGGGGGTTCTTTTGCCCCTGCGATATTCCCCATCACTCCTTGCTCTTTCCCCTCCCAGGCTGTGCGCCCAGATAGATACCTGAATGTCCGCAGAATCTCCGCCTGGCCAGGATTGGGGCCGTGGCCACGGGGCAGCCGAGGTGGCGGAGCCAGGTTCTTGGGCACCCGCATGGCGTGGAGGGGGGGCACCCGGATTCCCTTGGTGTCAGTATCTGCGACCCGGCGCCGGATCCTGGTCCCTCCTCCCGGAGCGCCCCGGGCACAGCGCCGGCTCGGGAGGAGAGAAGCTGGCGGAGGGGGGGAGGGGGGCGGAGCTCTGCTGTGCTATTTGTAGCCTAGGCTCTGCGGGTGGGGGCGTCAGGCACCAAACTGCTCCCCCACTCATGCACACATAAACCCTCAAAAACCCAGAGGCTCCAATCCTGACTTCCTTTTCTCAGCCAACCTCCCCTCAGCCCCAACAAACCTAAGTGTTCCTTAGGGGACTCCTCCGCGACCCAGACAGGGACCATCATCCAGATTCTTCGCTGAGATTCAGCAGATCCCCATTCTCCGCACTTGGTGTGTTTATGCGCTCCTGTGCGCCAGACCTGACCTGCCACACACGGCACATGGCACACTGTGCAAGAAAGGTGTAGAAAGGCTTTTTGGATCCACAGCCGGTGTCCATACTGTGCAAAGAGAGGCAAGAGATGTGGCTTTCTTCCTGTAGTTTAATTGTGAAGGAGAGCACGGTCCAGCCTGGAGTCGGACACAGATACACCCCCGCCCCATCTCTCAAAAACGGAACACCCATCGCAGAGAAACTTGGACCTCAGCTCCCTTATATAGACCTCTTAGATAAGTATGAGGAGGGTGGATATGGTGGCACTTTTAGATAGGGCAAGGGACATTCCCAGGTGCCTCCACCCCGTATTATTGCGGGCAGGGAGATAGGAAAGGGGCAGGAAGAAGAGCGAACCTTGTAATACACTCTCTCGCATTGCATCTCTTTAATCTCAGTCTTGCTTAGACGTCTTATTTTTTCCATCTTGCTTGAAGATCTCTGTCTGAAACATTCCTTTTATCTTCTCTCTTCCTATCTGTCTGTTGGTCTCTCACACTGTCTCTGCCTCTCCTTGCCACCTGCCCTGTCTCCATGGTTACCATAGCTTCCATCCACATATTTTAGGAATGAGTTTGTGTCCAGCTGGAAGGCACCAAGGGAAGTGGGAGAAAAAGAAAAATCCTAAGGATTTAAAAAGTTCACTCAAGGTCCTGAGCTAATTCAGAGGCTGGAGTCCCCCCAGATGCAAGATACTGAAAATAATGTTCCCAGGGATGGGAGAGAGAGAGAAATATTTGCAGGAAGCTACCCATTTTTACTAGTTATTTCTTGGACACGTGTCAACTATGTGCCATGTGCTTTACATACACTATTTTCAATCCTCACAACTCTATAAGATAGGAACTATCATCTTCTTGTTACAGATGAGGAAACAGACTTAATAAGGTTGAGCAAGCTCTCCAAAGCTTCACAGCTATGTTTCTGTCCTATGGCAAAGACTGGGCGCTTGCCACTACACCTACAGCCTCCCAGTCTACAGGCCATTTTCTCTGACATCTGGGATGTTCTTCTTGACTAACTCCTAGATTTCATCTCCATTCTGAACGCTTTCTCCCTTGTTTCTGTTTTCTGTGAAAATAGGACTCCTCCTTCCACTCTGCTGGCTTTCCCAAGGAGCTCGCAGGAAGTGGAAAGTAGTGGAAAATGCAGAAAAAGCTGGGCTCCTGCCCTGTCTCCCCAACCCTGGTACTCTGATCCCAAATCCTTCCTTTCTCAAATCCTCTGCCCACCTTCTCACAGACACGGCAGCAACCCACAGAAAAACATTTTTAGAAAAGAAGTATCCATTGGTGGTGTTGGAGAGAGGCAATGTATGATTGAAAGGAAGCCTGGAGTAATGGAGAGACCAAGCTGTGAAGCTAGAGTCACAAAAAGACCGATCCCTAAAGAGCAGCTTTTACAGGGGTTCATATCTCCGTAGGCCCTCTCCTCCTTTGGCCTCTCTGTAGGGGCTCCCTCAACACGGTCCCTCGATGAGATATGAGTGTCACGTTCCCTCGGTGAACTCTCGCCGGCTAGTGGCTCCTTCATCTGGAGTGAGAGCGGAAATAAGTGACCCCAGGTGATTCTGCAACCCCCATCTCTCTCTGCGACCCGCTTCGCAAGCTTCGGTTCCGGGATTACTCTCTCCCTCCCTCCTTCTCTTCCTAGTCTTCAAGAGGGCGGACTTCCCTCCTCGGCTTCTCCTGCATTGGCCGAGAAAACTCACCAATAGGGAGCTCCGGGAGGCGGGCTTAGAACGCCACCGACTCGAGGAAGCCCAGTACATTTCAAGTTGGCCGCGGCTTGGGCTCCGCGCGGGGGAGGGGCAGCAGGTAAGGCTTGACCTGGTTCGGTCCGACACTTGCCAAACTTGTTCATCCCGGCCAGGCTGCGAGATAGACAACGGTTTCCGTCAGGTTGTTGGATCAGCCCCCTTCTGACTCCCTACCGTTTCTCCCTTGGGCTCCCATTTCTGTATTGATTGTATACTAGAGAATGGTAGTTTTCTATTGCGCATGGGGAGAGACATTAAAGCAGAAAACGAGACAGCCTCTTGTACCTCTTTGCTATAGCATCAACTTCCCCCTAATCTATTAATATTATCCCAAGAGCCTGACAAACTCCTGTTATCTATGAAGACTAGCTGAAATGCTACCTGTAGTTTTCCTGGGCCGCCTTTCTTGCAAAATGAATTGTTCCCCCGTCTACGATAGCGTTTTGTGTATACCTTTATTAGGCCACTTAGTGCACTCTCTCTCTTTAACGTTTCTATGCCTTTTAGAATAGAAGGTTTTGTAGGACAGGTGCTAGTAGTTAATATATAGTGCCCAATAAATGTTAGTTAAATAGAATTGATTTCTGGTAACTAGCACTCTTTTTGGGGAGGCAGAATTTAAACTCCTAACATAACTAGGGAACAATACAAGACAATACAGTATGTAATTAAGAGCCATTAAATTAGTGGTTCATAATATACGTGTTTCATAATTGTTTCTACAATCTAGAGAAGGAAGAAAGCAAGGAGAACTGGAATGGTGAGGGGAGGCTTTATGGATCACAAGGTCTCAAGTTTGGAAAGGCCCATAGAAATAATGTATTTATTCATTCAACAAATATTTATTGAGCACCTACTATATGCCAGACACAATGCTAAATCATGCTGATCATAGGGAATCCTCTACTAGAGCCATGCATCCTTCTTACAAACCCTATTTAGTAAATTTTTACCCAGCTTCTATGTAAACATCTTTAGTAAGGGAACTCTCTTATCTCTCTTGTAGGTCATTCCATTTTTTGATACCTGTTCTTTAGTCAATATCCAACAAATATTCTAAATAAGAACTATATAGCTAAAGGAAATGCATTCCACACTTCCACTGTAAAAGAGGGAAATCTGGCTGGGCACGGTGGCTCATGCCTGTAATCCCAGCACTTTGGGAGGCCAAGGCGGGCGGATTGCCTGAGGTCGGGAATTGGAGACCAGCCTGACCAACATGGAGAAACTCTATCTCTACTAAAAATACAAAAATTAGCTGGGCGTGTTGGTGCATGCCTGTAATCCCAGCTAATGGGGAGGCTGAGGCAGGAGAATCATTTGAACCCAGGAGGCGGAGGTTGCAGTGAGCTCAGATCGCACCATTGCACTCCAGCCTGGGCAACAAGAGCAAAACTCAGTCTCAAAAAAAAAAAAAAAAAGAAGGGAAATCTGTCCTTTTACAGTGGAATTGGTAGCATTCTTAAAGGCAAGCCATTTCTGGCTGGGCATGGTGGCTCATGCCTGTAATTCCAGCACTTTGGGAGGCTGAGGTAGGCAGATCACTTTAGCCCAGGAGTTCAAGACCAGTCTAGGCAACATGACAAAACCCTGTCTCTACAAAAACTACAAAAATATAGCCAAGCATGGTGTCTCAGGCCTGCAGTTCCAGCTGCTCAGGAGGCTGAGGTGGGGAGTTGCTTGAGCTGGAGAAGTCGAGGCTGCAGTGAGCCAAAATTGCCACTGCACTGCACTTCAGCCTAAGCGACAGAGCAAGAACTTGTCTCAAAAAAAAAAAAAAAAAAAAAAAGAGGCCGGGCGTGATGGCTCATGCCTGTAATCCCAGCACTTTGTGAGGCCGAGGCGGGTGGATCACGAGGTCAGGAGTACAAGACCAGCCTGACCAACATGGAGAAACCCCATCTCTACTAAAAATACAAAAAAAATTAGCCAGGCATGGTGGCACATGCCTGTAATCCCAGCTACTCGGGGGGCTGAGGCAGGAGAATCACTTGAACCCCGGGAGGTGGAGGTTGCGGTGAGCTGAGATCACGCCATTGCACTCCAGCCTGGACGACAAGAGCAAAACTGCCTCAAAAAAAAAAATAATAATAAAAAGAACATAAATAAATAAAATGGGTATTTTTTAACCATTAATTTGTTGTTAGATTGTTTCAGTTATTTCAGAATTTTTGCTACCATAAATAGCTCTTTGATGAATATCCTTTTACTTATATCTGTGACTGTATATCTGTTGATGTCTTTGGAATATATTTTTAAAGTGGGATTGCTGGATTAGGGATATAAACATTTCAAAGGCTGTTGATTTAAGTGGACAAATTGCTCCCCTTGAAATATTATGTTTATAGTCCTTCCAGTGAGGTATGAGAGTGTCCATTTGAAAAAAAACTCATGACAGCCTGCTTATTATTTAAATCTTTGTCACTTTCATAGGTGAAGAGTGGTTTTATTGGCCATTCTCTCTCCCTTTTTTTTTTTTTTTTTTGAGACAGAATCTTGCTCTGTTGCCCAAGCTGGAGTGCAGTGGTGAGATCTTAGCTCACTGCAACCTCCACCTCCTGGGTTCAAGTGATTCTCATGCCTCAGCCTCCTGAGTAGCTGGAATTAAAGATGTGTACCACTGTGCCTGGCTAATTTTTTGTATTTTTAGTAGAGACAGGGTTTCTCTATGTTGCCCAGGCTGGTCATTCACTCCTGGCCTCAAGTGATCTGTCCACCTCAGCCTCCCAAAACCCTGGATTACAGGTGTGAGCCACCATGTCCAGACATGGCCATTCTCTTTGCCAGTTGCCTGTTCATGTCCTTTGCCCATTTTTTCTATTGAGACGATTTTTAAAAATTTGGATTTCCAAGATTTTAATTTAAGGGTGTTAATTTCTTGCTTTATTTATTACACATATAGCAAATTCTACACATCAGCGTGCCCCAGGCCTCAGTGCCTGAATTTCTTATTTTCTCTGTCCACATCCACTCCTTTAGGGGTCTCACCTAGTCTCATGGCTTGAAGTATTGTTTGTTTGCTGATGTCTCCACTGGAATGAAAGCTCCATTTAAACCCCGTGGGTGCAGCAAGTTTTTGTCTGTTTTGCACACTGCTATATCCATAGAATCTAGAACAGTGCCTGGCACATAGTAAGCACTCAATAAATATTTGTTGAGTAAAATGATTCTATTATTGTTATTTGTATTCCCATTTTACAGATGAGGAAACAGGTTTAGAGACAATAAATAAATTACCAGAGTTTTGTAGCTAGGAAATTGAACTGGGATTCAAAACCATATTCTTAACCTCTACATGTACTGCCTTCCTTAAATTTGATGTAATTGTTAGTGTTTTTCTGTATGTTTAGTTGAAACCTGCCTCTCAGTAACTTCCACCACAATATATAGGTATGAATAATTGGGAATGAGCATAGTGTATATGAGTGTTGTTTGGAGTAAAACAGAGTACAGGGGTAAACTCTCTGGAAAGGTTGATGTTAAGGAGGAGCAGGTTGTGACTACATTATGGGAGACCTTAAGTATCCTCAAGAATTTTAACTCCATCACAATCTTAAATAGCAGAGACTCCCTGTAGATTCCTAAGATGAATGGGGCAGATGGATGGTTTATTTCGAACCTGTATTAAATAAAATTTTGTGTTCTTTTTCCCCTGCATTCTTAGAGGATCACTCATTTAATATGTAGAAATGGTGTTGAATTTGTCTAACCTCAAAGCTCATGGCCATTTATTGACTCTTCATTGCTTTGCAATCACAGCAGCTCCTATCTCCACTGCCAGAACTATATCTGTCAAGTGGAAAGATACTTAACCAGCTGGTTAGAATGTTCTCTCGTTTAAAAGGGGCTGAAGACACGGTGACAAATTCTTTTTTTTTTTTTGAGACGGAGTCTCGCTCTGTTGCCCAGGCTGGAGTGCAGTGGCATAATCTTGGCTCACTGCAACCTCTGCCTCCTGATTTCAAGTTATTCTCCTGCCTAAGCCTCCTGAGTAGCTGGTATTACAGGCGTGCACCACCACGCCTGGCTAATTTTTTGTATTTTTAGTAGAGACGGGGTTTCACTGTGTTGGTCAGGCTGGTCTTGAACTCCTGACCTCGTGATCCGCCCACCTCAGCCTCCTAAAGTGCTGGGATTACAAGCATGAGCCACCATGCCCAGCCGACAAATTCTTATTATTTCTCTAGTCTCCATGAGACATCTTCTCTCCCTTAATATGTTCTTTTCAAACAGATTGCAATTTGATATCTTAACCAACAGCCATTGTTCCCTCAATTTTTTTATGGCAGTTGGGCTTGAAACTTCCCAGATTCCTTAGATATACGTTTTTCTACCCTCTCCTAGCTACAGATTATTAATCTCATTTAGTATTCTGTTACTACATTTAAATTGTATTTATCTATTTATTTATTGAGACATGGTCTCACTCTGTTGCCCAGACTGGTGCACAGTGGTGTGATCATAGCTCACTGCAGCCTCGACCTCCTGGGCCCAAGTGATCCTTCTGCCCTGGCCTCCCAAAGTGCTGAAATTACCTCCATGAACCACCACACCTGGCCCATTAAAAAAATTTTTTTTTGAGACACAGTCTCGCTCTTTTGCCAGTCTGGAGTGCAGTGGCACCATCTCGGCTCACTGCAACCTCCGCCTCCCGGGTTCAAGCGATTCTCCTGCCTCAGCTTCCCGAGTAGCTGGGACTACAGGGGTACGCCACCATGCCCAGCTAATTTTTGTATTTTAGTAGAGACAGGGTTTCACCATGTTGACCAGGATGGTCTCGATCCCTTGACCTTGTGATCCACCTGCCTCAGCCTCCCAAAGTGCTGGGATTACAAGCATGAGCCACCATGCCCAGCCAAAAATTTTTAAATTAATATTTTAATGTTATTATAGTATTCTATTCAGTATAGAAAAAAACAAAGTATACATAACCTGGCTGGGCATGGTGGCTCATGCCTATAATCCAGCACTTTGGGAGGCCGAGGCAGGCAGATCACGAGGTCAGGAGTTTGAGACCAGCCTGGCCAACATGGCAAAACCCCGTCTCTACTAAAAATACAAAACTTAGCCGAGCATGGTGGTGGGTGCCTGTAATCCCAGCTACTCGGGAGGCTGAGGCAGGAGAATTGCTTGAACCCATAAGGTGGAGGCTGCGGTGAGCCGAGATTGCACCACTGCACTCCAGCCTGGGTGACAGAGCAAGACTCTGTCTCAAAAAAAAAAAAAAAAAAAGATACACAACTCTCCCCACCAGGAAAAATTCAAAAAAACCTCATCCTTCAAATTAACCATTGTTAATTTTTGGTACATATCCTTCTATAACAGATTTTTAATTCATATGTGTGTATGTATTTCTGACATAAATTACCTTCTACATATTATTTTTAAATATTTTTTTCACCAACTAATCTCTTGTGAATTTTGAATTGCTACTTGATTTTTGTTTTAGCTTTTTGTTTTGAGACAAGGTCTCTGTCAACCAGGGTGAGTGCAGTGACATGATCATGGCTCACTGAATCCTCTTATCTCCCGGGCTGAAGCGATCCTTCCACCTCACTCTCCCACGTAGCTGGGACTACTGGCATGTGCCACCATGCCTGGCTAATTTTTTTATTTTTTGTAGAGATGGGGTCTCACTATGTTGCCCAGGCTGGTCTCAAACTCCTGGACTTAAGTAGTCATCCCACCCCAGCCTCCCAGAGTGCTGGGATTACAGGTGTGAACCACCACGCCCAGCCTCGAGTTTTTTTTGTTTTTGTTTTTGTTTTCATTAATAGATTATATATTTTAGAACAGTTTCAGACTTACAGAAAAATTTAGCAGATAGTGCCAAGAGTTCCCATTTGTCCCAGTGCACAGTTTCCCCTATTAACATTGTAGATTGGCTGGCCGCGGTGGCTCACGCCTGTAATCCCAGCACTTTGGGAGGCTGAGGCGGGTGGATCATGAGGTCAGGAGTTCGAGACCAACCTGGCCAAGATGGTGAAACCCCGTCTCTACTAAAAATACAAAAACAAATTAGCCGGGCGCGGTGGCGGGCTCCTGTAATCCCAGATACTCGGGAGGCTGAGGCAGGAGAATCGCTTGAACCCGGGAGGCGGAGGTTGCAGTGAGCCGAGATCGCACCACTGCACTCCAACCTGGGCTACAGAGGGAGACTCCGTCTCAAAAAAAAAAAAAAAAAAAAAAAAAAAAAAAAAAAAAAAAAAAAAGGCCGGGCGCAGTGGCTCACGCCTGTGATCCAGCACTTTGGAAGGCCAAGGCGGATGGATCACCTGGTCGGGAGGTGGCGACCAGCCTGACCAACATGGAGAAACCCCCTCTGTACTAAAAAAAGTATAAAATTAGCCAGGCGTGGTGGCACATGCCTGTAATCCCAGCTACTCAGGAGGCTGAGGCAGGAGAATCACTTGAACCTGGGAGGCAGAAGTTGCAGTGAGACGAGATCGCGCCATTGTACTCCAGCCGGGCAACAACAGCGAAACTCCATCTCAAAAAAAAAAAAAAAAAAGGTAGATTAGTATATTTGTTACAATTAATGAATGAATACTGATACATTATTATTAACTAAGGTTGATACTTGATTGACATTTCTTTGGTTTTTACCTTTGCTCTTTTTCTGTACATGGATCCCATTTAGGATTCCACATTATATTTAGTTGTCACATCTCCTTAGGCTCCTCTTAAGTGTGACGGGTTTCTCAGACTTTACTGTTTTTGATGACTGACAGTTTTGAGGAGTTGGGTATATTGTAGGATGCCTTTCTGCTGGAATTTGTCTGATGTTTTTCTCTTTATTAGTGTGGGGTTATGGGTTTTTAGGAGGATGATCACAGAGGTGAAGTACCATTTTATCATATAATTTTAAGGGCACATACCGAAAACATGATTTATGAGTACTGATGCTGACCTTGGTCATCTGGTTGAAGTAGTGTTTTTCTGGTCTCTCCACTGTAAAAATATTCCTCCTGATTTCCTAAATTATATTGAATGAGGGCCGGGTGCAGTGGCTCACACCTGTAATCCCAGCGCTTTGGAAGGCCGAGGCAGGCGGGTCACGAGATCAGGAGTTCAAGACCAGACTGACCAACATGGTGAAACCCCGTCTCTACTAAAAATACAAAAATTAGCCGGGTGTAGTGGCGTGCGCCTGTAATCCCAGCTACTCAGGAGGCTGATGCAGGAGAGTCGCTTGCACCGGGAGGCAGAGGTTGCAGTGAGCTGAGATTGCGCCACTGCACTCCAGCCTGGGTGACAGAGTAAGACTCCGTCTCAAAAAAAAAAAAAAAAAAAAAAAAAAATATATATATATATATATACACACACACACATATACGTGTGTGTGTGTGTGTGTGTGTGTGTGTGTAGAGAGAGAGAGAAATTCCCTATATGCAGTCCACACATAAGAAGTGGGAAGTTATAGCCAGTGCGGTAGCTCACGCCTGAATCCCAGCCCTTTGGGAGGCCGAGGTGGGTGGATCACCTGAGGTTGGGAGTTCGAGACCAGCCTGACCAACATGGAGAAACCCCGTCTCTACTAAAAATACAAAATTAGCCGGGCGTGGTGGCACATGCCTGTAATCCCAGCTACTTGGGAGGCTGAGGCGGGAGAATCACTTGAACCTGGGAGGTGGAGGTTGCAGCGAGCCAAGATCGTGCCATTGTACTCCAGCCTGGGCAATAAGAGCGAAACTCCATCTCAAAAAAAAAAAAAGTGGGGAGTTATGCTCCCCTGCTCCCTTTTAGGATGGAATGTCTACATATTTTATTTGGAATTCTACATGAGAGATTTGTCTTTTTTCCCCCATATAAATAAATTCAGTCATTTATTTATATCACTGTGGACTCACAGATATTTATCTTATACTTTGGGGTTATAATCTAATACTGCTTTATTTATTTTGTTCCTCAAATTGTTTCAGCTTTGGCCATTGGGAACTTTTTCAGTTGGCTCTTATGTCCCTTTGACATAGCCTCATCAATATGTTTTTTTTTTATTTTTTTTCTGGTTTTTGTTTGTTTTTCGTTTGTTTGTTTTTCGTTTGTTTGAGACAGAGTCTTTACTCTGCCACCCAGGCTGGAGTGCAAGTGGTGCAATCATGACACTGCAGCATCAACCTCCCCGGCTCAAGCGATCCTTCCCAGTAGGGAAGGATCACCCAGTGACCACGGGTGCATGCCACCATGCCTGGCTAATTTTTGTATTTTTTGTAAAGATGAGGTTTTGCCCTGTTGTCCAGACTGGTCTCAAACTCCTAGGGCTCGAGTGACCTGCCTGCTCCAGCCTCTCAAAGTGCTGGGATTACAGGAATGAGCCACTGCACCCAGCTAACCCCATCAATATGTGAGTGTGGTTGTTGTTTTGAGCACTTCCTTACTTTTTGGCACCTCACGATGCTCTAGACTCATCTTGTATATTTCCTACCCTGTCCTAGAATCAGCTAGTAGTCCAGGGAGCCCTGGTTCCTTTTATTGGAAAATTGTATTAGAAACCAAGATCTGGGTGCTAGGTGTGCTCATTGCTACTGGGATATCATTTCTCTCAAGTTTTCTTTTCATCTGGTGATTTTATTCCCCCATCCTAGCTGCCTCTGACTGGTTCCTCAGGATTGATGATAAGAGACAGAGTGAAAATTCAGTAGAAGGAGAAACTTTGGATTCATCAGTGTTGATCACAGTGGAATATACTGTCTTGGGGGAGAATGGATACCATCTCTTTAGGGAAATGCCACCAAAAGCTGAATAACAATTCACAAAGTAGGGTCAGGGGTGGTGACTCACACCTGTAATCCCAGCACTTTGGGAAGCCCAAGCAGGTGGATCACTTGAGTCCAGGAGTTCGAGACCAGCCTGGGCAACATGGTGAAACCCTGTCTCTACAAAAAATACAAAAATTAGTCAGGCTTGGTGGCACATGCCTGTAGTCCCAGCTACTCAGGAGGCTGAGGCAGGAGGATCACTTGAGCCTGGGAGGCAGAGGTTGCAGTGAGCCAAGATTGTACCACTGCACTCCAGCCTGGGCAACAGAGTGAGACTCTGTCTCAAAAAAAAAAAAAAAAAAAAAAAAAAAAAGACACACACACACCAAACAACAACAAAACAATTTACAGAGTGAAGTCCTGCACTGGGAGGGGTTTAGACTAGATGACCTCTATAAGGGTCCTCCCAATTCTAAGATTCTATGCTTCCAAGTGGTGTTTAAAAAGATCAATTTGGCCTCTCGCGGTGGCTCATGCCTGTAATCCCAGCATTTTGGGAGGCTGAGACAGTTGGATCACTTGACATAATGAAATCCTGTCTCTTAAAAAAAAAAAAAAAAAAAAGAGCCAGGCATGGTGGCACACACCTGTAGCTCCAGCTACTTGGGAGGCTAAGGCAGGAGGATCACCTGAGCCCAGGAGGTTGAGGCTGCAGTGAACCATGATCACACCATGGCACTCCAGCCTGGATGACAGAAAGAGACCTTATCTCAAATAAAATAAAATAAAAAGATCAATTTGATTGTAATGTCTCTTTTCCCCTGGTTGACAATGAAATTGATGACTCATCCCTGTGCTCCCACAGTGCCTGACACACTATCGTTTTCATGGTAGACGATTAATAAATGTTTTGCCAAATGCATTGCATTGGATTGAATTGGGGCCTGGTCGGGTTTGGAAGGCCAGAGATAGAAAGAATTCAAAGGTATATGTAGAAATGCAGTTAGTGGCTGGGCATAGTGGCTCATGCCTGTAATCCCAGCACTTTGGGAGGCTGAGGCAGGAGGATCTTGAGCCCAGGGGTTCGAGGCTAGAGTGAGCTGTGATTGCACCATTGCACTCAACCCTGGGTGACAGAGCATCTCTAAAAATAAAAATAAAGAAATGCAGATAGAGATAAACATCAAATTGTCTTAGGGATGTAGAGTTTTGTCCAAGGGTTTCAGTACTTTCTCCTTTGTGCTAACCTATATTGTAATTATCTGACCTGTTTGGAGGACCATGTCTCATTCATGTTTATATTTCCAGAAATTCTCTCTCTGACACTGTGCCTTCTCAGTCAAAATTTGTTGAATGACATTAACTTTTCATGTCCCAGAGATAAAAGATTGAATGTCTTGTACCTTCTTGGCTTCCTGTCCATTCTACTACATTTTTTTTCTCTTTGTTTTTGTCTTTATCAGGTTTTTTCACTGGATCTCTGAATACCGAGGCCCCCTCCACCATGGCCAGCCGGGGTGGGGGCCGGGGTCATGGCCGGGGCCAGTTGACCTTCAACATGGAGGCCGTGGGCATTGGGAAAGGGGATGCTTTGCCCCCACCCACCCTGCAGCCTTCTCCACTCTTCCCTGTGAGTCTCTCCACTCCTTTCCCAGACTCTCATGTGCCCCTGGCTGACTGTACATGATTCTGAATTCCTCCTGGACCATCATAAAACCATCCTCGCCTTGGCCCTCTCTGTCTCTATACTCCCAATGCACAGGGATGTTTTGCAGGCAAAGAAGTGTCCACCTTTACTTCTCCCCAGCTTTCAAAATAATATGTTACTCCCCCCATTCTCGTTTGGCCCTCTGCTCAGTGGGAGTGTTAGATTAAATTGGGAGGAGGGGTCTTCCTAAATTTGTACTAGCATTTTCTCCCTGAACTGACCACGCCCCTGCCTCTTTAGCCCTTGGAGTTTCGCCCAGTACCTTTGCCCTCAGGAGAGGAAGGGGAATATGTCCTGGCACTGAAGCAGGAGCTACGAGGAGCCATGAGGCAGCTCCCCTACTTCATCCGGCCAGCTGTCCCCAAGAGAGGTCAGTTGGAATGCTAGCATCATATTCTGAGTGCCTTCCATGGGGAGTGCCCTGTGCTCAGCACCACTGGGAGCCAGAAAGGCACAGGAAGCATACTATCTAACTGGGGAGATCATAATAGTTACTCCTGCATCTGAAATGCATTATAGTATTCATGGTTTGTTTTGAGTCTCATGATAGTCTTGGGACAGCAGGAGGTTAAATATTAAAATCCCATTTCACGTGTATAAGTAGGGGGATGTATTTTCTAAAAAATTATATATTTTTTATTTTTTTGTAAAATAGAGGTGGGGTGTCCTTATGTTGCCCAGGCTGGTCTTGAACTTCTGGGCTCAAGAGATTCTCCTGCCTTGGCCTCCCAAAGTGCTGGGATTACAGGCATGAGCCACTGCGCCTAGCAAAATTTTTAACAATCTGGATGTTATAAGCACCAACCAATAAGAGAATACTGAAATCCTGATTTCTTATTCCCTAGCATACTTTCCACTGCACCATGCTATTTCTTAATACAGCCATGCCTTTGTACTAAGGGACAGAAAAAAATAAAATCATCATGGCCGGGTGCGGTAGCTCATGCCTGTAATGGCCAGCACTTTGGGAGGCTGACATGGGTGGATCACTTGAGGCCAGGAGTTTGAGGCCAGCCTAGCCAATATGGTGAAACCCTGTCTCTACTAAAAGTATAAAAATTAGCCAGGCACGGTGGTGTGTGCCTGTGGTCTCAGCTACTCGGGAGGCTGAGGCTGAGGCACGAGAATCGCTTGAACCTGGGAGGTGGAGGTTGCAGTGAGCTGAGATCTTGCCACTGCACTCTAGCCTGGGTGACACAGCAAGACTCTGTCTCAAAAAAAAAAAAAAAAAAAAAAAAGGCCAGGTGTGGTGGCTCACACCTAGAATCCCAGCACTTTGGGAGGCTGAGGTGGGCAGATCACGAGGTCAGGAGTTCAAGACCAGCTTGGCCAACACAGTGAAACCCTGTCTCTACAAAAAATACAAAAAAATTAGCCAGGCCTGGTGGCAGATCCTGTAATCCAAGCTGCTTGGGAGGCTGCGGCAAGAATTGCTTGAACTTGGGAGGCGGAGGCTGCAGTGGGCTGAGATCGTGGCACTGCACTCCAGCCCAGGCGACAGTGCGAGATTCTGTCTGAAAAAAAAAAAAATCATAATTTTGGGTGGAAAAGGAACAGGTTAGACGAGTGATAAGGGGCCAGGCGCAGTAGTTCACGCCTGTAATCCCAGCACTTTGGGAGGCCGAGGTGGGTGGATCACGACGTCAGGAGATTGAGACCATCCTGGCCAACATGGTGAAACCCCGTCTCTACTAAAAATACACAAATTAGCCAGGCGTGATGGTATGCGCCTGTAGTCCCAGCTACTCAGGAGGCTGAGGCAGGAGAATCGCTTGAACCTGGGAGGTGGAGGTTGCAGTAAGCTGAGATTGCACCACTGCACTCCAGCCTGAGTGACAGAGCGAGACTCTGTCTCAAAAAAAAAAAAAAAAAAGTGATAAGGTCCTCACTGAAGCTGACCCCCTGGGCTCTGGGTTTGGGGTAAGGAAACAGATAATTCCTGAGTATTGAGAGGGCTGGACTCTCAGGAACAGTCCTGTTCTGGGTCTCTGAAGGATAAAACTTTGACCCTTCCACCCCTCAGATGTGGAGCGTTATTCAGACAAATATCAGATGTCAGGTCCGATTGACAATGCCATCGATTGGAACCCTGGTAGGTGATGGGCCCTTTCATTGACTGCCCTTCTTTCAAATGCATGAGATGCTTCAAGCCATTCCCACCACGCCCATGTCCCCACCCCATTCCCCGATCCAGGATCTGCAAGCTAGAGCCTTAGTTATGGTCCAACACACTCAGATTCTACCTGAAAAAGCTATTAGTTCCCACTACTCAGGAGATATCCAAGCCACAGTTTTGTTCTGAACAACTTTGACCCAGCCCCTTCCTTCCTCTCCTTTAAAACCCTCACCCCTCTTTAAAACCAGTCAGTATTCACTGGAGACCCCAGGCAGGGTCCTATTGACATTTACATTCTCACTATTCCCAGATTGGCGGCGTCTACCCCGGGAGCTAAAGATCCGAGTGCGGAAGCTACAGAAGGAACGTGAGTGTATCTGGAAAAAGGAGGGAGAAGAGAGGTTTCCTTCATCAGCCTGAGGGCGGAGGCTGCTGCTGGTCTCACCTTCCATCCCAGTTCCTATACCCAATCTACCAAGTGTTGTTGCTAGATGTCATAGTGGCCACATGAGGGCAGCAGAGTGACATGTTCTTTGCATGAGGATGGGCTATAAAGCTGGCAAAATTTGCTCTCTGATGGTTCACCTTTTGATCCCTCCACCAGGGATTACAATTCTGCTCCCCAAGAGGCCCCCTAAGACCACAGAAGATAAGGAGGAAACAATACAGAAACTAGAGGTGAGGAGGAAATGTACATAGAGACCTCCTGAGCCCTGGATCCATTCCCTCTCTCTTGGCCCATGTGTGCCTCAATTTTTCCCTTCTGTGAACTGAACCTGAGTTTCTATTCCTATTCATCCCCACATGAGACCCTGGAGAAGAAGGAAGAAGAAGTAACTTCAGAGGAGGATGAGGAGAAAGAAGAAGAAGAAGAGAAGGAAGAGGAGGAAGAAGAAGAGTATGATGAAGAAGAACACGAAGAGGTGAAGGGGACTCCTTCCACCTTAGTCCCCCTCCCTTTACCCTCTTTATACTAGGGATGCTCTCCTCAGAGGGTTGGCATGCCAACAGAGATAGTGCCCCCCAGGTTAGGGGCTTCCCTCTATTTCATCTGCCCCCCTTCTCCAAACTACAGCTGGAAGAGATGTCTTAGGCCTGGAATGGTGTGACTGGGAGGAAAGGGGTCTGGTACACAGGAAGGAAGGTGAATGCCAAATTGACTTTTACTTTTTTTTTTTTCCATTTCAGGAAACTGATTACATCATGTCATATTTTGACAATGGAGAGGACTTTGGTGGTGACAGTGATGACAACATGGACGAAGCTATATACTGAAGAATGACTCTGGACCCTCGTGTCTTTCTTTAGGATACAGAGAGTAACTCCCTATTATTTGTTTTTTCAGACAAGCAAATCATTTGGTCAGAGTTCATATAATCTGTCTGGTCCCTGGAGATGGGAATAGAGGATGATGACAATTTATTTTCTACGCTTCCCCTCCTTCCACATTTGTATCACCTTTGCTATCTTGGGGAAAGTGCAAAGGACAAACATCTCGATTGTATGAAGGAAGAAAGGAGAATTGAAAGAAGAACTGGGGTTGTTAGAGCTGAGATGACTGTACACATATCCCTGCCCAATTTGTATAGCTCTTTGTGGAGATAATTAGGGGTGGGAGCAGTTTGAAGGAGTAAGCCTGGTTTTATACTTTTAAATAAAGTGTTTTTATCTCTCTCTCTGTTGTGGGTGAGGCCTGGTGATAGAGGGCTGGAGGAATGAAGGAAATGCTTAACTAAGCAGGGTCTGGTGTGACACACTGGAGGGTTACCGCCCGCTTGTCCTTTGTCCCTTCCCTTCCACACATATTCACAATCTAGCCCAGCCAAGGAATATTCAAGGCCTCATCTGTAGGGCAATGCAAAGTAAATTGTAGAGAACAGCCTATGCCCCCTGCAGACCAGCTGACTTCTGAGCCTCTGGTCCTCAGGCCACAAGGACATGATTGTGTCTGTTCACACATGTTCACAAGGACATAGGCCCTGTCTTTCCCACACTTGACCTTGATCTTGTCCTTATTTACAAAAAATGATTACAGCTATTTTTGTGGGGAAAGGCAAGAAAACCAGGTATGAGGAGGGAGGAGGAGCTGACTTATTCACCATATTCCCTCCTCTTCCAGACCCTGCAGATGCCACTTTGAAAGGTATGTCTGTGCAGAGCAAGCCCCCCTAAATATCCTATTCTCCAGTTACAGAGACCAGTGTGTGGCTGAGTTGCAGTTTCTCTTTTGGTTCTTCCCTTTGTGGAATTTAGTTAGCCTTTCTCACTCCCTTTCTTTGGGGGAAGGGAGGTAGGCGGTGTTGTTTTACAGGAAGTAAGGAGGGTGGGGAGGAAGGGAGTGACTTAGGGACACTCACAGATCTGAGAGATGCTTTCTCGCCCACAGAGCTCTCCCTTGAGTGAGGTCACTTTCCGAGGCTCTGATTGGCTTCTGAGGAAGGCTTAGATGAGCTGATTGGTTCCAGCCACTTGACATGCAACAGTCACGGGCAAGCTGCGTGTCCAGAATAGGAACTGAATAAGAAGGCATGCTATCATAGCAACCCTACTGAGCATTTGAAAGCCGTAAGATGGGGTATAGAAGAACCTTCAAAAAATTCCCCAACTGCATTCAGGCAGGCCGACTGAATTCCCTACAGCATCAAGTGATAGAGACTGGTAATCTAAGGTTGAATATGTCTGAGCCCATTGTAAAGAATGAAGAAAGACTGTGACTCCATTGAGGGAAAGCACCTTAAAAGCTTAGTTTGGGTGTGTTAGTTAGTGTTTACATAGAAGCAATGGCAGGCGCCATGGCTCAAGCCTGTAATCCCAGAAGTTTGGAAGACTGAGGCAGGAGGATTGCTTGAAGCCAGGAGTTTGAGACCAGTCTAGGCAACAAAGCGAGTCCCTGTCTCTACAACAAAAATATTTTAAAATATTTCAAATAGCTGAGCATGGTGGCACTCCCTAGTAGTCCCAGCTACTAGGGAGGCTGAGGCAGGAGGATCCCTTGAGTCTTGGGGTTTGAGGCTGTGGTGAGCTATATGATTGCATCACCAGCCTGGGCAACAAAACTTGAACCCGTCTCTAAGAAAAGAAGAAGAGTAGAAGCAGTGAAGGAAACAGGAATAGAAACAGAGCATTCCAGAGTCATTGAGCAATTTATGATGATTGATGTGTTTCTTTTTTTAGTCCTCCTGAGGTGTTGTGTTGATTGGCAGGAAGGAGATAGGGGACCTGTAACTGGGGTTTCCCATAGCTGTACTTCAGCCTGTGATTACAGCTACGGAGAGATCAGCAAAAACAAAAGTAAAAGCTATTGAAAATTTTTCCTTTTGCATTGTTCCCTACATACACACACTAAGTCCGAACCTGGTCAATTATATGTGTCTGTGTTGGGAGCACAGCCACCCCATAAAGCCCACAATGTCAGCCTGGGAACTTAAAAGAGTGGGAACAAAGAAGATTCTGGAAAAGCAGCACACATCCTATACACACACATCCTTTTCCCATGAAACTGGGGAAATGAGGACAAAGGTTGGAGTGACCACTTGAGATCAGTTGTATTACTTCAAAGTGTCAGAAAGATCAGACTATTCTTGGACTCTGCCCTGTCTGCAGGTGACCTTGCTGGACAAAGCCAGGGACACAGGACCCAGCAGCTTTCCCAGATTCTGAAGTGGTTCCAGGCATGAGCTAGACTTGTTTCCATCAACCTTTCCCCTACTTTCCATAAGTACTATCAGGCAGGCCTGAAGCCCAAGGCCTAGTAAACAGGGTCATGGCTCCTATTCACTTTGGAGGAACCCCTGAGAGGTTAGTGGTTGAGGCCATGCTTGCAAACTTTTTTTGTTTCGTCTTGTTTCGTTTTTTGAAATGGAGTCTCACTCTGTTGCCCAGGCTGGAGTGCAGTGGCACGATCTCAGCTCACTGCAACCTCCACCTCCTGGATTCAAGTGATTCTGCTGCCCCAGCCTCCTGAGTAGCTGAGATTACAGGCGCACGCCACCATGCCTGGCTAATTTTTATATTTTTAGTAGAGATGGGGTTTCACCATGTTGGTCAGGCTGGTTCGAACTCCTGACCTTGTGATCTGCCTGCCTTGGCCTCCCAAAGTGCTGGGATTACAGGCGTGAGCCACCGTGCCTAGCCCCTGCTTGCAAACATTTACAGAGGACCTACACAGTGCTGCTCAGCCCAGTACTACTCGCCTGATAGGGCTTATGTTGAACAGATTGCTGCTATGTCCACAGCCTGGGCTGCACTGGCCCCAGGCAGGGTAGGTCCTCTGTCAAGAATCCTGGGCATGGTGGCTCCCACCTGTAATCCCACAGCTTTTAGAGGCTGAGGTGGGAGGTTGCTTGAGGTGAGGAGTTCAAGACCAGCTTGGGGCAGCATAGTCTTCCCTAAGTCTGCCTCTAAAAAAAAAAAAAAAAAAAGGAAATAATCCTATTTTTCTCTGTGCTATGTTCCATCCCTAACCTCATGATTTTCTCCCATCTCAGGTGGGCAGTTTAAGAGGGGTTTGCAAACAGGCTCAGCGACTCAAGTGGTTTGAGGGAGGCTAAATGGCAGACCTGGAAGCAACATGTAGTTTAGATTGGGAGTGGAGACCAAAGAAAATTGGAGGGTCAGATGAATAAGGTAATTGGGCGCCTATAATTTGGTAAGGAACAGACAGTTCTTTTCCTCAATTCACTTTTTTTAAGAGACAGGGTTTCACACTATTTTGTGGTCCTAATTTCACCACTCCATAGCTTCGTGCCCTTCGGAAAGTCATGTATGTCTCCACTCCTCAGTATTCCTCATGTGTGAAATATAAATTTGGACTACATGTGTCCACTGGGAGCCCTTCTAGCTCTCACATAGTAGGACTTATGCTGATCCATCTGTAAGAATTCAAATGGGCCTGAGAACAAAGGCAGGATGTGCCTAGCTTTGGCTGAACACATTCCATTCGCTGGATTTCCCCACTTTATTTTCAGCCTAGGCAGACTAAAGATACCTCAGGCATCTGGCCAGTCGTTTCCAAGAACCTGCTTCGGCTTGGGTAGCAAGAAGATCAACAATTCCATCAACCAGCAAGAAAGGGATACCACCTACAGCAGAGTTCAAGGTCACAATCTGCAAGCCAGGACTCAAATCAAACAGGCCACCAGTAGATTTCTGACTGAAGAAGGGGCTGGTGGGCAGGTCCTCTTCATCTCCCCTCATATGTCATGTCCAGCCAGAGGATGGAGAAGAGAAATGAGCTCAACGAGAATAGCTTCACTAACTAATCTGGCCAAACCAGTAGTGACCTCTTCTCTACTGACCTTTCCCCTTCTGGGGCTCACATTTCCTCACGGTCATTTGGGACCACAAAACTGGAAATAAGCTCTAGTTTCCTGCTATCACCTCAGAAAGGCCTTTGGCTCATCTCCAACAGACTTTAATTTGCCTCTTTGTATCTAGGAAAGAAGGGAGGTCCCCCTCATAACCTTAATGGGGGTCAGTGGGAAGACAATGATCCAACTTAACTGCAGGACCTTAATGGCTAGGTGCTCTCACCTTGGGAATCCAAGATGTCAAGATGTTGGGGAAGGAATCCAGAGATTCCTCAGGCCTGATCCCAACCAATGCAGGAAGAGGCTAGGTCCCCATGACCTCAGAGTCTGGGATTATTCTCCATTCCCAAACCTCTCCTCCTCCCAGGATCCTCAGCTTTGGGCTGTGCTCCCAGCCCTTTCCTGAATAGTTCCCATCCTTGTGATTCCACATCGATCTTGGTTTACAGCAGAGAAAGGGGGAAAATATCCAAATCCTGTCTCTGATATTCTTTGGTACACTCAGGGCAGTGTTGATAATATTAGATTAGGAGGGAGGGAGTTAGACCTATTTTTGTCTTACCAAAAGGGGTAGGTGGAAGAAACTCACCTAAGTTAGGGATGTGGATTTGAGGTATTTCCTGTCTTGGAGAGAATAGGTAGAGTCCCATTTGGACAGGGAAAGAAGCTCTGGTACTCATCCTCCTTAGGCTCTGGTATGACCAGGGATATAGCCATTTTGGAGAAGAAATTCCCTCTTCAAAGGAGGACAATTTAATGCTTGTACCTCATTTTTCTTAGGCAGAGTGACAAGAGGAAGTGACACAAAATGGGCTCAGTGGGAGAAAGGGCAAATGCTGATCAGCCCTTTTCTAAGTCTTCCATTTCCTTTCCAAGCCTCTTTCCTGGCACACCTAGACAATCTTTCTCATCTGACCATACTTGGCTGCTCTGGATCCCTCACCTCTCCCTTACTTGGCTTGGCTTCTGTTTTGGGTCTTGCTTTCTACCCTGGGCCGCCACACTAACACCTGTCCAGAGATATCAGGGATGTTTATACACTTCTCAGTGGCTGGACTGGGCCAGGCCTGGAGGGTTGGCTGGGGACCAGACAGAAAGCTTATCACTCAGACTCATTCTTGCTGTCTTTCAAATTCTTTTCCTCTTTTTGACTCTTTCTCCGTGTCTTTTCTCCATGTCTCTCTTTACCTCATGCCTTTATACAGTGCTGTTTAAATTGGATTATTCCTGGGGTGATATGGTGAGGACTATTTGGAGCCACAGAATACACATGGCACATCTTCCAGAGTGTTAATTTTACTTTTAAGATTTGGTGGGGGAAGATAAATCATTTTTATGCTAAAACCAACACAAATATATTATGCAGTGTAAATCTAAATTTGCATTTTTTAAAGAAAATAGGTACTTCAAAGACATTTCTGGCTTATGACAGGCTACTTTAGACTGCTTTGGGAGTCCTGGGGGAAAATGGTTCACTCTCTTGTATCTTAGGGGTCCTGCAGAAGAAATATTTGAGAAGCTCTACTTAGAGCAGAGGTAACAAGCTAAGACAAACCTAAACACTAAACCGGAGTCAGGCAGATATAAAAGATCGAAGCATGCAAGTGTAATGCAATAGGGAGTGGTGAGAACTGGCAAACCAGAGCCTGTGTAGCCCCTTCAGCTCCAGCTGATTAATGTCATGAAAGAATGTGACTCAGTGTTACCAAATATGATTGCTTTTTAAGAGACACCAGAATGGTAGATGTTAGTGAAATCTGATTTTTAAATGTTTACAACCAATTCAAATGTTTAGGAAAGGAAATACAGGTTTATTTATTTATTTTTAATTTTTTTTGAGACGGAGTTTCACTCTTGTTGCACAGGCTGGAGTGCAATGGTGCGATCTCGGCTAACTGCAACCTCCGCCTCCCGAGTTCAAGCAATTCCCCTGCCTCAGCCTCCTGACTAGCTGGGATTACAGGCCTGCACCACCACGCCCAACTAATTTGTATTTTTAGTAGAGACGGGGTTTCGCCGTGTTGGTCAGGCTGATCTCTAACTCCTGACCTCAGGTGATTTGCCTGCCTCAGACTCCCAAAGTGCTGAGATTACAGGTGTGAGCCACTGCGCCCAGTCGGAAATATGGGTTTCTAAATATCTGCAAGCTGGTTTGGCCTCTGGGCCCCTGATCTGCTGCCTCTGGCTTAGTGTTTCCTCCAGCTTTGCTTAGGTTCATCATCAGCTAAAATCAAGACAAAAGAAGAGAAACATGAATCACAATGTGATCTCCCTTCCCTAAGTCCATCTCCCCACCAGCTTCCCATGAATCTTGGAGCACTTATGTCAGGGATTTTCTCCTCCACCCACAAAGCAGGGTGGGCAGTATCAGAAATGGTGTTGAGATACAGGAAAGAACAAGAGGAAAGAAGGAAGCAGTCTTTGGATATAGAAGGGTATTCAGTTTAAAGGGTATTCACCAAGGGAAGATGAAACCCCAAATACGGAATTATCATAATTTTTGTCTCTCCTTCCTCACTTTCATTCCTAACCTCCAGGCCTCCCTCACAGTCAAAAAGATATTCTGAACTTGCTAATGATCGACCTCTCTCCCAGCCCTTCCACCTCCCAGGTGACCTAATTTTCCCAAACCAGAGATAGGAGATCTTGCCTTGTCAGACTTGGTCACCATTTCCAACCTCTCTGACCTTCACGATCATTTCTTCTACTTTCCAAAAGTATGCGAAGCACAGGCCTGGGCTTGCATGGTGTCAAATTCTGTTCCCAAGAGTTGGGGGCAGTGGGATGCATGAGTTTGCAGGAGAGTTTGGAGCTGTCCTGCGGGACAGCTTGAGGAGATAGAACTGCAGAGAAGCTTCTGAGTACCACTGGCAGAGGTACACCTATCTCCAGGGGGAACAAAGGAGCCATTGGCCCCTGCCCAACCACCCTCTTCCTGATCTACAGGAATCTGGAGGTAAAACAGAAACCAGAGTTTCCTCAGAGTTGGAAGGTGAAGCAAGCGTGAAAGACAGGGAATAAAGAGAAATGGGAGAGCAGGAGACAAAGGATTAACCCTGAGACTGGTTAGATGAAGGAGGAAGTCAGAATCTGAAGTGGAGAGGGAGGGATCTTTAGCCACAGAACCATATAAGGGAAGCACAAATGTTGGCCAGGCGCGGTGGCTCACGCCTGTGATCCCAGCACTTTGCGTGGCCAAGGCAGGCGGATCTATAGTGAAACCCCGTATCTACTAGAAATACAAAAATTAGCCAGGCATGGTGGTGGGCACCTATAATTCCATCTACTCAGGAGGCTGAGACAGGAGAATCACTTGAACCCGGGAGGTGGAGGTGCAGTGAGCCAAGATTGCGCCATTGCACTCCAGCCTGGTGACAGAGTGCGACTCATCTCTTAAAAAAAAAAAAAAAAAAAGGAAGCACAGTTCTCATGCCCCTGAATACCTCCTCCCCTCTCAGCAGCTGAAATCCTTGCTCTATCCATCTGTCCAAGAGGTTAAAAATATCCAAGCTGGGAACCTAGCCAGACATTTCCAAGAACCTGTTTACTGACCATTTGATTAACTTTGATTGTCAGCAACTTCATAGCCCAACAAGGACTGAGAATGGACATTGCCTAACATCTCAGGACTCAGGGCACATGGAATTCACAATCCTGTCCCTTTGTTTTCCCTGTCTTCTTTCTCCCATCACTCTGTTGCCTGGAGATGACCAATCAATTGATAGTCAAAGTCTGTTCATTCTTTTCTCCTTACATAACAGGCCCAGCAGAGAGTAGGGAAGGGTCAAGCAAAGGGAAAGGTCAGGACAGAACAGGAATAGCCTAAATAGGCTAAATTGGGCCTATCCGTGGGCTCACCTCCACTGACCTTTGTGCTACTCAGTCTAGTCCACCTCACGGAAAAAAATCAAATGGAATGCAATACCTTGAAAGAAAAATTCTGGAAGACCTGTGGCATCACATTGTATATCCAGCATTCTCTGTTCCTCAGTTTATCACTCCAAATGGTGGGAAGCTTTTCTTTGGAATTGTGTACTGAAAAGTTAAGAAAGTTCAAATAATTTTTAGAAGGTTACAGGGTTTAATCCACAGGCTTGTGAAGCACACTGGGAGTGTGAAAAAGAACACCCTGAGGCCAAGTGGGTGCTGTGGCTCACTCCTGTAATCCAAGCACTTTGGGAGGCCAAGGCAGGCAGATAGCTTGAGTTGAGCTGTCTGGAGTTTGAGACCAGCCTGGGTAACATGGTGAAACCTCACCTCAGCTAAAAATAAAAAAATTAGCCAGACATGGTGGTGCATGCCTGTAATCCTAGCTACTTGGGTGGCTGAGGCAAGATAATTGCTTGAACCCAGGAGGAGGAGGTTGCTGAGATCGCCCCACTCCACTCTAGCCTGGGTGATGGAGTGAGATTCTGTCTCAAAAAAAAAAAAAAGAAAGAAAGTAAATTATTCAAGGGAGTAATGAGGGATATGTCTCTTCTTTTATTTTAGATAACAATCACTTATGTGGCATTGTTCTAACTTTTTACATATATTTTTAAATTTCTCACAATTTTCTGAGGTAGGCATTATTATTATCTCTCATTTTATAAATGAACAAACTGTTACACAGAGAGGTTTAAACAAGTTGCCCAAGGTCACATAGCTGGTTAAATGGTAGAAGTAAGATCTTAATTTAGATAGTTTGGCTTCAGGGTCCACGTGCTTAACTACTATACTATGCTATTTTTTCTTCCTTTTCCTTTTCTTTTTTTTTTTTTTTTTTGAGACAGTCTCGCTCTGTCACCCAGGTGCTGGAGCGCAGTAGCGTGATCTCTGCTCACTGCAACCTCCCTCTCCGGGGTTCAAGCAATTCTCCTGCCTCAGCCTCCCAAGTAGTTGGGACTACAGGCGTGCACCACCTCACTTGGCTAATTTTTTGTATTTTTAGTAGAGATGGGGTTTCACCAAGTTGGCCAGGCTGGTCTCGAACTCCTGACCTCAGGTGATCCGCCCACCGCGGCTCCCATAGTGTTGGGATTACAGGCGTGAGCCACCGTGCCCGGCCTATTTTTCTTAATAGTAGTATAGGAAGACTAATCTTTGGACTTTTTCTGGGTTCTAGACTTACCTATTGTGCCAGGACCTGCAGCCCTGGATCTTTAGCTCTCTGAAAAGGATTGTTTCAGCTTATGAAATGGAGGTCGATGTGAGGTCATAACAGAGAAAGGACAAAAAAACTTCCCATCCCCCACACCCAAACTGTTGAGGCCAGGATGCCTGGGGCAGGGACTTGTGATCATTGGAAGGTCAGCAAAATATTTTCCTTATTCACCTTATGCATTTTATCACCTAGAGGTAGCCCAAGAAAATAATTCTAAGAGGAATCTGTAGTCTGTTGAAAGAATTGGGCCAAGGTTGCATGTGCCTGTAGTCCCAGCTACACGGAAGGCTGAGTAGGGGGATTCCCTTGAGGGTATGAGTTCAAGGTCAGAGTTTGCTATGATTGTGCCTGTGAATAGCCACTGCACTCCAACCTGGGCAACATAGTGAGACCCTCTCTCAAAAAGAGAAAAAAGAATTGTGCAAAGGTCACTCCTTGACTCCACTTCATCCCCTTCAGCTCTTGTGTGATTGTTTTTTGCTGAACGTGTGCTTTGTCAGATCCTCCCCTCCACATTTTTCCTTCCCAGTGCCTCAACCCAAGTTAGATTCTTGTGTTTCCAGTCTATTCAGAGGTATCAATCAAGGCAGCCAACGACTCTGGTTGTTGAAGTACCTGTTTTTTGTTTTGTTTTGTTTTGAGAAGGAGTCTCTCTCTGTCTCCCAGGCTGGAGTGCAGTGGCGCGATCTTGGCTCACTGAAATGTCTGCCTCCCGGGCTCAAGCGATTCTCCTGCCTCAGCCTCCTAGGTAGCTGGGACTACAGGTTCCTGCCATGCCCGGCTAATTTTTTATATTTTTAGTAGAGGCGGGGTTTCACCATGTTCGCCAGGCTGGTCTCGAACTCCTGACCTCGAATGATCCACCCACCTCAGCCTCCCAAAGTGCTGAGATTACAGGCACGAGCCACAGCACCCGTCCCCTTTTTCTTGTTAATTTTATTTTCTTGCCCTTTTCTCTCTTTAGGTAGTTTTCTTTTTTACTTCTCTCAGATCTCCCTATACCAGATTGAACCTACTGAATAAATGATTCTCAGAACCACATCTCCTCTAATGATTGTACATGTAGGTCATAGCTACTTAAAAATTAAAAGGCACATGAGAAGAGGATAGGCAAAGAAGACCCAAAATATTCACCCACTTAAGTGGGGGAAATAGCTAGGCCACTCCCCAAGGAAGTGTACTGAAGCAAGCCTGTATGCAGAAAATGTCCTGGGGTGAGGTAGAAATTGTATACACAAGGCAAAAAGAAGTAGAGTGGAGTTTTTGCGCTGTAAGAGAAGGATAGGTTTCCTCTGGGGGAACAGCTCTAGCTACTTAGTCCCTTAGATTTTGATGTGGTATTCAATATGGCAGTCACTAGTCACTAGTCCCTAGTCACATACGTGACAGTCACTAGTCACACAAAGCTAAAGTTTAATTGAATTAAACAAAATTGGGCTGGGCACGGTAATCCCAGCACTTTGGGAGGCTGAGATGGGCAGATCATCTGAAGTCAGGAGTTCAAGACCAGCCTGACCAACATGGAGAAACCCCGTCTCTACTAAAAATACAAAATTAGCCAGGTGTGGTAACGCATGCCTGTAATCCCAGCTACTTGGCAGGCTGAGGCAGGAGAATCGCTGAATCCAGGAGGTGGAGGTTGTGGTGAGCCGAGATCACGCCATTGTACTCCAGCCTGGGCAACAAGAGAGAAACTCCATCTCAAAAAATAATAATAATAAATAAAATAAAGAATTAAACAAAATTAAAAATTCAGTTACAGGCTGGGCACAGTGGCTCACACCTGTAATCCCAGCACTTTGGGAGGCCGAGGTGGGAGGATCGCTTGAGCCCAGGAGTTTGAGACCAGCCTGGGCAACATGGCAAAACCTCATCTCTATGAAAAATACAAAAATTAGTCGGGCTTGGTGGCATGCACCTGTAGTTCCAGCTACTCGGGGGCTGAGATGAGAAATCACTTGACCCCGAGAGGTGGAGGCTGCAGTGAGCAGAGATCATGCCACTGCACTGCAGCCTGGGAGACAGAGCAAGACCCTGTTTAAAAAAAAAAAAAAAAAAATGTGTGCACAGCCCTTTGGGAGGCTGAAGTGGGCAGATTGCTTGAGCCTAGGAGTTCAAGACTAGCCTGGGCAACTTGGTGAAACCCTGTCTCTACAAAAAATACAAAAAATTAGCTGGGCATGGTGGCATGTGCCTGTAGTTCTAGCTACTTGGGAGGCTGAGGTGGGAGAATCACCTGAGCTTGGGAGGTCGAAGCCGCAGTGAGCCAAGCTTGTGCCACTGCACCCCAGTCTGGGAGACAGAATGAGACCCTATCTAAAAAAAAAAAAAAAAAAATCCGTTTATCAGTCACAGTAGCCACATTTCAGGGCTAGTGGCTACAGTATTGAACATTTCCATTATCATAGAAAGTTCTATTTGGACAGCTGGATAATAAAAGATATTAAGGGTATCTGGAGGAGATGTCCATGTTCTGGCCCTTCCAGGATCAGATCTCTCTTTTTTTTTTTTTTTTTTGATACAGTCTTGCTCTGTCGCCCAGGCTGGAGTGCAGTGGTGCAGTCTGGGCTCACTGCAACCTCCACCTCCTGGGTTCAAGTGATTCTCCTTCCTCAGCCTCCCGAGTAGCTGCGATTACAGGCGTAAGTCACTGTGCCTGGCCCTAGGATCAGATCTCTAAGAGGACTTGGGTATAAAGTTATCTATCCTTTCGAAGCCATCCCTCTTCTCATATTGGGTACTGGTAGCCCAACTGTACACACAAACAACCAGGCTCATGTACTCCATGGTTTCTCCATTCTTTTGTCCTCCTCTCTGGCCTGCTCTTGTCATTGCTTCACCCCTCTAGTCCCTGGAAAACAAGCTACAGAAAAAAACTTTTCCATCAACTTTGACCTAATTTCCTGGTCACAGATTTGAAGGAGAGGAGCCACTAAATTCTTGAACAGGTAAGAAAGGGGCAGAGTTCAGGTGAAAGTCACCCTGGCAATAGGGAGAAATAGAGACCAACATTTTGGTAATGAAAGACAGACAAAGAGAGGGAGGAGAGTGCTATGGAAAATGAAAGATAAACGAAAAATGAAGATTGAAATGGAAAAGGATCTTTTAAATCCCATTTTCTGTTAAATTCACATTGATTTTAGTTTGCTTATTATTTATTCATTTATTTTTAAGACAAAATCTGTCCTCCAGGCTGGAGTGCAAGTGGTGCAATCATAGCTCACTGTAACCTAGAACTTCTGGGCTTGAATGATCCTCTTGCCTCAGCCTCTTGAGTAGCTAGGGATACAACACCCCACACTGATTTCATGTAGAATTTCCAGGAGCCTGTTATTTGGAATTAGTTTGTGGAAGTCCTCAGAAAAACCAATTCCCAAATAAGGACCAGGACCAGATCTGTGCAAATATTTAAATTGGCCATCCCAGGGTTTCTCACCTGTCAGTTCTTTAGGAATGAAAATCACTGCCGGGCGCCGTGGCTCATACCTGTAATCCCAGCACTTTAGGAGGCTGAGGTGGGTGAATCATGGGAAGTCAGGAGTTCGAGACCAGCCTGGCCGACATGGTGAAACCCCATCTCTACTAAAAATACGAAAATTAGCTGGGTGTGGTGGCTCATGCCTGTAATCCCAACTACTCAAGAGTCTGAGGTAGCAGAATCGCTTGAACCTGGGAGGCGGAGGTTGTATTGAGCCAAGATTGGGCCACTGCACTCCAGCTTAGGAGACAGAGCAAGACTCTATCTCAAAAAAAAAAAAAAAAAAAAAAAGAAAATCACACGAATTAAACATGGGATTGTGGTATTACTCTACTACTATTACCCTACAAGGAATAGGAACCACCAAAGCATCTAAGGGATGAGGGTGGAGTTGAATAGTTAGCAAACCTTTACTGAGTTATGTGCTTGGATAGGAACTGTGAAAATAAAAAATGGTTAGCTGCCTCCAAAGAATTTAATACTCATAACTCTATAAACTCTTAAGTCCTGAAGTTATCCTTGTTAGTATATAAATCAAGTTTACATTGGGAAGAAACCCTATGATAAAACCATATTGTAAAAAAGTGATCTTCAGCTGGGTGTAGTGTCTCACGCCTGTATTCCCAACTCTTTGGGAGGCCAGGGCCAGCAGATCACTTGAGCCCAGAAGCTTGAGGCCACCCTGGACAACATGGCAAAACCCCAACTCTGCAAAAAATTAAAAAATTAGTTGAGCATAGAAAAAACACATACACACACACACACACACACACAATTAGCTGAACGTAGTTGTGTATGCCTGTAGCCCAGCTATGTGGGAGGTGGAGATGGGAGGATCACTTGAGCCCAGGAAGTCAAGGCTGCAGTGAGCTAAGATCATGCTACTACACTCCAGCCTGGGTGAGTGAGACTGTCTCAAAAAAAGGAACTGCCACTCTTTTCTTTCAAATTCCCTCATAAACATCATTTCCCTTATTTCAAGAACCCATGAACTCCAAAACTGAAGGAATTTAGTAACGATTAACTATGGATTTGGAAAACTAATTTAGACAACCAGAAAATCCCAGTATAGTTCTTCAGTGAATCTGAAACATGCCTCAAACTGTTTCCCTCTCCACCTTCTAGCCCCCACTCTGCCGACATTCCTTAGGGTCCATAGGGAGTGTTTTCTCCACAAGGTTTTCATTAGCATGGATTGTTAAGCAGAGAAAAACTCCTTTAGACACACACCTTCTTTCCAAAAACTTTTCCAAAGCCATCTCACAGACATTTTTTTTCCATTAAAAAATCTTTATTTTTATTTTTTACAAAGAATATCCCCATCTGGGGTAAAAATATATCTGGTTAAGTACAAAATATAGTCTTTACCATACAAAAAGATACATAATACAAAAACATGAAACCATCTTCAGCCCACACTTTCTGGCTGTAATAACTCTCAGAAAAGGGTGGAGCTCAGTGCTCTGACACAGGACAGTGAACAAAGTGCTATGGCTGAGAGTGACTGACCAAGTGCTGGCAGCTGCAGTGAGGGGCCAATATCCCTAACACAGAGCAGGAAGGGGGTTCAAAGGGCTTTCGTGAAGACCTGCCCTCTAGTTTCTCATGGCAGTATTTGGAGGTTCTGATCACAGTGTTGGGCATCTTGATCGAGAGTTCCTCCTTGGGTTTGGAGAAGTCACAGTGGGCAAGGCTGACAGCAGCAACCCTTTCACATGATTTGAGTGTTAGAATTATATAATTCTGTACCTTGGGGCAAAATCTCAAAAAGTAGTAAAATTTTTTTTTTTGTCTTTGGGCTTAACCCTAGAGACACAGTAGACCAGTTTCAGCTTACATTTAAGATGGCAGAAGGGGAGAACAAAAAATTTGACAGGAACTAAAGTGCTAAGAACGTCACCTTAGAATCAATTCCAAGGACTTACATGAAGAGAAAAACATCCTCCCATATGAAAATATTTGCAATAGGAGAACACAGTGCAATAGGCTCCAAAAATGGCTTTTAAGACCTTTGGTGGGGCACAGTTACTACTGCTTTAAAAGCCAGGTTAAAGTATACTCTAAGCAAAGATGACCGTAGAGCAGCTAACTTCCTTTTTTATAATCACAGGGAGAGCTCTCTCCAATGTCCATCAAATCAGCTCTAGAAGGTTTTTCTTTTTTTTCTACAAGCGCACAAAGGGGAACACTGATTTTAAGAACCTCCTTTTCCCAAAGTTTTGGCCACAACTTCCCGTCTTCCTAGTTTGCTAAAATTGGCTCTTCTCCACATGATACATAAGTTCAAGGTCCAAAACTGTTATCACAATTTACAGAAAGCCTCCAAAAAACCTTGCAAAGCTTATGCCAGGAGGCCATTTTTACCTGACCTGAAACTACCTAAAAGGCCTCAATTTTCAGTGAGATCTGAGAAAATGCATGGGCCTGAATTTTTCTAGTCGTTTTTAAACCCATCCAACAAACACCCCTGTATCACAACATTGGTGCTGGCTGAGGATAAGTCCGCATCCTTTAAGGCCCAGGAGATTGCCTGCTGACCACCTCCTACATTAGGAAGTCAGAGGCTAAGGTGGATCCACACTCCATTGCAGAGACTGTTGAGTCTCTGAAAAAGTGAGTGTCCAGGAAGAGACAAAAAGAAACAAGTAGGTAAAGCTGCTTTTCTTCCACATGCTCACTGCACGTTGTTGTTGAGGATACAGGGATCCACCTAAACGAAGAAACAGACTATTTCAGTTCAGGTAAGAACTAAAAGAACAAACCAGTTTAGCAATCCATCTAAGTCAACTTCTTATAGAAAGCTTAGGACAAATTTAACAGTAAAGATGACAATCCTCACCTCAGTATAAGTAGGTGGTGGCATGAACTTGAACTCAGGGGCATACATAAAGATAGGGCTGTCTTGAGAGCCATCCATGTCATCTAGCAGAGGAGTGGTGGGGCTCTCCAATCGGTGATCTTCAGGAATGATATCCATATAGCAGGGAGGAGCTAGAAAAGAAAATATGGCCACATAAGAAGCCTGCCCAAGAAATGCTGGACCATCACAATTTTACAAACCCAGGTAGACCAGAAAGAAAGAAAAGACATTAGGTCTGGCTCACCTTCTGGGGTATCAGGGATGTTCAGATCTACCCAACTCATCTCAGAGCTGGTTCGGCTGGCCATGCTGGATGTTCTGCTGCTTAGACCTGATCTGCTGCCAATTACCAGGGGCAGGTCAAGGATGACCTTCTTGGATCCAGGAACGCTAACATAGATCTAGAAAGGAAGATGACAGTTTGTTAGACCAGAGGTCTGGAGAAACAAGACAGTTGTGGTAACAGATGAACAATTTCTCTGCTGAAGCCACCCTCCATCTACCCACCAGTAAGGAATATTCAACTCGAAGGATGTTGCAGCCCAGGATAGAAGGCCTGATCTTCTGCACCCGAAGGCTCTTGCCACGCCATGATGCGCATGTCCCTGAGATAATATGATTGCCTCTGACTGATGACAACTTCTGAGTCAGCACCTTGGTCTGGCCATTGGCAAGGTAAGTGTGGCGGGCCACAATGGCAGCTTTGGGGACCACAATTCGGGAACATGTATTCTCAAAGTCAGCATGGATGGAAATCTCATCACCTAGCAACGAGAAAAATGAAAACTTACTGATACTCAGTATAGTTGATGACACTTCCTCTACCCCAGTCCCATGCCCTTGCCCCTAAACCCAGTTCCTCTTGTAACTGCCATAAGCACTAGGATTTTACCTTCACAGAATCCTTTTCTGTCAATTCGAGCAGAGACAGACACCCGCCCATCAGGAATGAACATGCAGGAAACTTTCTTTTCCTTTTTAGCAGACACAGGTGCCTATGTAGAAAGGGATAAAAAGGTGTTTTGAGATGCTTCAATCTAATGCCCAAGACATCTGATTTATCATCCCCACGACCCAGGAGAATAGAATCTTTAAAATGAATCTCACCATTAAATCAGGGGTATTGACATCCACCAGATCCACTACTTCAAAGTTTTTCTTTGTCTCTTGAGTTGGCTGGCTCGGGCGGTCAAGAAAAGCCTTCACCCAGTAGTCTACACACCCATATTTTCCTTTGAAGGATGTTCCCAGAGGCCTGTCAAGAAAATGAAAATTTTAAAACGCTCTCCAAGAACAGTAAGTGATCAAAGGAGGGCAAGGTATTTTAGACAGAAAAGTTCAAAGATGTATTTAGCTGATATTTACCCCTGAGGAAGCTCAAAGCCAAACTTGTACTCATATTTGTTTCCAGGTCTCATGATCACCATCTCATTCTCACCTGAAGAGAAAGAAAATCGAGTAGCCATTAGGCTTCCTGTTACACTTAAAATGCATCTGTGTGATAAGGAATGCTTGGGTGGCATGTAAGGTATTGAAGTACCCCCAATTTCATCCCATATATATATTTTTTAATCATCCCATATTGTTCTTAAAGAGAAATTCTGATGTATTTTGTTGGGCAGCAAGTTGCCAAGCCCTGCAATGCTCAAAGATTCACCCAGGACAGTTCTCTACTAACATCTCAAACAGGAAGTAGACAAAGAATAAGCAACTTATGCACACATAAGACTTTAACTACCCGAGGCAACGCCCCTCAGGATCACCTTTAGGACACAGCACCATAAAAAATTGTACAAATCACCCTTTTTTTTTTTTTGGTGGGGGGGGGAAATGTCTGCAAATTAAAACAAAAAAAAGGAAGCAACAACAAGTAATTCAAACCACTCAAACTGAGCAACTTAAAACATTTCGTACAGGTTTTGTGTATTCAATTCTCTTCTCTAATCAGCTTTCACCCTCCAACAATGAATTGGGCCGCTTACCTGTTGGCTGGTCTTCCAGAAGAAGCGTGTCTTCATAGCGCAGGTACTCCGAAGTCTGTTTGCACTGCTGGGATCCCTGCATCCAAAGCACTTTAGCCACTCCGCAAGCCAGGATCCTAACGGCTTTGACACGAGTAACTTCACACACCTCCACTATCACCCGGCCAGCCACCTTCTCGCCACTGCCGTACACCTTTTCAGGGTCGTTAAAGACCACCTCAAAAGACTTGATCTTCTTGAACATCACCATGATGGAACTGAGTTGGTTTAAGAGTTAGAAATGACGGTGGAAGAAAAAAAAAGCTCCAAATCGAGGAAACTCCTTTGCAAAAAATTATTTCACTCTTTCTAAAGAATGAAGGTATTCTTAAGCAGTTTGAGCTTAAAAATAAAATAAGATTTAAACAAATGAATATTAACTACTAGGTTTTCGCAAAGGCGTCCAAAAAATTTACGCCGCTGGTTACACTAACCGATTTCAGAGAAAAAGCCTTCTTTCCCCCAATTGCTGGAGAAAAGATCCGATCTCCACAAGCACTCCTTTAGAAAGAAAGAGAGGTTAGTTTCAAACAGGAGGCGGAAACGTCTCTATATAGTAGCCCGGGCCAGAAGAGCCACGCGAGCCCTGGCCCGGAGGCTCGTGCTGCCCTCGTGCACATCCCTCCCATTGGCTGCCCGCTCCTTGTTTACCAGGAGCCCGACCAATCAGTGAGATCGCTGAGGCGCGTGGACACGGTGTGCTCCTGGCGGGGAAAATGGTTGTTGTGCTCTGGCGCGGCGCAGGGAGGGGGGAAGGGGGGGAAGGAGGGGAAGGAGGGGGCTGTTGAGCGTCTTCCCCCGGGTCCAGTGGAAGGAGGATCCCACTGACCCTAAAACCTAGCCAGGGCGACAGGCCATCGGAGGGCGGGTGTGGACGTTTCTGGTCTGAGAGCGGTGTTTTGAGGTAAAAGGAAAATGTGCTTATGAGGGAATTTCATGCCTAGTCTTAGCCAGTGCAATTACTTTAGAGCCTGTCGTTTATTCCTGGCTCATAAATAGCAAGTGTGTGAAAATCCCATAGCTCCAAGAATACTTTTAGGTTTGGGGCTGTGGAGCGCAGAATGCTTGGTGTTACTGTTCAGGAAGAGCCCTTTGTCCTTCTTTTGCCCCGCATCCCTATTAAGTATAAAAAACACCACCGTCTCTGAGGGAAAGGAGAACTTTCAGGCCTCATTGCGTCTGTAGGACTGATGTCTTCTCTTTCCCGTTCCAATCCCTTGGGGCTAGGGCTGGGGGCTGCGTGCCTGTGCTGTTCGTCACCACCCCCCTCCTTGTACCCTCTCTTCTGTTCTCTCTGTTCTCTGGAACGGATATAGGACGGGCGTGTTTACATCCTGTTGCTTATCCTGTCATCTCTTCAATTTCTACCTGCAAAGTTGGGGAACACTTTGTCTGTGTTCCCCATTTACCTCATTACCTCTTTAGTGAGGTGTGTCCAGGCGCTCATTATCTCCCACTCCCTACCTGCTTCTGGAAGAAAAGGAAAAGGGGGGGGAAAAATGATGCTTCACTCTTCACTTTCTTCCAGAGTTATGTTCACTCTTTCTTGTCTCCATCCCCTCTTCCAACTCACTAAATCAAATGTACATCCATAAATCTGTTTAAAAGCAAGAAAGTCCTCTTGTTTATATCCAAATTTTCAGTGGAGAGACGGCCACACACCTGTTTGAGGGAACAATTTTAAAAAATATTTTCAAAGGTTTTTCCCTAAACGGTTTAGAAAACAGTAAGAAGGAAAAGCGAAGAAAGATCGGTCACCAGAGCACTATAAATTCAAGCCAGAAGAGACCCTAACCTCCCTCTTCATTCTTTGTTGGTTTCGTTTGGCCAGCTGTCAGATGGATTTTCCCCTACTGGCTGTGAGATGCTTTAGGAGCTGAGTACTGAGAACTTACTCTTAAATGTAATAAGAAAAACCTGTATGCAAAAGTGCAGGAATTCTTCCTCCTTTTATTTGATTCATAGACCCTTCCTATGTCTGTGCTGGGGTATCAGAAGATTATTATCTAATTCCTTGTGCTGGAAAGAGGAAGATAATGTCCCAAGATTGAGATGGGGAGGTAACTAAGAAGCATTCAAGTATATTGAAACCCTACCCAATCAGCAAAAAAAAAACCTTATTCATTGCTGTTAAGGAGCCTTCTTCCTTCCTCAGACACCCTAGCTGGATTGACACCCTAAGGCTAACAAGTTACAACTCAACCCCAATATTAAGCAAGCTCAAGCATAGGCATCATGAGTCTCTTGGAAAACACACACACACATGCATTAAACCCCAGGAACATGTTGATCCTTAGGGTGTGTTTGAGGCGGCACCCTGTTCTAGAAACTTAACCGACTAGGCTTGAGGTGTTTTCAGTTGGTTAACAATATTGATTGAGTTACTGGGAGCAGAGGAGGTGGGACTCTTGACTGAAGTAATTTTTTTTTTTTTTTTTAAGATGGAATCTTGCTCTGTTGCCTAGGCTGGAGTGCAGTGGCCTGATCCCGGCTCACTGCAACCTCTGCCTCCTGGGTTAGAGCGATTCTCCGCCTCAACCTCCCGAGTACTTGGCATTACAGGCATGCCTTACCATGCCCAGCTAATTTTTGTATTTTTAGTAGAGACGGGGTTTCACCACGTTGCCCAAGATGGTCTTGAACTCCTGACCACAGGTGATCCACCCACCTTGGCCTCCCAAAGTGCTGGGATTACAGGCCTGAGCCACCGTGCCTGGCCTGACTGAAGTAATTTTAAAAGTTCAAAATTGTGGCTTCTGGGAGAACGTTTAGTTTGATGGGTATGGAAGTGTAACTATCGAACATCAAAATGCTGACAAATACATGAATCAATATTGTTAACTACATAGTCAATATTGTTAAATCTTGTTAAATCTTAACTACATACATTTTGAGGGAATAGGAAAGATGGTGACTAGTGATGGATCAGGGTGGTGGTACTATGGGACATCTTAAGAAAAGGGAACACTGGTATTTATTTGGGCACATCTCTGAAGTACTGAATTGCTGAGTTTTAAAAAATCCTATGACAATTCTCTCATTCTAAGTTTCTCTCCTGGGCTCTGGTTTCCTTGTATCTTCCCATTTGCAGAGCTTACTACAGACTACGTTGCTCTGTGTTATGCCTGGGTTCCTTTAAATGCCAAAAAATTATTTAGCTTTGGCAGCAGCAGCTGCTGCCTACCAGGCCTGTAGCCAAGGCATGTTCTGAAGTGGAGTCCTCCTGGACACAGTTGTTTACAACCTTTCACCTTGTAACCTGGTATTCTGATAAAAACCTGCCCCGATTCTCTTTTCCCAGTTCTTGGGTCTAAGAAAAAAGAAATTTTGTAAACTCTTGTCCTAAAATCAGGGTATAAAAACACTTGTGAGGTTTGGGAAAAGGGGTGGGCCAAGGAGGAACAGCAAAGTAGGGCACAGTCCAAGAGTTTTGCAAGTTGGATCATCTTTATCTGCCCCTTCTCTACCCTCTTCAGTCCCAGTGCCAATAGGAAACCAAGTGGTGATTGTTGTTTGTTTGCTTTACTGCAGGTGACAGAATAAAGCCAGCACTTTCAGGGAGGGAAGTGCCCTCAGCACTTTGTTGCCAGTCAGAGACAAGACACTGATTGCATTTGTCTTTTCTTTAACCTCTGGCCTGACATTTAGAACATGAAGACTCATAGTTCTTAATGCAGAACAAAGCCCTTTCTTGGTCCTTTTAATCACTTCTCTCACCTCTACTCTGTAAACTTCCCTTTTATCCTTACCCATTTTCCTTTCTCTCTGTCTTTTTTTTTCCACATAGGGTCTCACTCTCACCCAGGTTGGAATGCAGTGTCACTTGGCTCACTGAAACCTCCGCATCCCAGGCTCAAGCGATACTCCCACCTCACCCTCCCGAATAGCTGGGACTACAGATGTGCTCCACCACGCCTAGGTAATTTTTGTATTTTTGGTAGAGATGGGGTTTCACCATGTTAGCCAGGCTGGTCTCAAACTCCTGCTCAAGCAGTCCGCCTACCTCGGCCTCCCAAAGTGCTGGGATTATAGGCACTCTTTTCCTTTTCAATTTTTTCCCTAAGGAATTTAGAGGCAAATTAAGAGTTTGAAGACTGCCCAAGTCAAAGATCAATAAGAATCAATTAACAATTGTAAGCCAGGTGTGGTGGCTCATGCCTGTAATCCCAGCACTTTGGGAGGCTGAAATGGGAAGATCACTTGAGGCCAGGAATTCAAGATCACCCTGGGCATTGTAGTGAGACCCCATCTCTCTTTTAAAACAAAACAAAACAAAAAAGGCTGGGCGCGGTGGCTCACGCCTGTAATCCCGGCACTTTGGGAGGCCAAGGCGGGCAAATCATGAGGTCAGGAGATCGAGACCATCCTGGCCAACACGGTGAAACCCCGTCTCTACTAAAAATACAAAAAATTAGCCGGGCGTGGTGGCAGGCGCCTATAGTCCCAGCTACTCAGGAGGCTGAGGCAGGAGAATGGCGTGAACCTGAGAGGTGGAGCTTGCAGTGAGCCAAGATCTCGCTACTGCACTCCAGCCTGGGCGACAAAGGGAGACTCCATCCCCCCCCCAAAAAAAGAAAGAAATTGTATAGCATGTTAGAGTTCCAAGTGACTTTTTAAGTAATTGCCATTTATTGAGCACCTATAATGAACCAAGTCCTTTATATAATTATGTCAGTGATATTTATAAGGTCATCTGTCGTGTTGTTCTAGAAAGTATTTGAGGTTAGATTGTTTCATTTAATTCTCTCAATAACCTTGTGACTCAGTGTTGGTTCAGTCAGACTCAGAAGTGAAGTAATTTGCCTGAGGTCACAGATTTTTTAAGTAGAGCAAGATCTTTAACCCGCCCGCGTCTGTCTAAAAGTATGTACTGTAAAAATGTGTTGGCTTGGCTCTCAGTGCTTTGATACACAGTATCTTGTTTGATTCTCACAACAGGCTTATAAAGGATTCAGGGCAAGACTCAGAGAATTTTAGAGTTAAAGGGGACTGTAGCAGTCTTTTATTTTTTTTTAAACCAGTTCTTATTTTGGTTAAGTGACTTGACCTGGGACATAAGCTAGTATCTGGTGGAGCCACTCTCCAAACCCAGGATTCTCTTTATTTTCTATTTGTTTATTTTGTTGTTGCCCAGACTGGAGTACAGTGGCACAAGCATAGCTCAGTAGCGGGAACTACTAGGAACACACACCATACCCAGCTAATTTTTTTTTTTTTTTGAGAAAGGGTCTTACTCCGTCACCAGGCTGGAGTGCAGTGACATGACCATGTCTCACTGTAACCTCAACCTCCAGGGCTGAGGTGATCCTTCCACCTTGGCCTCCTGAGTAGCTGGGACTACAGGCACATGCCAGGCTAATTTTTGTATATTTTGGTAGAGATGGAGTCTTGCCATGTTGCCAGGGCTGGTCTGGAACACCTGGGCTCAAGCTATCCACTCACCTTGGCCTCCCAAAGTGCTGGAATTATAGATATGAGCCACCATGTCCAATCTTGTTTTTTAATTTAGTTTTAACTTTTAAAAATATCTCATCTGGAAGCCCACATTTCATGTTTACTGAGATCAATTTTTCTACCATGATAAGCAAAGGATAGAGATCTCAGTATTGTCCAATGTCACGGCAAGATGGGGAGAGGGGCTGAATTAACTTGTTTGGAGGTATTGTAGGCCCATTTAAGATAGTTCTTTTTGGCTGGGCATAGTGGCTCACGCCTGTAATCCCAGCACTTTGGGAGGTCAAGGCAGACACATCAACTGAGGTCAGGAGTTTGAGACCAGCCTGACCAACAAGGAGAAACCCTGTCTCTACTAATAATACAAAATTAGCCGGGTGTGGTGGCGCATGCCTGTAATCCCAGTTACTCAGGAGGCTGAGGCAGGAGAATCGCTTGAACCTGGGAGGTGGAGGTTGCAGTGAGTCAAGATTGCACTCCAGCCTGGGCAACAAGAGCAAAACTCCGTCTCAAAAAAAAAAAAAAAAAAAAATTTTTTTTCTTTTCTGAAGGCCCTTACAGTAACTTCCTAAAGGTAGTTCTTTTTCTTTTCTTTCTTTTTTTTGTAATTAGCTTTATTTATTTATCTATTTACTTTTGAGACAAGGTCTTACTCTGTCACCCAGGCTGGAGTGCGGTGGCATGATCTCGGCTCGCTGCAACCTCCACCTCCCAGGTTCAAGCGATTCTCCTGTCTCAGCCTCCCTAGTAGCTGGGATTATAGGCACCCGCCACCATGCCCAGCTAATTTTTTTGTAGTTTTAGTAGAGGCAGGGTTTCACCCTTTTGGCCAGGCTGGTCTTGAAATTCTGACCTCAGGTGATCCACCCGCCTTGGCCTCCCAAAATGCTGGGATTACAGGTTTGAGCCACCATGCCCAGCTTTATTTATTTGTTTTTTATATAGAGTCTCACTCTGTCACTCAGGCTGGAGTGCAATGGCATGATCTTGGCTCACTGCAACCTCTGCCTCCCAGGTTCAAACGATTCTCCTCTGCCTCCAGAGTAGTTGGGATTACAGGCGTTGGCCAGGCTGGTCTTGAACGCCTGACCTCAAGTGATCCACCCACCTCGGCCTCCCAAAGTGAAGGATTATAGGCGTGAGCCACTGTGCTGGGCCATAGTTCTTAAAGTTGCCTTTATACATGATAAAAATATCTTATTTCCCTTCTCATGTTATTACAGTTTTTTTTTTTTTTTTGAGACAGTCTCTGTCTGTCACCCAGGCTGGAGTGCAGTGGCTTGATCTTGGCTCACTGCAGCCTCCGCCTCCCGGGTTCAAGCGATTCTTCTGCCTCAGCCTCCCGAGTAGCTGGGATTACAGGCGCCCACCACCAAGCCCAACTAATTTTTGTATTTTTAGTAGAGATGGGGTTTCACCACGTTGGGCAAGCCGGTCTCGAACTCCTGACCTTAAATGATCCACCCACTTCGGCCTCCCAGAGTGTTGAGATTACAGGCGTGAGCCACTGTGCCCAGGTGGTATTCTTTTACTGTCAAATTTCTTAAGAGAATAACCTATATCAGCTTTCTCTGTGGACTGAACTTGTCCCTTTGTAGTCTGCTTTCTGGTCTCTCTGAAAAGATTTTCTTCAGGGTCTCCAGCGGAAATTGGAGTAGTTTTTATTTTCTTTTCCTTTTTTTTTGAAATGGAGTCTTGCTCTGTCACCCAGGCTGGAGTGCCTTGTTGCGATCTTGGCTCACTGCAACCTCTGCCTGCTGGGTTCATGCAATTCTCGTGCCTCAGCCTCCCAAGTAGCTGGGATTACAGACGTGTGCTACCACGCCCAGCTAATTTTTGATTTTTAGTAGAGACCGGGTTTCGTCATGTTGGTCAGGCTCGTCTCAAGCTCCTTACCTCAAGTGATCCACCCACCTCGACCTCCCGAAGTGCTGGGATTACAGGCATGAGCCACCATACCTGGCAAAATCAACGTAGGGTTTTTTTTTTTTTTTTTTTTTTTGAGACAGGGTCTCACTCTGTTGCCCAGGCTGGAGTGCAATGGCGCGATCTCGGCTCACTGCAACTTCCGCCTCCTGGCTTCAAGCAATTCTCCTGCCTCAGCTTCCTGAGTAGCTGGGATTACAGGCACGTGCCACCACACCCGGCTAATTTTTGTATCTTCAGTAGAGATGGGGTTTCACCATGCTGGCCAGGCTGGTCTGGAACTCCTGACCTCAGGCAATCCACCTACCTTGGCCTCCCACAGTGCTGGGATTACAGGCATTAGCCACTGTGCCTGGCCAGTCAGAATACTTTTTATAGGCTTTATTCCTTTTGACTTCTATATGATTTGGAAACTACCATCTTTTAAAATTTTAAACACTTATCTTGACTTTTGGACTTCATCCTTTTCTCCTTTGCTAACAATTCTTTTTTTTTTCTACTCCCTGAAAATTCTTCTTAAGGGCTTGTCCTGGGCCCTCTCCTTTTCTTTCTTGAAGTTTCACTTTTCAGTTTGACTATCTGTACATCACTCTGTGTAAATGACTTTAAATCTATGCTGTACCTTTAGCCTGTCTCCAAAGTTCCAGCTGGTATCTCAAATTCAGCTTGTCTAGTAATGAATTCATAATCTTTCCCTGGTGCTCAAACCCATTTCTTTGCCTTGTTTTTTTTTTTTTTTTTTTTTTTTTGAGACGGAGTTTCGCTCTTGTTGCCCAGGCTGGAGTGCAATGGCACGATCTCAGCTCACCGCAACATCCGCCTCCCAGGTTCAAGCAATTCTCCTGCCTCATCCTCCCAAGTAGCTGGGATTACAGGCATGCAGCACCACACCCAGCTAATTCTGTGCTTTTAGTAGAGACTGGGTTTCTCCATGTTGAGGCTGGTCTCGAACTCCTGACCCTGACCTAGGTGATCCGCCCGCCTCGGCCTCCCAAAGTGCTGGGATTACAGGCATGAGCCACCGCGCCCGGCCTTTTTTTTTTTTCCCCCCTTCTTCTTTCTTTCTTTTTGAGACAAGGTCTCGCTCTGTCACACAGGTTGGATTGCACTGGTGGGATCAGGGATCGTAGCATACTGCAACCTTGAACTCCCGCACTCAAGGGATCCTCCTGCCTCAGCCTCCCAAGTAGCTAGGACCACAGGCATGCGCCACCATGCCCAGCTAATTCTTTAATTTTTGGTACAGATGAGATCTCATTTTGTTGCCTAGGCTGGTCTCAAACTCCTGGGCTCAAGGGATCATTCCACCTTGGCCTCCCAAAGTGCTAGTATCATGGGTATGAGCCACTGCCCCCAGCCTCCTTGTTTGTTTTAATAGAACCATTATATATTCCCCTAGTTATAAAGGCTTAAAATCCAGGGATTGCCTTTAATTCCTTCCTCTCTGTCATGCCCCGCATCCAGTCAACTGCTGAATTCTATAGAGCCGTCTTTCTAGTGTTTCTAGCACCTATCTCCTGTTTCTTATTCTACTGCCACCATTCTGGTTTATGTTTTTGTTACTTTTGCCTAGATTACTTTAATAGCTTTTAACTGATTTTCCTGCTGTAATCTATAGAACATCACTAGATTAACTCACAGAATTGAGTTCCTGTGTGTTCCTATAATAATGCAAAATGTATTGCTTACTGAATCACATTTAAATGCTTCAACCTGGCATTTAAGCCTTCACGAAATGTCCTCAACCAAATTTTCTCGTTCATTTCCCACTATTTCCTCATATGTGTACCCTATACTTCAGCCAAAACTGAGCACTCAGTGTTCCCTTAATATATCCTTCTCTGTCTTTATGTCCCTGCTTACATTTTTTCCTTGTACCTGGAGTGCCTGTCCTTCCCCATCTCTGCTTTTTGAAATTTTACCCACTCTTCTGTAGACAGCCAAATAATTTTTCCTCTATTAAAACTTTCTTGGCTGGGCGCTTGGTTCACGCCTGTAATCCCGGCACTTTGAGAGGCCGAGGTGGGTGGATCACCTGAGGTCAGGAGTTTGAGACCAGCCTGGCCAACAAGGTGAAACCCCATCTCTACTAAAATACGAAAATTAGCAGGGCATGGTGGCAGGTGCCTGTAATCCCAGCTACTTGGGAGGCTGAAGCAGGAGAATTGCTTGAACCCGGGAGGTGGAGGTTGCAGTGAGCTGAGATCATGCTGCTGCACTCCAGCCTGGGTGACAGGGTGAGACTCTATCTCAAAGCAACAAAGCAAAAACAAAAACGTTTCTTGCTTCCCAATCCCCTCAACTTTTTTTTTTTTTTTTTTTTAAGATAGAGTCTCACTCTGTTACCCAGGCTGGAGTACAGTGGTGCTATCATGGCTCACTGCAGCCTCGATCTCACAGGTTCAAACAGCCCTCCCACCTCAGCCTCCCGAGTAGCTGGGACTACAGGGGCATGCAACCACACCCAGCTAACTTAAAAAAAAAAAAAAAAACTTGTAGAGACAGGGTTTCACCATGTAGCCCAGGCTGGTCTTGAACTCCTGAGCTCAAGCGATCCACCCGCCTCAGCTTCTCAAAGTGCTGGGATTATAGGTATGAGCCACCATGCCCAGCCAATCCCCTCATCTTTTACCTTACAATCAAATATTTTTTCATTCTCTTTGGAATACTCCATAGCACATTTATATTTCTCACATAGCACGAACATGTAAAGTGCCTTTTCTCTCCTAATTAATCCCTAGAGAATAGAAACTATGCCCTTTTTTATCTTTGTATTCTTCCTAGCATCTATTAGAGCACATTTCACAGAATAAATATATTATTAAATATAAATTGAGGCCAGGTGCAGTGGCTCATGCTTGTAATCCCAGCATTTTGGGAGGCTGAGGCAGGCAGATCACTTGAGCTCACAAGTTCGAGACCAGCCTGGGCAACATGGGGAAACCCTGTCTGTACTAAAAATAAAAAAAAAGTTAGCTGTGTGTGATGGTGCACGCCTGTAGTCCCAGCTCCTTGGAAGGCTGAGGTGGGAGGATGGCTTGAATTGCCACGTAAAAAAAAAAAAAATATATATATATATATATATACACACAGACACACACACACACACACACATACATACATGTAGAGATAGATTGATTGAAATGATAGATTGGGTTATGTCTCTGGATAGAATATACCACTAATTCAGATCCTAGTATTATTTCTTATTACTGTTAGACTTGACACCTCAACCTCAGTTTCTTATGCTAAACTGTATCATATTTGTCCCTCCTCAAAGCCTGTGGCCCAAATATGTATCAGAGCAGGGACGGTAAGGAGGCGAGAGGTGATGGTTTGTTTTTCTGTGAGAAGAAAATTGGACTGCGTTGGTGTTTATAAGTATGAGGGAGATGGGACATTGTGTGCTCAACCCAACTTCCCCTTTTCTGAGAAATTATTTCTTACACAATTCAGAAATACAGTTGACTCAGCTCTGCCACCTAGTGGGCAGTTTAATATACTGTCAAAATTCTTAGTCCAAGAATTGTCTCAAACAAATAAAAGCTTTTTTGAGAGCCGAAACAGCCCAGATCACTCCCCTGAGTGGCAAAGATGATTCTTGATTATGAGAAGGAACAAATGAAGGAAATGTGGTGTTCATGAATGAGGGAAAGAAATTATACATTAAAACAAGTTTCTATTTTTTTATTCAGACTGACAATTAATACTTTCTTTTCTAAGAAAAATTTTTAAAACATTTATTTATTTTTCTAGATCCATCAATGCCTTTTGAAAAAATAAATTAATTTTTTTAAGAAATAAATTAATTTTTTTAAGAGATGGGCCTCTCTCTTGCCCAGGCTGGAGTGCTGTCGTGTGATCAGCTCACTGCAGTCTCTGACTCTTGGGCTCAAGCAACCCCTGCCCTCAGCCTCCTGAGGAACTGGGACTATCACCATGCCTAGTTAATTTTAAGTTTTTTGTAGATATGGGGGTCTTGCTATGTTGCCCAGTCTGGTCTCCAACTCTTGGGCTCTAGTGATCCTCCCACCTCGATCTTCCAAAGTGTTGGGATGACAGGCATGAGCCACTGTGCCAGGTCAGTACTTTCTTTTTTTTTTTTGAGGTGGAGTTTTGCTCTTGTCGTCCAGGCTGGAGTGCAATGGGGCGATCTCGGCTCACCGCAACCTCCACCTCCCAGGTTCAAGCGATTCTCCTGCCTCAGCCTCCTGAGTAGCTGGGATTACAGGCATGTGCCACCACACCTGGCTTATTTTGTATTTTTAGTAGAGACAGGGTTTCTCCATGTTGGTCAGGCTGGTCTTGAACTCCCGACCTCGGGTGATCTGCCCACCTTGGCCTCCCAAAGTGCTGGGATTACAGGTGTGAGCCACCATGCCCGGCCAGTACTTTCTTTGTTAATTATATTTTGTCATCTATATATCTATATATATGCATTATAACGCAGTTGCACAAACATTTGATTCTCACCAGGTAAGCAGGAAGACATTTTGCAGAAGAGAATATTGTGATTCAGAGAACTCAAATGACTTGCCTATGATCACACAGCTAGGACAAAATTCCTAGTGAGTCCCTGAGCTTTAAAAAAAAAAAATCATCTTATCCAGGTGTGGTGGCTCACACCTGTAATTCCAGCACTTTGGGAGGCTGAGGCGGGCAGACCACCTGAGGTCAGGAGTTCAAGACCAACCTGACCAACATGGTGAAACCTCGTCTCAACTGAAAATACAAAAATTAGCTGGGCATGATGGTGGGCACCTGTAATCCCAGCTACTTGGGAGGCTGAGGCAGGAGAATCACTTGAACCTGGGAGGCGGAGGTTGCAGTGAGCCAAGATTGTGCTACTGCACTCCAGCCTGGGTGATAGAGCAAGACTCTGTCTCAAAAAAAAAAAAAAAAGTTATCTCCTTTGTAAAGCTTTCTCTGATTTCTACATTTATTTTTCATTTTTAATTAATTAATTTTTAAATTTTTATCTATTTATTTTTTGAGACAGGATTTCACTCTGTTACCCAGGCTGGAGTGCAGTGGTGCAATCTCAGCTCACTGCAGCCTCGACCTCCTGGGCTCAAGCAATCCTTCCAGCTTAGCCTCCTGAGTAGCTGGGACCACAGGCACACACCACCACTCCCGGCTAATTTTTTGTATTTTTTGTAGAGAAGGGGTTTTGCCATATTGCCCAGGCTGGTCTTGAACTCTTGAGCTGAAGCAATCCGCCCACCTCAGCCTCCCAAAGTGCTGGGATTACACATATGGGCCACTGCGCCTGGCCTTTAATTTATTTTTAATTCTTTTATTGAGACAGGGTCTTGCTCTGTCACCCAGGTTGGAGTGCAGTAGTGCGATCATAGCTCACTGCAGCCCCAACCTCCTGGGCTCAACTGATCCTGCCACCTCAGCCTCCCAAGTAGCTGGGACTATAGGCATGTGCCACCACAACCAGCTAATTTTTTATTTTTTTGTAGAGACGGGGGTCTCACCATGTTGCCCAGGCTGGTATCAAACTCCCGGGCTCAAGCAGTCCTCCTACCTTGGCCTCCCAAAGTGCTGGGATTACAGGCATGAGTCACTGCTCCCAGCCAGCCTACTTTTTTGAAAATATGACTTAGTTTCTCAAAGTAGAAGTGTTGTATCAAAGACTGACTATGTGAAACCCTTAATATTAAAAATGTTGGTTCTGTGCCAGGTGGGGTGGCTCATGCTATAATCCTTGCATTTTGGGAGGCCAGGGTAGGTGGGTTGCTTGAGCTCAGGAGTTCGAGACCAGCTTGGGCAACATGGCGAAAACCCATCTATACAAAAAATACAAAAAACAAAAAATTAGATGGGAGTGGTGGCTAGCACAGTAGTCTCAGCTACTTAGGGGGCTGAGGCAGGAGGATTGCTTGAACCTAGGAGGTCAAGGCTGCAGTGAGCTAAGATTGAGCCACTGCACTCCAGCCTGGGTGATGAAGTGAGAACCTGTCTCCAAAAAAAAAAAAATTAGTTCTCTGAACCAATAGCAAAGAATGATTCCAAAATAGCCCTGTATTGGAGGTAGAATCTAGTTATTCTTCCTGGTTTTTCTTTTTCAGTTTCTCAAAGCCCACCCTCCATTTATATAACTTTTATCTCAGGAAACCTATGTAACTTATTTCTTCTGTTAATTATTGGAAAAATAATTAGTAATTTGGTTTGGGAGTACACAGAAAAATTGAGGAAGTCCTTTTATTTCCTAGTTTTATGTCTTCTTTCCCTTCCTTAGTGCTGATATGGTTTCCTGGCACTGATTTTGAGAACTATAATTACTGGGCGATGGCTATTATCTCTGTTTCCTTGAGAAGAAATGTGGGAAGGAACTTGCCATGAAGTACATAGGGTGGAGTATAGTAGGGAGGGAGGTGTTTGGTTGATCTGAGAAGTGGTTGAGATGGTCACAAAGTTAAGTGGAAAAAGCTCAGGCCAAGGTGGAAATGAGGGTGGGGAATGAAGTCTTACTGTGTTGCCCAGGCTGGAGTGCAGTGGCATGATCTTGGCTCACTGCAACCTCCGCCTCCCCGGTTCAAGTGATTCTCCTGCTTTAGTCTCAAACCGCTGGGATTATAGGCACCAGCCACCACACCCGGCTAATTTTTTATTTTTAGTAGAGTCAGGGTTTCCCCATGTCCGCGGCTGGTCTCAAACTTCAGACCTCAAGTGATCCACCCGCCTTGGACTCCCAAAATGCTGGGATTACAGGCGTGAGCCACTGCACCTGCCCAGAAATGCTCCTCTTTTTGTTTTTTGGGTTTTCTTTTGAGAGGGAGTCTCACTGTGTCGCCAGGCTGGACCGCAGTGGCACAATGTCAGCTCGCTGCAACCTCGGACTCCTGGGTTCAAGAGATTCTCCTGCCTCAGCCTCCCAAGTAGCTGGGATTACAGGCATGCACCACCACGCGCAGCTAATTTTTGTATTTTTAGTAGAGACGGGGTTTCACCATGTTTGCCGGGCTGATCTCAAACTCCTGACCTCAGGTGATCCTCCCACCTCAGCCTCCCAAAGTGCTAGGATTACAGACATGAGCCACTGCGCCCAGCCAAATGCTCCTCTCTTTAATCAATGTAATGTAACATCATGTAGTTAAAAATCACATGGTATTAAATGATTTTACAAAAAACAGCAGTCCTCAAGCCCAAGCCCCTTTTTCTTTTTTTTTTTTTTTTTTTGAGACAGGATCTTACTCCGTCACCCAGGCTGGAGTGCAGTGGGATAATCTTGGCCCCAGGCTGGAGTGCAGTGGTGTGATCTCGGCTCACTGCAACCTCCACCTCCTAGCTTCAAGCAATTCTCCTGCCTCAGCCACCTGAATAGCTGGGATTACAGGCCCACACCACCACGTCTGGCTAATTTTTGTATTTTTAGTAGAGACGAGGTTTCACCATGTTGGCCAGCTGGTCTTGAACTCCTGGCCCAAGTGATCTTCCCCCAACTTGGCCTCTCAAAGGTCTGGGATTATAAGCATGAATCACCACACCCGGCCCCCGCCCCCCTTTTTTTTGAGACAGGATCTCACTCTATCACCCAGGCCAGAGTGCAGTGGCATGATCATGGCTCACTGCAGCCTTGACTTTCTGGGCTCAGGTGTACCTCCTGCCTTAGCCTCCCAAGTATCTGGGACTATAGGCACATACTACCATGCCCAGCTAATTTTTATATATTTTGTAGAGACAGGGTTTTGCTGTGTTGCCCAGGCTGGTCTCGAACTCCTGGACTCAAGGGATCCATCGACCTAGGCCTCTTAAATCCATGCCTAGGATTACAGGCATGAGCCACTGCACCCTGCCTCTTTCAGCTTTTTCATCTGGTATGCACTTCATATTTCTTTTTCTTTCTTTCTTTTTTTTTTTTTGAGAGAGAGTCTTGCTCTGTTCCCCAAGCTGGAGTGCAGTGGCGCAATCTCAGCTCACTGCAACCTCCACCTCCTGGGTTCAAGTGATTCTACTGCCTCAGCCTTCCAAATAGCTGGGACTACAGGCCCATGCCACCACGCTGGGCTAATTTTTGTATTTTTAGTGGAGATGGGGTTTCCCATGTTGGCCAGGCTGGTCTTGAACTCCTGGCCTCAGGTGATCCACCAGCCTTGGCCTCCCAAAGTGCTGGGATTACAGGCGTAAACCACCGTGCCTGGACTATTTTCCTTATTAAAAACATTTACAGATCATGTGCCAGACTAGGTGTTGAAAATATAAAAATACAACTAGGATGGGTGTGGTGGCTCATGCCTGTAATCCCAGCTACTTGGGAGGCTGAGGCATGAGAATTGCTTGAACCTGGGAGGTGGAGGATAGGGTGAGCTGAGATTGGGCCACTGCACTCCAGTCTGGCGACACAGCGAGAGCGACAGAGCCTGCTTCATACCCCTTTGTAAGCCATCCCTCCTTCTCTCTGCCCATCCCTTAAGCAAGCATTGAGGTCCTTTTCTCACTATATATTTGCTAACATTCTATAATATTTTGAGAGGCTGAAGTGGGTGGATGTCTTGAGGTCAGGAGTTTGAGACCAGCCTGACCAACATGGTGAAACCCATCTCTACTAAAAATACAAAAAGTAGACGGGCCTGGTGGTGCATGCCTGTAGTCGCAGCTACTCGGGAGGCTGAGGCAGGAGAATCGCTTGAACCTGGGGTGCGGAGGTTGCAGTGAGCTGAGATTGTGCCACTGCACTCCAGCCTGGGCAACAGTGAGAGACTCCATCTCAAAAAAAAAAAAAAAAAAAAGGAAACAAAATACATATTAGACATATCTACTCTCTTACGGTTATAGAAATTGAAATTTTAACTCTTACATCATGCTATATTCCCACCTTTCCTTTCCCCTTACCTCATCCTCCCAATAGAAAGTTGTAGCATAGTTCTGGCTGAATCAATAGTCAGTGTTTACATTAGTATTACTGTGTAAATGATATCCATTGAGGAGCCAAGTAGTATATATTGATTATTTCATGTCTTTAACAACCCTTTGTTTATTGTTAAACTATAATTTATTTAACATTTTACTTTGTTTACTATGTACCTATCTTCAGCTTATTTCCTAAATGTCAGTTCTGGCAAATGCCTATTAATATTTTCTCTCAAATGGTCAACATATCAGATAATCTTAGACGATAATTTTTCTTTTCCTGGAAACTTGCCTCATTGTCTGCCAAGTCACTTTTTAGTCACTAGCACCACCTGCTGACTCTTGATGAAGTGGAAAGACAGAATTATGATTCACGGGGTTGATGTCTTAAACCGGAAAATCTTTCTGTGGTCTCTGACTTTGAGAATGACATTCTGGAGGAAGGAATGTGGTCCTTGTCATAGGAGTAGCGGAGAATATAAAATCACTAAATAAGCTCCTTCCTTTGTTCTGTCATCCTCTTCGTTTGTATGTTTCCTAGAAGAAGGAAAGTCTCTGTTGTAATCTTCCTTATGCTATGGTCATTCTAACCCTTTTGTCTGATCTACCAAGAAAAGAGAGAAAGATGTGCTACTCATTAAAAGAAAAACAAAACTACAGCTTTATTGAAGTATACTTAATGTATGATAAATTGTACATATTTAAGGTGTATCATTTCATGGGTTTTGACATATACAAATATATATGTCTCCATGAAACCACTGTCACAATCAAAATGATGAACATATCTATCACCCCCATGAGTTTCGTCATGCCCCTTTGGGTTGTTTTGAGACAGAGTCTTGGTCTGTCGTGTAGGCTGGAGCGCAGTGGCGTGATGTCGGCTTTGTGCAACCTCCACCTCCTGGGTTCAAGCGATTCTTGTGCCTCAGCCTCCTGAGTAACTGGGATTTCAGGCTCGTGCTACCACACCCAGTAGAGACAGGGCATTTTAGTGGAGACAGGGTTTTTAGTGGAGACAGGGTTTTTAGTAGAGACAGGGCTTTTTATTAGAGACAGGGTTCTGCCATGTTGGCCAGGCTGGTCTCAAACCCCTGGCTTCAAGTTATCCACCCTCCTAAGCCTCCCAAAATGCTGGGATTGCTGGTGTGAGCCACCGCACCCAGCCTACTTCATGCCCCTTTGTAAGCCATCCCTCCTTCACTCTGCCCATTCCTTAAGCAACCATTGATCACCTTTTCTCACTATATGTTTGCTAACATTTTATATATTTTTACAGTCCATGATCTGCTGAAGATTTTTAATAATTTGATATGAATGGAAGCAGATGGTATATACTCTTTTTTTTTTTTTTGCAGGGCGACAGCTTTTTTCACGTGCATAATTACTTTGAGATTTATCCATGTTGTGTGTATCAGGAACTGATTTCATTTTATTTCTGTCTATTCAATTATGTGAATTTACTACAATTGGTGTATCCATTCACCATTTCAACATTGAGTTGTTTCCAGTTTTTCGTTATTACAGATGAAACTGTTATAAGCATTTGTATATAAGTTTTTGTGCAGCACATGTTATCATTTCTCTTGGGTCAGTACCTAAGTTTGGAATGTCTGGTTTGTATGGTAAGTGTACACTTACCTTTTAACGAACTGCCAAACTGTTTTACAAAGTAGTTGTACCATTTTACATTCCCACCAACAGCACATGAAAGCTCCACATTTTCCCAACATTTTGTATTTCATTTAACAGTCTTTTTCATTTTAACCATTCTAGTGGGTATGTAGTATTTTTTCATTGTTGTTTTAATTTGATTTGTATTTCCCCAATGACTAATGATGTTGAGCATCTTTTCATATGCTTATTTTGAGCTACCTATTTAAAAATGCTCCATTAATAATAGGGCTAGTTGGGCTGGGCATGGTGGCTCATGCCTGTAATCCCAGCACTTTGGGAGGCTGAGGCGAGCAGATCACTTGAGGCCAGGAGTTCAAGACCAGCCTGGCCAACATGGTGAAACCCAGTCTCTACTAAAAATACAAAAATTAGCCAGACATGGTGGCGGGCACCTGTAACCCCAGCTACTTGGGAGGCTGAGGCAGGAGAATCACTTGAACCCAGGAGGTGAAGGCTGCAGTGAGCTGAGATCACACCTCTGCACTCTAGCCTGGGCAACAGAGCGAGACTTGCCTCAAAAAAAAAAAAAAAAAAAAAAAAAAAGAAAAGAAGGAAAGAAAAAAAAGTAAGGCCAGGCGCGGTGGCTCACGCTTGTAATCCCAGCACTTTGGGAGGCCGAGGCAGGCAAATCAGGAGGTCAGGAGATCGAGACCATCCTGGCCAACACGGTGAAACCCTGTCTCTACTAAAAATACAAAAAATTAGCCAGCTGTGCTGGCAGGCGCCTGTAGTCCCAGCTATTCAGGAGGCTGAGGCAGAAGAATGGCGTGAATCCCGGAGGCAGAGCTTGCAGTGAGCGGAGATCGCACCACTGCACTCTAAGCCCGGGCGAAGGAAGAGTATTACATGACAGGTGTCATCAAAGAATTTCACTTACCAGTTGGCTGTGAAATTCTTCTCAATTCACTAGAAATTCCCACACCTGAGGGATAAAGTTACTCTTTTAAGAGAACCAATACAAAGAGTATTTCTTCAAAAGGATGTTTTGAGTTAAAATACCTATATTTTCTGTGAAGTGAAGAGATAGCCCTGGATATGTCTCTTCCCCTAATTTTTTTTTCATTACAACACATTATTTTCTCCATTAGCTAAAGGTTACTTCAGAAAGCATGGAGACAGTGCTTTGAGGGAATGGCAGAATGGCTGTGGTCGTTAAAAGAGGTGGAGAGGAGGGAATAGAGGATAAAGAATTGCAGGAGAAATTTGAAATGGCAGACCAGATAGGACACCTTGTCTGGTAAGTACTGGCCAAAGTTGTCCCTTGGTATACAAAGGGATTGGTTCTAGGACCACCCAAACCGTGCAGATACCAAAATCTGAGGATGCTTAAGTCCCTTCTATAAGATGGCATAGTATAGTATTTGCATATAACCTATGCACATTCTCCCGTTTCCTTTTTTTTTTTTTGGAGACAGAGTCTCACTCTGTCGCCCATGCTGAAGTGGACTGGCTGACTCTCGGCTCACTGCAACCTCTGCCTCCTGGGTTCAAGCGATTCCCATGCCTCAGCCTCCCAAGCAACTGGGACTACAGGCAAGCGCCACCACACCCAGATAATTTTTGTACTTTTAGTAGAGACAGGGTTTCCCCATGTTGGCTAGGCTGATCTTGAACTCCTGGCCTCAAGCGATCTGCCCACCTCGGCCTCCCAAAGTGCTGGGATTACAGGCATGAGACACTGTGCCCAGCCTGGTATACTTTAAATATTCTCTAGATTACTTGTAATGCCTAATACAATGTAAATGCAATACGAAAAGTTGTTGGCCGGGCACGGTGGCTCATGCCTGTAATCCCAGCACTTTGGGAGGCTGAAGCGGGCGGATCACCTGAGGTCAGGAGTTCGAGACCAGCCTGGCTAACATGGTGAAATCCCATTTCTACTAAAAATACAAAAAACTAGCCTGGTGTGGTGGCGTGTGCCTGTAATCCCAGCTACTCGGGAGGCTGAGGTAGGAGAATCAATTGAACCTGGGAGGTGGAGATTGCAGTGAGCTGAGATCATGCCAATGCACTCCAGCTTGGGCAACAAGAGCGAAACTCCATCTCAAAAAAAAAAAAAAAAGTTGTTATACTGTATTTTTATTTGTATTTTTTATTGTTGTGGTGTAATTTTTTTCCCAAACATTTTCTTTTTCTTTTTTCTTTTCTTTTCTTTTTTTTTTTTTTGTGATGGAGTCTTGCTTTGTCGCCTAGGCTGGAGTGCAATGGTGCAATCTCGGCTCACAGCAACCTCTGCCTTCCGGTTTCAAGTGATTCTCCTGCCTCAGCCTCCCGAGTAGCTGGGATTACAGGTGCCTGCCACCACGCCTGGCTAATTTTTGTATTTTTAGTAGAGATGGGGTTTCACCATGTTGGTCAGGCTGGTCTCAAACTCCTGACCTCGTGATCCACCCGCCTCAGCCTCCCAAAGTGCTGGGATTACAGGTGTGAGCCACTGCACCTGGCTACTTCTCAAATATTTTCAGTGCGTGGTTGGTTGAATCTGTGGATGCAGAATTAGTAGATACAAAGGGCCCTACTGTAATATTTGTTCAGGGGAGTATTGTCAGGTGTCAGGGACTGAGAGGAGAGGTAGAAGATAATGGTGAGTACTTGATTAGGGCAGGGAGGACAGGCCCTCGGTTATGGAGTACCTGAGCGGGGAGGATGAGACCAGAAACGGGGAAGATATTAAATGTAAAAGTTACCTGCTTCATAATTTTGTTCAGAGCAGCATTGTTACTTTAGAGCACCCTCACCTAGAACAGCATTTCTTCTCAGTCTTTCTTCTACAAACTAGATTCCTTCAACTTTGGGCTTTCCCTCCTTTTCCAACTCTCTCTTTTTGGCTTTATATGAGAATATGAGAAGAGAGTAGGTTTTTTTTGTTTTTTTTGTTTTTTGTTTTTTGACAGTCTCACTCTGTTGCCCAGGCTGGAGTGCAGTGGCGTGGTCTCAGCTCTCTGCAACCTCTGCCTCCTGGCCCGGGTTCAAGCAATTCTCGATTCTCATGCCTCTGCCTCCTGAGTAGCTTGGATTACAGGATTACAGGCATGGACTATCATGCCTGGCTAATTTCTTGTATTTTTAGTAGAGATGGGGTTTTACCATGTTGCCCAGGCTGGTCTTGAACTCCTGGCCTCAAGTGATCCGCCCACGTTGGCCTCCCAAAGTGCTGGATTACAGGTGTCAGCCACCACGCGCAGCCTCAGAGTAGCTTTTGTGGTGACATCGACCACCACAGCTCCCCTTTTAGAATCTTTACCAGCTCCACAACCAGAATCTTTAATGGCTGTCTGCTTCCTTGACAATATAGTATAGTGATTAAAAATTAAGTTTCGGGATCCAAAAGGCATAGGTTAGTTTCTGGCTCTGCCATTTGTTAACTGTGTGACTGGAGGCAAGTTTCCTTATATAAAAATAGAGATAAGAATACCACCTTCCTTAGAGCGCTATGAGAATTAAGTCAATATTTTAAAAGTGTTTAAAACATTGCCTGGCAGATTTTAAGCTTCAATAAATGTTAGCTATTAATCAAATTTAAACCCCTTACCCCCTTTTTAAGGTGCTTCATAATCTGGCCTCTGCCCATCTAACCTTCTGTCCCGTTACTCCTTGTCTACTGCATTTGAGTTTTGCTCATTTCCTTGCTGTATCATGAATCTATGCATAACTCCAGATGGTTTTCATTGCCTGGAAGATTGTTAACAATTTGAATCTTATCCAGTCTTCAAAGCTCACTTCAAATCCCATCTTCTCTGTTACCTTTTATTATTCTTATTACTTTAGTTCAAATCTACCATCTTCCCATCTGAACACACCATACTGTAGGATTTAGCGATTAATTACACACTCATCACTCTTTCATGTGAATTGGTTTTGTCTCTCCAATAGCCTGTAAACTCCCTGAGACAGAAACAGTATCTGATACTTCCGAGCCCTCTTTCAGTGGAGTGAACACATTGCATTTACTCCATTTCAAGCATCTGTAAAGAGATTCAACATAGGCAACAGAGGATGGTGTGAAGAATTTGTAGCTTTAATAACAGATTAGTTAGGGGGTAGGGATGATATTTCTGTCCTACCTGTGCCATTCTTCAAAAGCAGAGACTTCCTTCACCTAAGAGCTAGACAATGTCTGCTTCATTTTCAGACCAAGAAAGCAGAACATACCTTACACACACATATTCATCAAATAGACTTCTTTCCCTATTTCTTCCTCCTTTGAGTTTCTTATGGCTAATGATCATGTCTTCTGCTTTCAGCTCTTGCCTCTTAAAAATCTCAACCCTTAAATCTTTACTGATCATTAAAACCTTCATGACCTCTAAGCTTATAAGGGTGAAATCTGCAGTAAATGGATTAGAACAATTTGTTTACTATAAATGGGGCTGGAAAAATTGGTGAAGAGCCCCACAGAGGTCCGGAATGCAGTAACCTTGCCCAGAATCCTTATTCTGTGATAATTTCGACCCTGGACTGCAGCCTCATCTGACTCTGGATAATGTCATTGTTTCATGTGTCTCCTAGGTCCTGCTTCCTTTAATAATTCTTTACATTCTTCTATGCCAATCTGTATCCCCAAATCATTTCCAAACTAGTAATAGGACTGATGGCCTCCTTACTGAATGCAAAGCCACAGAACAAAGAGCCCAGAAAGGAGTGGGGCTAAGAGGGTTGCTGAGGAAAGAGGAACCCCAGCATCTGAGGGGAAGAGATGCAGCTTCTCTAAGTCTGGCAGGAAGGCTCGGGCATCCTCCAGTGCTGCCTGAGCTGCCACGGTAAAGTTGGGATCACCAGAAATTAAAACATCAAAGACACAGGAATGGAAGTAGGCATCTTCCACTGGAAGCCCTTCCTTGCACAGCCGTCTGGCAGTATCAATGGTTATAGCTCCCCGACGATTGCGCTCTGATTGAGAGAGTCGCTGACTTGGAGGGCACCCCCCAACACAGAGCTGCAGGTCCTGTTCAGCTGAGAAGGCCATGGCCACATCCTCTGCTACCTTGATGGAGAAGGAGAGCTGCCCAGCTGTCTGCCGAATGATTATAGTTGTGCCAATGTAGGCAGCTTGGATCTCCACATGGTTCCCAGAGTTAGCAGTTTGAATCGACAAACTGGATCCCCCAGGTCGGTCACCTCCATTGATAGAACCATCTTCAAAGGCTACAGGAAGATTATCCACCTCAGCCTGATAGACCTTCTGATCAATGCATTCCTGCATGTTCTTAAATATGATGGTGAGCTGTGAGGACAAGAGGCAAAACAGTTCATTTTGGGTTCAGTGCATCTTCCCCCCAATCAGACCTCATACATAGTTAGGGATCTGATCCAAGTAGAGATGCAGGACTACCATGGCCCTCAATCCTTGATCCCTTCTCCCATTTACGTTCCAGTATTACCTCATCTCTACTTAACCCCTCTCTCTACTTAATCTTGGCAACTTCCTAGGAGAGGGAAAAGTTTCCCTTCTGAAACTCCTCAGGTCCGCCCTCTCCGACTGTCTCTTCAAGGTTTTCTGCATTTGAGTCAAATTCCCATCAAGGGGAAGTGATTTACAGCACCAAGTGTTTGGTAGAAGGGAGTGATTCGAGATGGGGGAGAGGTTGAGGAAGAAAAGGGAATTAGGGAGCATTGCTGTTGAATAGTGGGGATGGGGAGGAATGGTGCCCGTGGAAGAATCTCATGAGGTGGATCGTAAGGAAGATTGAGTGCCTGACCTTCCGGGTGGCGGTAGCGTTGGCCCCCAACGCCATGGGGGAGCTGGTGGCTTGGACAAAGAGGAAGTCGTTATCCAGTAGAGGCCAAGCTCCTTGGACACGGCATGTGTGAAAGTGGTGGTGGAAACTGCGCACATGGGGGTCCCCGAAGGAAGCGCAATGCAAGAACCCCGGGGGACGACCATGCAGCCGGGAAAACCGGCCTTCATAGTCACAAGGGTCCGGGGCAGGGAGGCCGGAGCCCGCGCCTGGAAGGGCGGGGCCCCGGGGCGGGGGAGGGGCTGTAGGGCCCTGGCGCGAGCAGTTGTGCTGGATCATCAGGTCTTCGATGCCATGTACCGCCGAATGGAAGGCGAGGTCCCCGCGACAGGTGCGGGCGGTGCGCCGAGTGCAGAGCGCATAGGAGCGGAGGGCTCGACAGAGGCCGCCAGAGCCCACCCCTCCACCCCGGCCTCCTCCTCCTCCTCGAAGTGCTCCTGATGAACCCCCACCTCTAAGGCTCAGAGTGGACGACACATACTCAGCATTGCAGCGGAGGATCTTGCATTGAGAATGAGCTAAAGACAGAAGGGAGAGGATTGTGAGACGGTCCTCAGACCTCTGCTCTATCGGAGTGTAGTTTGCTCATAACTCTTCCAAATCTCATCAGGGGATTCCAGCCTTCCTAAAACCTAACTAGGGCCTTCCCCGGCCCCCAACCCCCTAGTCCCTAGTTCTCTCGGCTGTCTTACTAAAAATGTGTAAGCCCGCCACATCTCTTCTGCCTGTCGACCAAGGGCTTCCCCAGTGGCCTTCCCCAAACTGAACGGGAAATAAAATATTAGTATTTGAGAGCAGGGCGAGTGATCGGGACTCTCAGCGCCTATCTCTCCTCACTCATTCAGGCTCAAATGCCCACCCCTACATAGCAGCCTACCCTCTAGATTTCCCCAAACCCTTCCCTGGCCCTTCCTTACCATGTCCACAGAGGAGCAGCAGGAGAGTGAGAGTGCTTAGAGTTGGGGGACTGCCATGGGAGGACCTGGGACTAGGGGACTGGCCTGGCTCCCCCATACCTATCCAGCCAGGTTTCCCAGGCGCCGGTTCTTCCCAGCTGATGACCCTCCTACCTAGTGAATTTTGACCGGAAGCCCTGTAAGTGACTGAAAAAAGAAATTTGGCTGGACATGGAGAGAGAGAAGAGTTGAAGATTGGTAAGGATAATGTGAAGTGAATCTGGGGAGATCAAGAAAAGGATGAACAGACTGGAATTTGGGGAGATTGGTGTTCCTCAAACTATAAGTGTGGCAGTTAAGCCTGTTTGCCCTGTTCCTGTGGCCACTTTTAGGGCCCTTGTGCAATACCCCTAGGTGGGGGTGGAGGGAAGGTTGAGTGAACTCAAGGGGGCAGAGTCCACTGTATTGCTCCATTCTGAGCTACCAAACAGCAGGTATGTCAAAGATGGAGGAATCATGGGGCTAGATCAGATACCAGTAATCCTAGTGGGTACCCTAATAAAATTAGGACCTGAAAATATTTCAGAAACATACTTCTTATTTGTCCCTCTCCCTTAGGAGGAGATGCCTTCTAGGAGTCATACATTTCTTTTCCTCCTTTTGTGTCAGAACACAAGAAGGAGTAAGGATGGCATACCCATCCCCCCTAGAATATCAGTATTCAAATGAAAAGGAAACCAATCTCTTTTCATCAGCTCTAGAGAGCTGCAATTTTAATCTCCCTCTCTCATGGAATAATGGGATGCAAACCAAACATGCAAATCAATATTTGTTTTTTCTAAGTCAACAGTTCTTGTATTTTCTCAAATTTCACTGAAGAACCACTCTTTCCATTAATCTCTCCTTTTCAAATTCTGAAGTTCTCAGTCTTTTATGAGGACAGGAGTTGGAGAGGGGCTAAATCCCTCCTGCCTAACTCCCCTATCTTATGGGTAAGGATATGATTGGGGAAAGAGTCCTGCAAGAGGGAGAATAGAATGGAGGGACTAGAGTTATGGGGAGAAATCATTTACAAGGAGCAGCCCCCACCCTTGGAATCTCAATGTGAAGGGCATTGCTAAGTGGGGGCAGGATAGAAGGGTGTCAGTGACTCATCATCTGAGGTCATATTTGGCCTTGGTAAGAAAACTACAGAATAGAGGACATAGGGAACTCATTCTAAAACTTCATCAGAAGTCTTGAGGTAATAAGGTAAAGAGAGGGCTAAGACTGCCAGAGGAGAGACAGAGAATTAAACTTCAAATAGCTAGAGGCCAGAGGCCAGAAAGAAATAAGACAGAAAGAGAAATGGAGATTGGGGCACCTTGGTAGGGAGAGATCCCAGCATTTGGATGAGAGACATCCAAGTAGGTGTTTGTAATTTTATAAAAGTCTAACTTCAGTATAAAAGCTTATTAAAGGAATTGCAATTTCATTTTGACTTACTGTTTCCAGAGGTCAGATATTACTCTGCTATCCAATTCTCCAGTCATGATTCCCTACTCTGTGGGTCAGCTCCAGCCAGGGGGTCCTCCGTCTCTTTCTCCATGTCTCCCCCAGGTCCCCAGGCCAGCTGCTGTCTCACTGAGGTCAGGGAACCAGAGAAGGTTTGGTATGGGGGGAAGGGGGAGTATATGGCTGGCCAGAGTACTGGACAGCTGAGCAGAGAGGGAGGTGGCTACTGAGTTGACGGTTTTAAAAATAGCTAAGTCCAAAATTCCAGGAACGTTGGTGGGGGTAGGGTGTGGGAGTTGGGGGAGTGGGGAGGGTTGGAGGATTAGAAAGAATATGGAGTATTGAGTGCTAAGTCAGGGAGGGAGGAGAGAAATATGACAGACAAGTCGGATATCCAATTCCAGCTTGTGTGACTCTGTGGTCACTGCCTACTCCAGGCAGCCCTCCGGCATTTTCAATAATGATGAGCTCCTGGCCTTTAAAAATTACAGTGGGCAGTTGGATACCTTTCATTTACCATGTTCATCCCTGCTATGCTGAATATTACATTTAGGTTCTACAGATAGTATCTAGGAGGTAGCTGACTTTAAATAAGATCCATAGCAGAGGTAGTTCATAGTCCCTCCCCTATCTTTGCAGAGTATTTCAGAAGGACGAAAAAAGCCAGCTGTCCAGAGAAGAAATCTGAGCTGTGAGTTGCTTAGGATAAGGGTTTGTTCAGTCTATCCAGCTCAGATCCTTGCAGCTGTCTATCCTCCTACCTACTCCATTTTCATTACTTTAGTTTGTACAGTAATTCGTCTTCCTCTCCCTCATGAATACACAAAAAATAAAGGCTCCTGAGTTGCTTGGAGAGAAGGCTAACAAAGGCAAAGAGGTGAAGAAAGAATGGAAATAGAATTTTTCTAAAGAAAGAGTTGGAGAAATAGAAAGATTCAAAAAGATACTTTTCCTTCCTTCCTTCCTTCTTTTCCTCCCTCCCCCCTCTTTCTTTCCTTCCTTCCTTCCTTCTTTCCTTCCTTCCTTCCTTCCTTTTGAGATGAGGTCTCACTATGTTGACCAGGCTGGTCTTGAACTCCTTGCCTCAATGAATCCTTCCATCTCAGCCTCTCAGAGTGCTGGGATTACAAGTGTGAACCAACATGCCTAGCCTCAGAAAGATACTTTTATGGAATAACATAATTTTGTGACCTTAAAATATTGCAAAATCTCAGCACTTTGGGAGCCGAGGCAGGAGGGTCACTTGAGCACAGGAGTTTGAGGCTGCAGTGAGCTATGATAGCGCCATTGCATTCCAGCCTGGGCAACAGTGAGACCCACCCCCCACCCCCCTTAAAAAAGAAAAGAGATACTGCAACTAAGGGATTTAGAGCCATGTCATGTTTTTGCAGCCATAGGCGTATCTGAGATCATCATCTTTTAGTACTTGCCAAGTGAAATTAACAGAAGGACCGATTCCAAATAGGGTCACTGTATTAGGGTTCTCTAGAGGAACAGAACTAATAGGACATATATCTATATCTATATCTATCTATATAGAGATCTATATATATGTATATAGTGATCTATATCTGTATCCATGTCTATCTATCTAGCCATCTAGACTGCCCATCACCAGTCTGCTTTCTGTCTCTCTAGATTTTTTAATATTTATATAGATATGGATATCTATATAGGTAGATACATATATAAAGGGGAATTTATTAAGTATTAACTTACACGATCACAGGGTCCCACAGTGGGCTGTCCGCAAGCTTGAGGAGCAAGGAGAGCCAGTCTCAGTCTCAAAATTGAAGAACCTGGAGTCTGATGTTCGAGGGCAGAAAGCATCCAGCATGGGAGAAAGATGTAGGCTGGGAGGCTAGGCCAGTCTCTCCTTTCATATTTTTCTGCCTGCTTTTTATTCTAGCTGTGCTGGCAGTGGATTAGATTGTGCTCACCCAGATTAAGGGTGGATCTGCCTTTCCCAGCCCACTGACTCAAATGTTAATTTCTTTTGGCAACATCCTCACAGACACACCCAGGATCAATACTTTGTATCCTTCAATCCAATCAAATTGACACTCAGTATTAACCAACACAATCACTAAGCCATCTTTACCAGTTGACTACTTTAATACAGAATCTAGAGGCCTTCATAGCACTCTTCTCAGGTATATATATGAGACAAATATTTTTTTTCTCTCAACCATTAGAGGACATATCACAAGCAGTTTCATTATAGAAATGTAAAATGCATCTAACCAAACTATTCAAGTGACTTTAAAACATAATAATTTGACTATGACAGCCCAAGTGGGATATACTATAATGCCAGAAAATAAATGCAAAAATATTTTTAAATAGCCATATTATAGTGATAGTGTTGGTATTGTTATTCTGAGATTATTTTAGTTATGAGATAAAACAAATGATTAATAATGTTGGTATCTCTGAGAACCAGAATTTTTAGTGTGGAATAAAGAGATACATATTTACGATTGATGAAGTTAAGAGAAAACTCTGTAATTCTGAATTTAAATTGCAAATATAACTCTGAGCTCATGGTTTATTTTATCCTTAAAATTTTCCTAGCTTTACCCTAAAAAGGCCTGGAAACAATGATCCAGTAAAAATAAACACCTCTAGTACTCAAATTGTGCTATGTAAACACCATTTTCTGTTAAAAGGAACCAACCAACAACTCCTTGGATAAGTGGCTGATTTTAGGTTTGGGGCAGGTATTGTCCAAGATAGGCAAGGAAGCTTTCAAAGAGCGTTAGGATTGTAACAAAAGAACTTAGGAGCCAACTAGAATAGTTCCCATTGGCCAAAGATGGGACAATTTAAGTATCAAAATGGATACTATCTGCAATGGATTGAAATTCATAAAATATGTTTAAATCCATGAATTCACAATGATACTTAAAAATACAAACCCATTGGTCATTGTTGGAGAATGCTGGCAGATCAACTCATTATTTTAAAAACTGCTAGTAATTGGAAAGAATCAAGTATTTATCCTGGTTTTCTTATGGGAACTGTATCTCAAGATGAGGGGGAAATTTCTCTTTATAGAAGCATTCCGGTAAATAATTGAAGAAGGGATAATATAATTAGAATATCTTCATTTTGTAAACCCAAATGAATTAATATATCTAGGCAATGGTCAACAGTGACTGTGGCAGGGCACAGTGGCTCACACCTGTAATCCCAGCATTTTGGGAGGCTGAGGTGGGAGGATTGCTTAAGCCCAGGAGTTCAAAACCAGCTTGGACAACATAGTAAGAGCCCCATCTCTATATAAACAAAAAAACAGTGGCTGTTACTTATGATGAAAGCAGAGATAAACATGTTTTCCTGATCATAGAGTACATAACTCCACCTTGCATGAAGTAGCCATACCAAAAACAAACAAGCAAACAAACAAACTTCAGTCTGAATCTGATTAGAGCTAACTACTAATTTACAGGAAATACACGAGACATTAAATGGTACCTCAAAGGTGCAAATTCAGACTTTGTGAATACTCTACAGGACAAATGACCTGGGTTCGTTCTTTCTTTTCTTTTCCTTTTTTTTTCTTTTGAGACAGGGTCTCCCTCTGTCACCCAGCGGTCTCGGCTCACTGCAACCTCCGCCACCTGGGTTCAAGTGATTCTCATGCCTTAGCCACCTGAGTAGCTAGGATTACAGGCATGCGTCACCACACTCAGCTAATTTTGTATTTTTAGTAGAGATGGGGTTTTGCCATGTTGGCCAGGCTGGTCTCGAACTCCTGGACTCAAGTGATCCGCCCACCTTGATCTTCCAAAGTGCTGGGATTACAGGCATGAGCCACTGCGCCCTGCCAATATGTTCTTATATAAATATGTATGAATTACACACACACACACAAATATGTGTGTGTGTGTGTGTGTGTGTGTGTTCTTCACATAGTCAATTGATATTGGAGAAATTTGACCATTATCTTTGTCAAAGCTCATTAACTAAACACCACTGGAAACAAATCTGTAGTCAAAAAAGTTAAATCTACTGGCTTGCTGTAGCAAGGGAGAGAATGTCCCAAAGGAATTATGGGTCCATTTCCCTAAGGAGAGGTTAAAAGGAACCTCTTATAGAGTTTCAGCTTCTGTTGGATATTTCTGAACTACAGTTTAGAATAGTGAGGGCTGATTTTGCTGTTTGTTTGTTTGTTTGTTTGTTTTTTCCTAGTCTCTAAAACTCTGAATGAGGACTAATTTGGGATTGAATATTGTTAAGAAGTGGGGGCGTTTCAGTGATTGGGTGTCTAAATGATTCTTGTCTAGGAAGCAAGAGGATTATAACCCAAATTGGTAAAGAGAAAAAAAGCATTAGTTACTCATGTTAGTCTGAAGAGGGGATTATCTGGTCATTTTTGTGGTAGCAGAGTGGTGTGTCGTCTCTCTTTTGTTGAGAATACAGTTGTGGTGTGGCTCTGATAAGCCAAGAGATAATAACTGCCAACCTAGACTTCCATACTCAGCTAAAATATTATTCCAGAATTAAAAATAAGTAAAACATTTTCAAACACACCAAAACCTGAAGGAATTTACCAACAAAGATTCTTTTTTTTTGAGACAGAGTCGTACTCTGTCACCCAGGCTGGAGTGCAGTGGTGTGATCTCAGCTCACTGCAGCCTCCACCTCCTGGGCTCGAGGGATCCTCCCACCTCAGCCTCCCAAGTAGTTGGGACCACAGGTGTGCACCACCATGCCAGGCTACTGTTTGTATTTTTAGTAGTGATGGGGTTTTACCATGTTGGCCAGGCTGATCTCAAACTCCTGACCTCAAGTGATCTGCCCCCTCAGCCTTCCAAAGTGTTGGGATTATAGGTGTGAGCCACTGCACTTGGCTGATGTCATCAACTATTTTTTAGCCCTTCTGATAGGTGTGTAATGATATCTAATTTTGGTTTTAGTTTGTATTTCCCTTATGGCTAATGATGTAGAAAATATTTTTATGAGCTTATTTGCCATCTGTATATCGTCTTTGATGAGATGTCCCTTCATGAATTTTTGCTTGTTTTAGCATTTTCTCATTGGAAAAAAAAGAAAAAAAATCAGTTGCGTATATTTGTGTGGGTCTACTACTGGGTTTTCTATATTGTTTCACTGATCTGTATATTTATCCCTCTGCCAATACCACACAGTCTTTAATTCATGTAATTCTTTTTATCTTCTTTTTTTCTTTTCTTTCTTTCTTTCTTTTTTCTTTTTTTTTTTTTTTTGCGACAGTCTCCCTCTGTTGCCCAGGCTGGAGTGTAGTGGCATGATCTCAGCTCACTGCAACCTCCCTGCCTCGGGCTCAAGTGATTCTCCTGCCTCAGCCTGCCGAATAGCTGGGATTACAGGCACACACCACCACGCCTGGCTAATTTTTGTATTTTTAGTAGAGACGGGGTTTCGCCATGTTGGCCAGGCTGGTCTCCAATTCCTGACCTCAAGTGATCTGCCCGCCTCGGCCTCCCAAAGTGCTGGGATTACAGGTGTGAGCCACCGTGCCTGGCCTCATTTAATTATTTTTAAAAATTGTTTTAGCTATGTCCGCTTCTTTGCCTTTGATATAACTTTTAAAATAATCTTGTCTTTTTTTTTGAGACGGAGTCTCGTTCTGTCGCCCAGGCTGGAGTGCAGTGGCGTGATCTCAGCTCACTGCAATCTCCACCTCCTAGGTTCACACCATTCTCCTGGCTCAGCCTTCCGAGTACCTGGGACTACAGGCGCCCGCCACCACGCCCGGCTGATTTTTTGTATTTTTAGTAGAGACAGGATTTCACTGTGTTAGCCAGGATGGTCTCGATCTCCTGACCTCGTGATCCGCCCGCCTTGGCCTCCCAAAGTGCTGGGATTACAGGTGTGAGCCACCGCGCCCAGTCTAAGTTACAGATTTTTAAAACAAGGTGGTGGCACATGCTGTTATTCCAGCACTTTGGGAGGCCGAGGTGGGTGGATTGCCTGAGCTCCGGAGTTCAAGATCAGCCTGGCCAACATGGTGAAACCTTGTCACCACCAAAAATACAAAAAAATTAGCTGGATGTGGTGGCATGCGCCTGTGGTCCCAGCTACTCTGGAGACTGAGGTGGGAAGATCGCTTGAGCCTGGGAGGTGGAGATTGTGGTGAGCTGAGATCCCGCCACTGCACTCCACCTGGGTGACAGAGTGAAACCTCATCTCAAAGGAAATAATAATAATAATAATAGTAATAGTAATAATCTTGTCTGTATCTGTAGAAAATCCTGCTAGGATTTTCCCTTCTTTTTTTTTTTTAGACGGAGTCTTACTCAATGCTCAATGTTGCCCAGGCTAGAGTGCAGTAGCGTGATCTCAGCTCACTGCAACCTCCACCTCCCAGCCGCCTGCTTCGGCCTTCCAAAGTGCTAAGATTACAGATATGAGCCACCGCACCTGGACCCTTCATTATTTTTTATTGTAGTAAAATACACACAACATAAAGTTCACAATTTTAACTATTTTAATGTATACAATTCAGTGGCACTTAGTACCTTGAAAATTTTGTCGGCGGGGTGCGGTGGCTCATGGCTGTAATCCCAGCGTATTGGGAGGCTGAGGCAGGCGGATCACCTGAGGTCAGGAGTTCAAGACCAGCCTGGCCAACATGACAAAACCTCATCTCTACTAAAAATAAGAAAAATTAGCCGGGTGTGGTGGCATGTGCCTGTAATCCCAGATATTCGGGAGGCTGAGGCAGGAGAATCACTTGAACCCAGGAGGCGGAGGTTGCAGTGAGCTGAGATCATGCCACTGCACTCAGGCTGGGTGACAAGAGCGAGACTCCGTCTTAAAAAAAAGAAAGAAAAAAAGAAAAGAAAATGTTGTACAACCATCAAAACATCACCTCTGTGTAGTTCCATAACATTTTCATCACTCCAAAAGGAAATCCTCAGCCTCTGGCCATCACCAGTCTGCTTTCTGTCTCTCTAGATTTATTAATACCTGTTCTGGACTTTCATATAAATGGAATTATACACTATGTGACCTTTTGTGTCTGGCTTTTTTTTTTTTTTTTTTTTTGAGACGGAGTCTTGCTCTGTGGCCAGGCTGGAGTGCAGTGGCGCGATCTCGGCTCACTGCAATCTCCACTTCCCGGGTTCAAGCGATTCTCCTGCCTCAGCCTCTCAAGTAGCTGGGACTACAGGCACGTGCCACCATGCCCAGCTAATTTTTTTTTTTTTTTTTTTTGTATTTTTAGTAGAGATGGGGTTTCACCATGTTGGCCAGGATGGGCTTGATCTCCTGACCTCGTGATCCACCTGTATCAGCCTCCCAAAGTGCTGGGATTACAGGTGTGAGCCACCATGCCCGGCATGTCTAGCTTCTTGAGCATAATGATTTGAGGCTTATACAAGTTGTAGTATATATCAATACTTCATTCCTTCTTATGCCTGAATAATATGCCATTGTATTTATATACCACAGTTTATTTAGCCATTCATCTATTAATGGAATTTGGATTGTTTCCACTTTTTGACTGTTATAAATAGTGCTGCTATCCACATGCATGTACAAGTATTTTTTTAAGTGCTTGTTTTCAGTTCTTTGGGGTATATACCTAGGAGTGAAATTACTGAATCATATTCTATATTTAGTTCTATGTTTAGCTTATTGAGGAACTGCCAAACTGTTTTTCACAGCAGGTATGCCATTTTACATTCCCACCAGCAATACAAGAGGATTCAAATTTCTCCTTATCCTAACACTTGTTATTTTTCATTTTAAAAAATTATAGCCATTCTGGTGGTGAAGTGGTATCTTATTGTGATTTTATTTGCATTTCCCTAATGACTAATGACATTGAGCATTTTTTTTTTTTTTGAGACTGAGTCTCACTCTGTCCCCCATGCTGGAGTGCAGTGGCACAATCTCGGCTCATTGCAGCCTCCGCCTCCTGGGTTCAAACAATTCTTCTACCTCAGCGTCCTGAGTAGCTGGGACTACAGGTGTGTGCCACTACACCCGGCTAATTTTTGTATTTTTAGTATAGTTTCACCATATTGGCCAGGCTGGTCTTGAACTCCTGACCTCAGGTGATCTGCCCACCTTGGCCTCCCAAAGTGCTGGGATTACAGGCGTGAGCCACCTCACCCAGCTGACATTGAGCATTTTTTCATATATTTATTTTTTCATTGGGTTATTTGTCTTTTTGTTGTTGAATCATACCCCCTTCATTTTTAAAGGATGTTTTCACTGGATATAGCAATCTGAGTTGACAGTCTTTTCCCGCAGCACTTGAACAATTTTGTGCCACTTCCCTCTGGCCTCCATGGCTTCTGATGAGAAATTGGCTTTCTAACTTGGTTGAACATGGGAGAAAACCCAACAAAACAAAAAAAGTAAAAAGAAAAAGAGAGAGAAATCTGCTTTTATTCAAATTGCTTTCCCCTCACTGCATTCAATATTTTTCGTTTGTCTTTAGCCTTCAGCAGTTTGACTATGATGTGTGTCTTAGTTCATTTAGTGTTGCTATAAAGGAATACCTGAGGGCTGGGTAATTATAAAGAAAAATGGTTTATTTGGGTCATGATTCTGATGGCTGGAAAGTTCAAGGTTGGGCATCTATATTTGGTGAGGGCCTCAGATTCCTCCCAACCGTGGTGGAAGGTGAAAAGAAGTTGGCTTGGGCAGAGATCAATGGCAAGAGAAGAGGAAAGAAAAGAGGTTAGGTGACATGCTCTTTTTAACAACCAGCCTTTGCAAGAACTAAGAGTGAAAACATATTTGCCGGTGAGGGAGGACATTAATCTATTCATGAGGGATCCACCCTGATGACCCAAACACCTCCCATTTGGCCCCACCTCCAATATTGGGGATCAAATTTCAACATAAGTTTTGGAGGGGACAAACATCCAAACTATTGCAATGTGTCTTGGCCTGAAGTAATTTGGGTTTATCCTGTTAGGAGTTCATTCAGCTTCTTGAATCTGTAGGTTTATCCCTGTACCAAATCCTTTGGTACTTTTTTTGTCGTGTTCTCTTCCTCTTTTCCTTCCAGGAATTTGCTGACGCAAATGTTAAATCTTTTTTTTTTTTTTTTTTTGAGACAGAGTCTCGCTCTGTTGCCAGGCTGGAGTGCAGTGGCGCAGTCTTGGCTCACTGCAACATCCGCCTCCCGGGTTCAAGCGATTCTTCTGCCTCAGCCTCCCCAGAAGCTGGGACTACAGGCACACGCCACCACGCCCAGCTAATTTTTCGTATTTTTAGTAGAGATGGGGTTTCACCATGTTGGCCAGGATTGTCTTGATCTCTTGACCTCGTGATCTGCCCGCCTTGGCCTCCCAAAGTGCTAGGATTACAGGTGTGAGCTACCGTGCTTGGCCTAAATCTTTTGTTATAATCTCACAAGTCCCTGAGGCTCTCCGCTCATTTTTCCCCCAGTCTATTTTGTTTGTTTTTCAGATTGAGTTTTTTTTTTTTTTTTTTGAAACAGGGTCTCACTGTGTTGCACAGGCTGGAGTGCCCTGGCATGATCTTCGTTCTCTACAATCTCTGCCTCCCAGGTTTAAGCCTCAGCCTCCCAAGTAGCTGGGATTATAGGTGTGCGCCACCACGCCCAGCTAATTGTTTTTGCATTTTTAGTAGAGATAGGGTTTTGCCATGTTGGCTAGCCTGGTCTTGAATTCCTGGCCTCAAGTGATCTGCCTGCTTCAGTGTCCCAAGGTGTTGGGATTACAGGTGTGAGCCATTGTGCCTGACCCAGATTGAGTAATTTGTACTGTTCTTTCAGTTCACTGATTCTTTCCTTAGGGGGTAGCCTCATTACCACTCACTGAGTTTGGGTGAAAGTCCTGACTCTCTGTTAAGTTTCTTCTGCTACCACCCCAACAGGAAAGGGAGGGATGATTCCTAATAGACTTGCTGGTGGTGGAAGTCTAGGCACCCCATTCAGTCTTTGCTGGAATAGGAGAGGACAAGCTACAGTTTGTTTCTGTGGCATTTGGCTGGAATAGAGCAATTATTGTCTAAAAGTTTTCTGTTTTGCTAGACTGCCTCATTCCTGATCCTTTGGCTAGAGAGAACAGGCTTTTGTTAGGGATTTTTTAGGCTGCTCCTATTGGGATTTCCAGGTTGCTGGTTTCTTCAGCTCCAAGTATGGGGTATATGAGGCAAAAAGAAAGTCCACAGAAATCAGCATTGTGTCCTGCCTTTGTTTCTGGGGCTCCTAGCTGGTCTACCTCCTTCTCGCCACATTTCAGTCTTCTTAGGGTTATTTTATATATAATGTCCAGGGAGGAGGACGAGGGAAGATCACATCTACTCAGTCCTCCCTGATCCATTCTCTTTTATTCACTTGTTTATTTGGTTTTACACTAGATTTTCAGCTCTTTAAGTGTTTTGCTGTTGTTTGGAGACAGAGTCTCGCACTATCATCAGGCTAGAGTGCAGTGGCACGATCTCAGCTCACCCTATCCTCCACCTCCGGGGTTCAAGCGATTCTTGTGCCTCAGCCTCCCAAGTAGCTGGGATTACAGGCATGAGCCACTACACCCAGTCTAGGTGTATTTTTATATTTTCAATACCTAGTCTGGCACATGATCTGTAAATGTTTTTACAAAGGAAAATAGGCCAGGTGCGGTGGATCACGCCTATAATCCCAGCACTTTGGGAGGCTGAGGCTGGCAGATCACCTGAGGTCAGGAGTTCAAGACCAGCCTGGCCAATATAGTGAAATCCCATCTCTACTAAAAATACAAAAATTAGCTGGGCATGGTGATGGGCATCTGTAGTCCCAGCTACTCAGGAGGCTGAGGCAGGAGAATCACTTTAACCCAGGGGTGGAGGTTGCAGTGAGCTGAGATCACGCCACTGCACTCCAGCCTGGGCGACAGAGCAAGACTCTGTCTCAAAAAAAAAAAAAAAAAAAAGGGAAAATAGAACTCAGAGTGAAGCGAATGAGCCACACTCCTTCCTCATCCACCTTTAGGTATGCATTACTGGCAAGAAGAGGAGACTTAATCCTGTCTTGGTGCTTTGACCAGATTCCTTCTGGTGCTTTGATGTTGAGACAAGTGGCTAGCTCCCATAGCTCATACTGTCCTTCCTCGGTCCTTTCTTAACAAAAAATTACCAGCAGGTGGCAGAATAATTGATGAAAAAGTACTATTGACCAAAACAGGAGGCTGATTTCCTCTGCAACATAGAAAAATAAATTCTGCTGCCTTGTCCCCACCCTGGGTAAGATCCTGAGATGTTGTTCTGAAGGTTAGATGCTTTTTGTTTTTCAGCCTTGGTCCAGTGAAAACAGCTGGAGTAAAAGGAAGTGGGCTCTGTTAGGCTCCTTGGTGACATGACAACAGAATTCTTGTTGTCTTTGTGAAAATAAATGTCTAGCATTTAGTTACTCGTCTTCCTATTTCACGGCATTTAAACCCATAGAAAAGTGGAGACTGGATGAGTGGAAGATTTAAACAACGTTTCTTAAACAACGTTTTAACATTGACTTTGAAAGCAAAACAAGACCAGGCTTCGTGGCTTATGCCTGTAATCCCAGCCTTTGGGAGGCCGAGGTGGGAGGATGGCTTGAGCCCAGGAGTTTGAGACCAACCTGGGCAATATGGTGAGGCCTAGTATCTCTGCTACCACAGACACAAAATTAGCTGAGTGTGGTGGCCGGAACCTGTAGTCCCAGTTACTCAGGAGGCTGAGGTAGGAGCTCAGCACTACACTACAGTCTGGGCAACAAAGTGGGACCCTGTCTCAAAACAACAACTACGATAATCCCCCCAAACTCCGTATCTCACCATCCATTTTTTTTTTCTGTCAGGCCCTGCTGATATACACACACCATTGATGATTCAATCTTTCAATTTTTAAATTCATTATCAAAAGTATTTTCTGATGTAAGAGTGTGTTTGGGGAGTGGGGTTGCTTTTAAAATTTTCTGCTTGAACTCATGGGCACAGAATTCATCACTTGGGGTCATCTGACCAAAAAAGACCAGAAGGGGAGGCTTTTGATTGTTTCATTTTTTTCTCTACCTTTTATTTTTTAAAACTTCAAGCTTACAGAAAAGCTGAAAGTACAATATGGCAAACACAATTCACTAAGATTTTCTTTCTTTCTTTCTTTCTTTTTTTTTTTTTTTTTTTGTAATTTTTGGTACAGACAGGATTTCACCCTGTTGCCCAGACTGGTTTTGAAACTCCCAAGCTCAAAGCAATCCACCTGCCTCAGCCTCCCAAAGTGCTGGGATTACAAGCTTGAGCCACGGTATCCAGCCCGCATTTGCTTTCTTTTCTCGCTCATAAAGTTAGCTTGCAACACATTAATGCATGCACCCCAGTTTTCTTTCTCTTCACTCCCTCTTTTCCTTCCTCGCAATTTTTATTTTGTGTTGCGCTTGTCGCCCAGGCTGGGGTGCAATGGCCTGATCACTGCAACCTCTGCCTCCCGGGTTAAAGCGATTCTCCTGCCTTAGCCTCCCGAGTAGCTGGGATTAAAGGCGGGCGCCCCCACGCCTGGCTAATTTGTATTTTTAGTAGAGACAGGATTTCACCATGTTGGCCAGGTTGGTCTCGAACTTCTGACCTCAGGTGATCCACCCGCCTCAGCCTCCCAAAGTCCTGGGATTACAGGCGTCTGAGCCACCGCGCCCGGCTTTCTCATAATTTTTTTTTTTTTTTTTTTTTTGAGACAAAGTTTCACTCTTGATGCCCAGGCTGGAGTGCAATGGCGCAATCTCCGCTCACTGCAACCTCTGCCTCCCGGGTTCAAGTGATTCTCCTGCCTCAGCCTCCCGAGTAGCTGGGACTACAGGCGCCCGCCACCACGCCCGGCTACTTTTTGTATTTTTAGTAGAGACGGGGTTTCACCATGTTGGCCAGAATGATCTCGATCTCTTGACCTCGTGATCCACCCGCCTCGGCCTCCCAAAGTGCTGGGATTACAGGCATGAACCACCGCGCCCGGGACCTCGTAATTTTTAAAGGTTAAAGGCCCTGAGCTTCTCTTAGTCTCCCACTAGTGAGTTGAGCTCAGATCCTGCTGAGCACCAAAGGGGTACCTCTAGGCTGAGTGATTTTCACTCGTTTGTAGTATTTGTTTTAACAGTTGGCCTACAATTCACACGACATGAAGAAAAGGTACAGTGGGCCCAGGATCTTCTAGTGTTACTCGCATGACATCTTTTATGTTCCTTAAGGAAAAGTTCCTGATTGTTTTTGGTAAAGACGTAGCTGGGTCTCTACTTTTCTAATGTTCACAATTCCGGAAATCACTGCAACTACAAGGAGGTGAGCTTCCTCTCTGTCTTACCCTCTTCTCTCCGGACATTCGTCTCTGGTCTTGGGGACTGTAATCACGTGTACGCGATGCTCCTTAGGCTCTGAGAGCCAGGCTGGAGAATTCTTTCACAATGTTTTCTACTGCAGGAAAGAAGTACCGGGAAGAAGCCCCAACATAGGAAAGGCCCAGTATGCAAGAATCTCAGAATCTAGGCAGTGAAAAATAATGTGAAAAAGAATAAGTGGAAATAAACTTTTAGTTACAATCATATAATTTTTTTTTTTTTTTTTTTTTTTTTTTGAGGAAGGCTCTGGCCCTGTCATCAAGCTGGAGTGCAGTGGCACGATCAAGGCCCGCTGCAACCTCCGCCTACCAGCCTCAAGAGATCCGGCCTCTCGAGTAGATGGGAGTACAGGCAAGCGCCACCACGACCGGCTAATTTTTTTGTGCTTTTGATAGAGCCCGGGTTTGCCACTTTGCTCAGGCTGGTCTCGAACTCGTGACCTCAAGCAATCTGGCCACTTTGGCCTTAGTGTTTAGGAGTTACAGGCACGAACCACAGCACTTAGTAGAATCGTATAGTTGCAACCGGAAGACACAAATAGTTTCCCTGGTGGTCTAGTGGTTAGGATTCGGCGCTCTCACCGCCGCGGCCCGGGTTCGATTCCCGGTCAGGGAAAGAATAATAGTTTCGTTTTTTGCTTTCTCTCAGGATCTTTTAAATAAACGTTATCTGCTAGTCAATCTCCCCAACCCACTAAAAACTGAAATACAGAAAATGTAGAAAAATACAAATAAAGAAATCGCTCACGATTCAATCACCCGAAGACCACTCTTAATATCTAGGTTTTCAAACTAAGTGGAAGTATGCTATAATACTATAATACTATTTTATCACCAGCTGTCGTTGCCCCAGGCTGGAGTGCAGAGGCGCAATCTCGGCTCACTGCAACCTCCGCCTCCCGGGTTCAAGCGATTCTCCTGCCTCAGCCTCCCAAGTAGCTGGGATTACAGGCCTGAGCTACCACGCCCGGCTAATTTTGTATTTGTAGTAGAGACGGGGTTCACTATATTGGTCAGGCCCGTCTCGAACTCCTGACCTCAGGTGATCCTCCCGCCTCTGCCTTACCAAAGTGACGGGATTATAGGCGTGAGCTACCATGCTCGGCCAACACCAGCTAGTTTTAAGGTTAACAATATATTTCTAACACTTTGCAGTGGAAATAAATATCCTTCAGTAACATTTCCTTTCAATTTAATTACTGGATTTTCGAAAAGGTAATATATTTACATGGTTTAGGATTCAAATATTTGAATCCAAAAGGGCAGAACTGATAAACCTGACTTTCACCTCTACCATTTATTTTCTCTCTAATGAAGTAACCGCTGTTAAGTTTCTTCATTATGTTAGAGATGTTTTATGCAAACGCAAGTACATGCATATATACATACGTATATATATTTAAACATTCTCTCCCCCTTGTACAAATGGAAGTAATCTATACACACTTTCTGCACTTTGCCTTTTCCATTTAACAGTATATTTTGGAAGTACTTACAAATTAGACATGAAGAGCTTCCTCATTCTTTCTTCCGGCACATAGCATTCCGTTGTATGGATTTTCCATAATTAGTTTAGCCAGCTTCCTATTATAGACACTTAGCTTATTTCTAGCCCTTTGCTCTTTGGAAAAAAAAAATGCTGTCATATATGGTCTTGTACATATGTAATTTTGCGCATGTGTGGAATAAATGCCCAGAAAACTAGAATTGACTTTTCTTAAAGCTGTGAAACAAGATACTGCTACAGAATTTTTAATAGGAGAAATTCCAGAGAGTTTTCTTTTAGTTTTCCTCTTTTAAGTTTTTCCTGCAGTCTAAATTGCTTAGCCTAGAAATAAACGGGAAGACAAACCTGATTATTTAGTTCTCATATCGTAAAGGAAGAGCTTTCTCTTTCAGTTGCGTTGGTGGTATAGTGGTGAGCATAGCTGCCTTCCAAGCAGTTGACCCGGGTTCGATTCCCGGCCAACGCAGGCGTAGATTTTCTTTCCAGCTTTTTAGACTGAGTAGGCCTGGAAACCGAGCAAAGTAGGGAACACAGGAAAAGAGTTTTTGACCACTTTTGTGTCCTAGGTCTGCACCAGTATGGTCTGTCCCTCCCACAGCAAACATCTGTATTTTGGTAACTGCACGTGCGAGCCAAGCCCGTCTGATGGGTTTGGCCGCTGGCGTCCGAACAATAACTCTCCTAGGGGTCTAGGGAAGTTTCTGAAATAGAGGCTGGTTGGGTTTGTTTTTCTGAATCGGCAGAGGTGGCTCTAATATATTTATGAGTCAAGATGAGGAAGTCAGCACAAGCTCCCACAATGCCAGTGAGAGAGTACACAGCGCTTCTTGTACCTGTGACGGAAGCAAGAAATTAAGACGGGGTTCTCATCCCCTCCCCAGCTCACTAGCTCCGTTTTTCTTCCGGGTTCCACCATTCTGGGAAGAGAAACCTCAATTCCCTGGTACAGGCTGCAGATGTAATTTGGAAAATCCTTCGAGGCTGCCCCTCTCATCCCTGGGCGAAGCAGCTTGATTCCTTGGAGGGGGAAGAGGGAAATGGAGGCGGAGAGGAGAGAGGCGAGAGGCGGCGTGGTCCCGGGTTGCAGCTGACGCTTTCTGCCCTCTAGTCAGGACCTTGGCCCGCCGCCGCCCAGCGGAGCGGGTGGTGCTACCGCTGACATCGAGGGATTTAGAGTCTAAGAAACTGATTCGGGTGTCGGAGCTTCAAGGTTGCAGAATGAAAAAGGTTGGAATTGATTGGTGCGGACTTCACGGACTGGCCAAATAAAAGCGGCACGAAATAGCCATTCCTATTTCAAGAGGCATTAAATCCAACTATAACGCGCCGCCTCATTAGTGGCTCGCCGTGATCGTATAGTGGTTAGTACTCTGCGTTGTGGCCGCAGCAACCTCGGTTCGAATCCGAGTCACGGCATGCGGGTTTAATATGCTTAGGTGGCGCTTTTTTTTTTCTTTAATTAACATTTTTAAAAGAGTGACATATGCTTGTAATTCTGCATTGGTTTAAGGCATCCCCGCGGAAGTGCAGTCCACAAATTCGGTGAATAACAATAGCTCCAGGCCGACGTGGTGGCTCGCGCCATTACGTAACCCCAGCAGCTTTGGGAAGTCTCGAAGGCGGGAGAATCCCTGGAGCCCAGGAGTTCGCGACCAGCTTGAGACGCCTCCCCACTCTCCCAGAATTTTTTTTTTTTTTTTTTTTTTTTTGGAGACAGTCTTGCTCTGTCGCCCAGGCTGGAGTGCAGTGGCGCGATCTCGGCTCACTGCAACCTCCGCTTCCCGGGTTCAAGCAATTCTCCTGCCTCAGCCTCCTGAGTAGCTGGGATTACAGGCGCCCGCCACCACGCCCAGCTAATTTTTGTATTTTTAGTAGAGACGGGGTTTCACTATATTGGTCAGGCTGGTCTCGAACCCCTGACCTCGTGATCCACCCGCCTCGGCCTCCCAACGTGCTGGGATTACAGGCGTGAGCCACCGCTCCCAGCCAGAAAAAGAATTTTTAAGATGGTGGCGGGCGCTTTTGGTCCCAGCTACTTAGGGAGGGTGAGGTGGGAGCATCGCTTGAGCCCGGGAAGTAGAGGCTGCAATGAACTATGATCGCGCCACTGCACTCCAGCCTGGGCAACAGAGCGGGCCCCCGTCTCAAACAATAGTTCCAGCCTGTAATCCTGTAATCCCAGCTACTCGGGAGGCTGAGGCAGGAGAATTGCTTGAACCTGGAAGGCGGAGGTTGCGGTGAGCCGAGATCACGCCATTGCACTCAGTCTCAAAAAAAAAAAAAAAAAAAAGAGGAATCTGGGGATTCTAGTGTCACACTGCGGCTCGCCCACCAAGGCGCTAAGCAGCCCAGGCTAGAAGCTTTAGAGCGATATGGAGGCCCACGGAGCTGGGACCACGGTTGTTCTTTTGGCCTTTACTTGAGCAGAGGAGAGAACCCTTCCCTCGTGACTCTGGAACTCAGTGCCTCTTCCAGGATGGAGAACTAAAATGCTTTGCAGAGAAGTCTTTGCGCCTCTCATCTGAGTTTCCTTGGGCTCTTTCGCACCCTCCTCTGAAGTCGGTGAGGAGGTTCCCTCAGTGGAAGGAATGTGCGGAAAACACTAAGGTTTCAGGCAGGACTCGGGATTCCTGAGTCCTCCGCGAGACTTCCTGGCTCTCTGCAGCCTCCATCGCTCTCTAAACCCCGAATTCCTTCATAGCAAAAAGCTATTATGAAAAGGCTATTGCCGTGTCCACCCAGTCCTAGGTCCCGAAACTTCTTTCACAAACAATAATATGCAATTAGATCATACAACCTCTCCGTTAGTGGAAAATGATCTCATATAAGAAGGCACCGGGAACCGGTGCCCGGCTAGCTCAGTCGGTAGAGCATGAGACTCTTAATCTCAGGGTCGTGGGTTCGAGCCCCACGTTGGGCGTAGTGGTTTTTATTTAATCCTCTGGTTTAGCTACCATAGAAACATGAACTTCTAAATCGCCACAGCGGCTACTGTCCTTTTATGGTAACTGGTTCCAGAAATCGTGTCCATTCAACCCAAGTTCATCAAGAAAAGAGGAACCCGGGCCGGGCGCAGTGGCTCACGCCTGTAATCCCAGTACTTTGGGAGGCCGAGGCGGGCGGATCACCTGAGGTCAGGAGTTCGAGACCAGCCTCAACATGGAGAAACCCCTTGTCTACTAAAAATACAAAATTAGCCGGGCGTGAAGGTGCATGCCTGTAATCCCAGCTACTCGGGAGGCTGAGGCAGGAGAATTGCTTGAACCTGGAAGGCGGAGATTGCGGTGAGCCGAGATCACGCCATTGCACTCCGTCTCAAAAAAAAAAAAAAGAAAAGAGGAATCTGGGGATTCTAGTGTCTGTAGTGACCACATGCTTCGAGTCCACAATGGGCTTCTCAACTGGGCGAAGGCAGACAAGCTGAGCAGCTCTGAGGAGAGTCCGAAATCGCTCCGACACTGCTCCAGGGAGAAGAGCCTTAGGACGGCTCCAGAGGGAAATATTGGTTCTCTTCTTGGTGGTGGGAAATTTTGAATGGGGTTTTGAAAGGCCTTTGTAGTTAGTTAAAATATTCTCAGCTAGGTGTTAGGGAGCATCTGTTTGCTTTTTAGGTTTTGAAGCCTTCATCAGCCGCAAAGGGCTGTAAAATACAACCAGTTTAGGAAGATCAGGAAAAAGAGGAGAGGGCTCTAGAAAAGAAGTTGAGGAGGCAGAGGAGAGAAGCAGAAGAGCAAAGAAAAGGAGGAGCAAAGAAGAACAGGTAGGGCAGCGAGTAGGGAGTTAACAGTTGCAGTCTTATTTGATGAATATAGGCTGCCACTCCAGAGTGCTGGGCCCACTACTTTGAATTAGTTACTGATCCACCGGAGAACTTTTTTCTGTTCCCGAAAGCCTGGCGTTGTTTGCCTTACATTTGTTCCTGCTAAATTACCTTTAACTGTTGCTTTGGCTGGCATAGGTTAAGTTGGTTTGCCAGGTGGGTGGAAGCCAAGATTGGCACTATTCAAGAGACATTTTTTTTTCTTTTGAGACAGAGTCTCGCTCTGTCGCCCAGGCTGGAGTGCAGTGGCCCGATCTCGGCTCACTGCAACCTCCGCCTCCCGAGTTCAAGCGATTCTCCCGCCTCGGCCTCCCGAGCAGCTGGGGATTACAGGCGCCCGCCATCACGCCCAGCTAATTTTTGTATTTTTAGTAGAGATGGGGTTTCACCATGTTGGCCAAGCTGGTCTCGAACTCCTGACCTCAGGTGATCTGCCCACCTTGGCCTCCTAAAGTGCTGGGATTACAGGCATGAGCCACCGCTCCTGGCCTGAACATTCGTTTTTAACTCCTCGTACAGATCTTCCACCTCCTTTCCCTAAGGATCATTTACCAGTACTTTTTATTTTTTAAGAGTGTAAATATGCTTTAGTCTCACTTACTATAGTCCACCAACCATCTCCAAAATGACCAGTTATTCTCAAAGTGTGGTCCCAGGACAAGCATCTTCAGTATCACCTGGAAACTTGAGACAAACGCAAACTATTGAGTGCCACCTTAGACCTATTGAATCAGAAACCCCGAGGGTGGCCCCAACAATCTGTGACTTAAAAAGCTCTCTAGGTAGTTTGGAATGTTCAAGTTTGGGAACCACTGCATTAGGGCAGCCTCCTTCCCTATTAACCGAGGTATATCATATTCTTGGATAGGAGACTCAACATCATAAAGACAGCACCTCTCCTTTACTTGGTGTCTGAATTTAACATGATTTTCATAAAACTGTCCAAAGAATTTTTTCTTTTTTATTCAAACTAGACAATATGATTATAAAGTTCAAAAGGAAAATACCAAGGAGAAATATCCAAGGAATTCTTTCTTTTTTTTTTAGAGACAGTATCTCGCTCTGTCACCAAAGCTGGAGTGCAGTAGCATGATCTTGGCTCACTGCAACCTCCACCTCCCTCAGACTCAGCTGATCCTCCTACCTTAGCCTCCCAAGTAGCTGGGTCTACAGGCGCTTGCCATCATGCTTGGCTGATTTTTTAACTTTTTGTAGAGATGAGGGCTCACTGTATTGCCTAGGGTGGTCCCAAACTCCTGGACTCAAGCGATATGCCCACCTCAGCCTCCCAAAGTGTTGGGATTACAGGCCTGAGCCACTGTGCCCAAACTAATAGTAAATTTTCCTAAAGTTTATGTTGGAGAGGTTTTTTTTTTTTTTGAGACAAGAGTCTCGCACTTTCGCCCAGGCTGGAGTGTAGTGGCGGATCTCGGCTCACTGCAAGCTCCGCCTCCAGGGTTTGAGCCATTCTCCTTCCTCAGCCTCCCGAGTAGCTGGTACTACAGGCACCCGCCACCACGCCCCGCTAATTTTTGTATTTTTAGTAGAGACGGGGTTTCACTGTGTTAGCCAGGATGGTCTCGATCTTCTGACCCTGTGATCCGCTCGCCTCGGCCTCCCAAAGTGCTGGGATTACAGGCTTGAGCCACCGCACCCGGCGGGGAGGTTATTAAACATTGTGAATGAGAGGATAAGTTGGTACCAGTTCTACAGGGTGCCTTATGACAATATCTATACAAGTAAAAAAACGTTTTTTCTTGGAGACTGAATCTCACTCTGTCGCCCAGGCTGGAGTGCAGTGGCACAATCTTGGCTCCCTACAACCTTCGCCTCCCAGATTCAAGTGATTCTCCCACCTCAGTCTCTCGAGTAGTTGGGACCACATTTGCACACCACCACCCCCGGCTAATTTTTTTGTATTTTTAGTAGAGATGGGGTTTTACCATATTGGCCAGGCTGGTCTCAAACTCCTGACCTCAGGTGATCCACCCACTTTGGCCTCCCAAAGTCCTGGGGTTACAGGTGTGAGCCACCACGCCTGACCAAAAAAAATTTTTAAAAATTTTTCTTTTAAACTTGTGTCATGGCCGGGCGCGGTGGCTCACGCCTGTAATCCCAGCACTTTGTGAGGCCGAGGCAGGCGGATCACTGAGGTCAGGAGTTCCAGACCAGCCTGACCAACATGGAGAAACCCTGTCTCTACTAAAAATACAAAATTAGTCAGGCGTGGTGGCACATGCCTGTAATCCCAGCTACTAGGGAGCCTGTGGAAGAAGAATAGCTTGAACCTGGGAGGCGGAGGTTGTGGTGAGCTGAGATTGCGCCATTGCACTCCAGCCTGGGCAATAAGAGAGAAACTCTGTCTCAAAAAAAAAAAAAAAAAGAAAAAGAAAAAGAAAAAAATGTTGGTTATATTTTGCGGCTTCTCTCGTCAAGAGAGTCTATTTCTCCTCTGTTTGAATCTGGGATTAGCTATGTGACTTGCTTTGGGCAAATGTTGGTGCCTTCGCAAAACTGACAGAAGAGAGGCTTGCACATGGGGGGATTACGTGCTTTTTGCTTCACTTGAAATTCTGAGACCATGACCTGAAGATCCCCCCAAGCTAGCCTGCTGGAGAGATCACATGAAGAAAAAGATCCGTGCATCCCACTTTTCCCAACCAACCCAGCTATACCCCAGATGTGTGAGTGAGGCCATCCTAGACCATCCAGCCCCAAATGAATCAACCTGGACCAGAAGAATTTCCAAGCCAACTCACAGAATCACTAAAAATAATAAATTATTGTTATTCTAAGTCAATAAGCTTGGGATGGTTTATTATGCAGCAAAAGTATATCAAAAGGGTGATGGTAGTTGCAGGAAATAAATATATACCTTTAACTGTATATGCATAAACATCTTTGGAATGATACCTCCAAAATATACATTCCTATGTTGAAAGAGCACACTGTGTACCCAGCATGGTGGATGAAAATAGATCATGAAGTTTCAGAATAGTAGGAACAGGTAGAAGATTCTATAAGCTTTTGGGAGAGGAGATGGGAGAACAGTTTAAGGCAAATAACAAAGAATCAGAACGGCATCCACCTTCTCTATGGTGTTGAGGCGCTCCAGTCTATAACCATCAGGAACAAACCTATAGTCAAATCTGAGTATATTGGCTCATTGCAACAGAGGAGATAGCAAACACTATGGGGAAATTGTGGGACAATTCTTCCTTTGGGAATCTCGATATTTTTATCTAGAAAGTGGGAGGAATGGTTGCAGAACCAAACACATAATTGGTAAAGAATCAACAGTCAATACAAAAGTTAGCTGAGCATGGTTGGGCATGCCTGTAATCCCGGCTACTTAAGAGGCTGAGGGAGGAGAATCGCTTGAACCCAGGAGGCAGAGGTTGCAGTGAGCTGAGATGATGCCCCTGCACTCCAGCCTGGGCGACAGAGACTGTCTCAAAAAAAAAAAAAAAAAAAAAAAAAAAAAAGGCCAGGTGCAGTGGCTCACGCCTATACTCCCAACACTTCGGGAGGCTGAGGCGGGCGGATCACAAGGTCAGGAGTTCGAGACCAGCCTGGCCAATATGGTGAAACCCCGTCTCTACTAAAAATGCATTAGCTGAGTGTGGTGGTGGGCGCCTGTAGTCCCAGCTACTCGGGAGGTTGAGGCAGGAGAATCGCTTGAACCCGGGAGGCAGAGGTTGCAGTGAGCCGAGATCGCGCCACTGCACTCCAGCCTGGCGACAGAGCAAGACTCCGTCTCTAAAAAATAAAAGAATTAACAGTCACTATTAGTAGCTGGGAAAGGGGAATGTTTGATCATATTATAGTTTGAACAGTGTTCTGTTTGTGCTCAAATATGATTGTGAAATAGTCTTTCTTTCATCTTGGTGAGAGGGTAGCTTTGTCTGATATTGGTGTTGTGAAATTTTTAGTTTGAACTGGAGAACACAGAAAAGGGTTACTTTTTTCTTTCTCAGAAACGACTATGGAAAACAGTAGGCCTGGCGCGTTGGCTCACTCCTGTAATCCCAGCACTTTGGGAGGCCGAGGCGGGCGGATCACAAGGTCAGGAGTTCAAGACCAGCCTGGCCAATATGGTGAAACCCCGTCTCTACTAAAAATACAAAAATTAGCTGGGCGTAGTGGTGTATGCCTATAGTCCCAGCTACTTGGGAGGCTGAGACAGAAGAATCGCTTGAACCTAGGAGGCAGAGGTTGCAGTGAGCCGAGATCGTGCCACTGCACTCCAGCCTGAGCAACAGAGCAAGACTCCGTCTCAAAAAAAAAAAAAAAAAAAAAAAACACTATAGGAAAACAGTAAACAACAAGGGCCGGGCGCGGTGGTTCACGCCTGTAATCCCAGCACTTTGCAAAGCCGAGGGAGGCGGATCACTTGAGGTCAGGAGTTTGAAACTGTAGCCGGAGAGGTCGTAGACAAAATCCCTCAGACACCGGATTGTGGAAGGTAAGAGCTTTATTCAGCTGGGAGCGTCGGCCGACTCACGTCCTAGAAACCGAGCTCCCCGAATAAGTAATTCCTGTCCCTTTTAAGGACTCACAACTCTAAGGGGACTATGGGTGGGAGGAGAGGTCATGATCGATTGAGCAAGCGAGGGGTACGTGACTGGGGGCTGCATGCACTGGTAATCAGAACGAAACAGAACAGAAAAGGGAGTTTCATAATGCTTTTTTATACAATGTCTGGAATTTACAGACAGCACAAGTGGTGAGGTCAGGGGTTGAATTTTAACAACCAGGCCCGAAATGTGGCGCCCGGTTGTCTGACCATGATTTTCACTTCTGTCCATTCTTTCAACCTCCACTTTTTCAGCAAACAAGAAATTAAGTATAAGACAATATGAGGAGTGGTCTCCTCTCTCAAAACCAGCTTGGCCAACATGGCGAAACCCCATCTCTACTAAAAATAAAAAAATCAGCCGGGCGTGGTGGCGGGTGCCTGTAATCCCAGCTACTGGGGAGGCTGAGGCAGGAGAATCGCTTGAACCCGGGAGATGGAAGTTGCAGTGAGCCGAGATCCCGCCGCCGCACTGCAGCCTGGGCGATGGAGCGAGGCGAGACTCTGTTTCAAAAAAAAAAAAAAAAAAAAAAGCAATGCCTTTAAAAATCTGAGAGAGAAATTATTTCAACCTATCTCTATGTATCTCTATCTAGTAAAATATCAATTAAGTGTATGGGTATAAGAGACATTTTCAGACATGCAGTGTCTCAAAAAGTTTATTTCTAAGGTAACCACTTTGTAGGAGGTTTTGGAGGATATGCATCATCAAAAGGAAGAAGTGAGTGAGGAATGAACCCCCTTGAGATCCATGAAGCAGGGGATCTAACAAAAGAGAGAGGCAATGGAAATCCCAAGATGGTGCAGTAAAGAGAGACATGATAACAGCTGTGGGATAAGCCTGAAGAGCAAGTCATCCAGAATGGAGCAGGTAGAAATGTGCCAGGAAAAATTTTTCTTTCTTTCTTTTTTTTTTTGAGAAGGAGTCTCGCTCTTTTGCCCAGGCTGGAGTACAGTGGTGTGATCTTGGCTCACTGCAACCTCCGCCTGCCCAGCTCAAGCGATTCTCCTGCCCTCAGCTTCCCGAGTAGCTGGGATTACAGGCGCCTGCCAGCCTCAGCTTCCCTAGTAGCTGGGAGTACAGGCGCCCGCCACCATGCCCGACTAATTTTTGTATTTTTAGTGAAGACGGGGTTTCACCACGCTGGCCAGGCTGTTCTTGAATTCCTGACCTCAGGTGATCCACCTGCCTGGGCCTCCCAAAGTGCTGGGATTACAGGCATGAGCCACCACGCTGGGCCAGGAAAAATTTCTTGAACAAACATACAAGCAAGCAAACCAACCAAAATGATTGTGTGTTTCTATGTGTTGAGGGGAGATTTACAGAGCTGGGGAGAAATTGGCTAGTATTAAGTAATAAATACATGAAAAACCAACCAAATGGAAAAATAAGATCATTATTGCCAGGGTAAATACTGTACAAAAAAAAAAATCACTATCTAGAAGCTAGGAAGAGGACTCACACCAAGAACCAAACCTGCTGGCACCTTGATCTTGGACATCTCAGCCTCCAGAACTGTGAGAAATAAATGTTTAAGCCAGCCAGAAGGTGGTATTTTGTTACAGCAGCCTGAGATAACTAAGATATCCAAACCTCTGAAAGAATCACAATAAGACTTTACTTAACTCTAGGTATATCTATTTGAGAATCCATCCTCTATTTCTATTTTCTTAGCTTTAAAGAAAATTTGGGGGGTGCTATGGCAATAGGTGTAGGGACCACTGCAACAGAATTTTGCAGTGCAGGAGAGAGATTGGACTCAACTCCTATTTCTGTTTCTTATGATGTTTTCTTTAGCTACTTGCCTATCCAGCTCACCAGACAGTGTTTCATAGCAAGTACCATGTACCAGCATAGACCAAACAATTCCACAAGAGCAGTAGAATAGCCAGTATTATTAAGTTCCAACAATGAAAACCCAAGAATGCAATCTCTCCTCTTGTTGCCACAATCAAGAAAAAGATCCATTATATAAAGTCTCAATTAGATGAAAATTTAAAATCTCCCCTTTTCAATTTTTATTTGACTAAGGACCAATTCTGTGCCAAATTAAAGGTCCCGCCCTGGAGGGTTAGGTCTGAGTTCTTCTTCAGCCACTGAAGCCTGAGCTCTCTGTCACAGGAACAGTGGGAACACCCATTCTCAGCACTTTAACAGTCAGGTGAATCCAACCTCAAGTCTCTCTTGTGAACCACTTTCCCAGAATTCTCAGGGGTCAGGAGAACAAAGGAGAACAGCGTAGCACCAGCTCCTTACCTGTAAGATTCAGGGCTATGTGTGAGACCTGCAAGCAATAATATTCCCCAAACAAAAGTGAAGAGTTTATGCTGCTATTAAATGTCAGATAGTGTGGCCAAGGAAGGAGCATTCTCTTAGGATGTGGGAATATGACTAGGCCCAACTTCTTTAGAAGTCAACTGAGCATCAGTTAGAAAAACTGGAAAGGCACAAATACTTTGACCAGGGAAGTCTATTTCTAGAAGTCTGTTTTAAGAAATCCTTGCACAGCTCACACCTGTAATCCCAGTCCTTTGGGACGCCGAGGCAGGCGGATCACGAGATCAGGAGATTGAGACCATCCTGGCAAACACAGTGAAACCCGGTCTCTACTAAAAATACAAAAATTAGCCGGGCCTGGTGGCGGGCGCCTGTAGTCCCAGCTACTCCGGAGTCTGAGGCAAGAGAATGGCGTGAACCTGGGAGGTGGAGCTTGCAGTGAGCCGAGATCGTGCTACTGCACTCCAGCCTGGGCGGCAGAGCGAGACTCCGTCTCAAAAAAAAAAAAAAAAAAAATCCTTGCACAAATGATGAAAGATATTTGTATAAGGATGTTCTCTGAATAATTTTTTATAAGAATAAGTATTAGACACAATTTTGTGTCCATTAGCTGAGGGCCATTTAAATATATACTGGTTCATCCATACCATAAAAAGATAAGCTGTTGTTTAAAAGGCTGAGGTAAAATATGAAAGTGGTGATGATGATGCCACTGAAAATAATTATAGCAGCTAACGTTTAATGAACAATTATTAGGTGCTCAAATGCTTTATGTGTATTTCTCATCAAATGTGTAAACCAAAAATAAAATTCTAAGGCCCCCCAACTATCTGAATGGACCCCTGCTCTAGGTCAAGGGCATTCTACAGTTAACCTGAAAAACTAGTTCAGGCCATGATGGGAAGAAGTTGGACACGCCTCATACCCTCCTTCCTTTTGGAACTCAGGAAAATCCAACCAGCATTAACATCAACACAGACATTAAGTCTGATAAGAAACATTTACAATCTATTTTCTCTGAAGCCTGCTACCTGGAGGCTTCATCTGCATGGTAAAACCTTGGTCTCCACAACCCCCTATCTAACCCAGAAATTCCCTTCAGGAATAATAACTCTTTCAACCAATGGCTAATCAGAAAAATTTTAAATCTGTGACCTGGAAGCCCCCCAACCCTTTGAGGTGTCCCGCCCTTCCAGATTGAAGCAGTGTAAATCTTACATGTATTGATCGATGTATTCTGTCTCCCTAAAATGAATAAAAGCAAGCTGTACCTGACCACCTTGGGCACGTGTTGCCAGGACCTCCTGAAGCTGTGTCATGGGTGCCACCTTAACCTTGCAAAGTAAAATTTCTAAATTTATTGAGACCTGTCTCACATACTTTTGGATTCACAAATGTTAGATTAATCCATGAGAGAAGCATTGTTTATTTATTTATTATTATTATTATTTTTTGAGATGGAGTCGGCTCTGTTACCAGGCTGGAGTGCAGTGGCGCAATCTTGGCTCACTGCAGCCTCTGCCTCCTGGGTTCAAGCTATTCTCCTGCCTCAGCCTCTCAAGTAGCTGGGATTACAGGCACCTGCCACCACGCCCAGCTCATTTTTGTATTTTTACTAGAGATGGGGTTTCACCAAGTTGACCAGGCAGGTCTCAAACTCCTAACCTTAGGTGATCTGCCCGCCTCACCCTCCCAAACTGCTGCAATTACAGGCATGAGCCACCACGCCCAGCCAAGGGAAGCACTTTTTTTTTTTCTGTTTTTTATAGACGAAGAAATAGAGATACAGAAAACTCAGTAACGTTTTAAAAGTCACATCATGAACCAACCAAGATTTCAACCCGGAAATTGAGGCTTCACCACAAGTGAAGACTGGGGTTTTCTTGTTTTCAATTATTGGGAGTTTTGGATTTCCAGGAATGTGCAATTGTAAAAACCCAGCTTCAGGAAGTGATGAAATAGGTGCAGTGGCTATGGAGTAAGCTCTGAAGCCCCAGGCTCAGGCTCTATTGAAAAATTACTTTTGCTGAAATATTCTTGTTTTTAGGAACTTCCATGGAACTTGAGCCTTCGCGCAGCATATTTTGGCATCTGATTTAAAGCTAGTAGGGATCCGGAAGATTCCCAGGATTAAAGTCTTTAAACAGAAAGCGTGAATCTTGCCTAAGTAAAAGATATCATCCCTGCGTGGGCTTGAACCACCAGCCTTTCGGTTCAAACAGCCAAATGCACTAACCGATTGCGCCACACAGCCTCTAATGGCTTAGGTTTGCTAATACCAGAAATGGCATTTTAACCTCTGGCCGCAGATACTCTCATATGTTTGTGGCCTGTCCAATCCCGCTCACTCCAGAAACCCAGAACACGGGAGACATTGAAGCCAAGAGTCGAGTCTTTGGGCACGTTTGGACATTCTACCAGGGCAGAGTCAGCTGGGGGACTCCAACGGCCAAACGGCCGCCTGCTCCTCACCGTCTGCTCTTCACTGCTTCCCCCGCCTGCCCTTCACCGTCTCAAAAGTCGCCGGCCTCTCTACAGGCGACAACTGCAGCTTCTCCGGCGGAAGTCACTCGCTTTCCCATTCTTAGCTCCGCTTCACACCTTGCACTCACAGTCATTTCCGCCGGGCCTGGGCCAGCGGACGCGCGCGTGGAAAGGACCAGAACCCGTGGTGTCCTCACCGCGTCGCCCTCGGGCCCTCAGAGGTGGGATCCACCGGACAGGGACCTGGAGTTTGCACAGGCTGCAGCCCTTCGCTCAGAGCCAGCCTAGCACCTAATAGGTGCCCAATAAATGCTCGGTGAAGGAAGGCATTCCACAGCAGGGTTTAAGAGAACCATGAATTCCCGTGTGAACATTAAGAGTTTAGTCCTGCTAGGAAGTCTGGAATATGGAGACCCAAACTGTTTCTCAAAGGCAGCTGTTCTTGTATCCCCAGAGCTGGTTTAGAATTCAGCAAAGGTCCCTGCCCAGTGGATCCCACCTCTGGAGACCCGAGGATGGTGCGGTGGGGGGCACTGCGGGTTCTTGTCCTTCCCACGCTCACGTCCACCGGCCCAGGCCCAAAGAAACTGGCTGTGAGCACAATATGTGAAGATAGTTACAAATACCAGCTAGTGCCAGTGACAGTTGCAGAAATGAGGACTTGTAATAGTTATGAGTATTTCTTCATTATTTTGAGATGAATACATTTGGGTGTATATTAACCAATACTTTTCTTGAGAATTCTCCTCTTCCACCCTAGCTAGCATATTCATTAATAATTAACTTTTAGAAATCTCAATATTTAGGTTACAGGATAGCAAATATGGAATGTGATCTAGCTAAAAAAGGAGTGAGCATCATTCAAAGACAAAGACTTTATCCTGTTGGGGAAAGGGTTGGCATATTTTCACTGAATGAGAAAAAGTATGATTTTCATATTGTCTTTATTTGAACCTTAAGTATGATTTTACAAGGAGGAAAAAGGAGGAGGAAGAAGAGAAAGAAGAGGAAGAGGAGGAAAAGAGAAGGAAGAGGAGGAAGATGTACATTGATGCCACGTTGAGAAGAAGTGGACTGTAGTGGATTTGTAATGTGTCAGTTTTGCTAAGCTGAATGCACATTTCCCAGATTTGCCATCTTTAGATAGCTCTGGGTTAGCCTGGGCCACAGGAGACACTTGGAAGATAGAATTCAAGTGGCTGTTATACTCTTGTATACTGGGAAGGGCGTTGTTACAGCTCAGGCATGATCTTCAGCTTCCCTGACCCTTGGACTGATGGGTGTTTTGCTTCTTGATCTAACATTAAGGTTAGAAGTTGCAGGATTCCGCTGGGTTTTGCTACATCCAATCTGGTTTAAGTTCTCATATTATTAGGAAAGCTTTAGGGTGCTTAAAACGCTTTTAAAAAAATCAAATTTGGAAAATATCAAATGGAATTATAGGCAATAAGCATAACCCAGTGGAACCATGAATCAAACCCTCTAGAGCAGGGTTGTCTAATTTTTGGCTTCCTTGAGCCACACTGGAAAAAAAAAAGATACTTGTCTTGGGCCAAACATAATATACACTAATCGCAATTGAAGTGTACCTGTAAAGCTTGTAAACAATATGTGTCTGTAAAGTCTGTAAACAGGCCAGGCACGGTGGCTCAGGCCTATAATCCCAACATTTTGGGAGGCTGAGGCAGACGGATAAGTTGAGGTCAGGAGTTCAAGACCAGCCTGGCCAACATGGTGAAACCCTGTCACTCTTTTTTTTTTTTTTTTTTTTTTTTTTGAGACGGAGTCTCGCTCTGTCGCCCAGACTGAAGTGCAGTGGCGCGATCTCAGCTCACTGCAACCTCTGCCTTCCGGGTTCAAGCGATTCTCTTGCCTCAGCCTCCTGAGTAGCTGGGACTACAGGCACGTGCCACCACGCCTGGCTAATTTTTTTTTTGTATTTTTATTAGAGATGGGGTTTCACTGTGTTAGCCAGGATGGTCTGGACCTCCTGACCTCATGATCCACCCGCCTCCGCCTCTCAAAGTGCTGGGATTACAGGCGCGAGCCAGTGCGCCCGGCCCGGTGAAACCATGTCTCTACGAAAAATTCAAAAAATTAGCCGGCCTAATTTTTTGGTTGCCTGAGCCTGTAACCCCAATTACTCGGGAGGCTGAGTATTCTCTGGTTGAGGCAGGAGAATAGCTTCAACCCAGGAGGCAGAGGTTGCAGTAAGCCGAGATCCCGCCATACACTCCAGCGGACTGTTTGCTGTTAACAAATGTCCACAACTGGCTCCCACAGGGAAAAGAAAAGCTTAGTTTTATTTCTACAGAACAACAACAAAAAAAGCTAACAGATTAGTAGAAACGGGTTCACCATATTTTGCCCACACTCGCCTGAGATCGAGCGATATTAACATAAACATAACCTATCGACGTACCTCATAGATTGCTGGAATTACGAACGTGAGAACCATTATCTCACAAAATCTTCCGTTTCAGCGAAGTTATAAATGGGAACAAACACCTGACTCTGCAACAGACAAAACCTACTCTTAAAAACCACAAGAATCCAGGGGAAAGCGCGAATGCAGTCCCCCACTACCACAAATTATGCAGTCGAGTTTCCCACATTTGAGGAAATCGCAGGGGTCAGTACATTCAGAGTGCAATGGATAAGCCTCGCTCTGGGAAAAAACCACCTTCGTGATCATGGTATCTCTCCTGGCAGGTAAGTATGAATTCTTATGCCTCCGCCCCACCACAGCCTCACACACCTCCCCCTTTACACGTACGGTCACTTGCCCCGCGCACCCCCGAGCCCTCTTAGCCCTGACACACAGCTGGGACTCTCAGGTCCCACCAGCGGTCCTGAACCCGCCCCCATGGCGCGGGAACTCCTTCGTGGCGAAGCAGCATGTGGCGAAGGGGCAGCCTCTGCACTGCCTCATCTACATAGAAGTCGCCCTATCCGTGATGTCACCGACAGTGCCTTTCCCAGTCCCCGTCTGCTCTTCTGTCCCACCCTCCGCCAACTCAGTCGCCCAACCCGCTGCCGAGCCAGCCAGGGGAAGTGACGTCTGCCTCTCCCTTTTTTTCCCTCCCGCTTTCTCATCTGTTCTCTCCTAAAGAAGCTGGTCCTTAGCCTCTACTGCGGAGCAAACTTTCGGCGACCAGCTGGAGCCTGGGCACCCTTCTTCAAATAATGGCTTTTAATTCGCAGACTAGAACGTTTAGGATTTCAACAAAAGAAACTGGTTCTTTTCACATCCTTATCCTTGTGATGTAGCATTCCGCTTACATATATATATGTATACATATATATGCATCCAACTATCCTAAAAGACACTGCCCTTCATCATTCCATGCCGTTAGACGTTTATAGGACCATGCATGGGGATCTCCTCCAGACAAAAGTAAATGCTGGTGCAGAACAGGTAAGTGTACTATAATTTGAGTACATCAGCTTTTGGGCATTTTAAACCATGGCTCAGACAAGTTAGAGCAACAGGGCAGGTTGATAGCAAGAGGGAGTGTTTTTCTTTTAATTTTCTTTTCTTTCTTTTTTTTTTTTTTTGAGACGGAGTCTCGCACTCTCGCCCAGGCTAGAGTGCAGTGGGGCGATCTTGGCTCACTGCAAGCTCCGCCTCCCGGGTTCACGCCATTCTCCTGCCTCAGCCTCCCCAGCAGCTGGGATTAACAGGCACCCGCCACCACGTCCGGCTAAGTTTTTGTATTTTTGATAGAGATGGGGTTTCACTGTGTTAGCCAGGATGGTCTCGATCTCCTGACTTTGTGATCCGCCCGCCTCGGCCTCCCAAAGTGCTGGGAGCCACCACGTGAGCCACCACGCTCGGCTTCTTTTAATTTTCAAAGAGCAAAGTGATGTTTGCCACTGTCATTTCAGAATGAGGTGACTATTTGTTCTTGTTTGGTTTTGTGGGGTTTTTTGTTTGTTTGTTTTTGAGACAAGGTCTGTCGCCCAGGTTGGAGTACAGTTGCATGATCAGGGTTTACTTCTGCCTTGACCTCACGAATTCAAGCAAACCTCCTTACTAATCCTCCCAAGTAGCTGGGACTACAGGCACGTGACACCACACCCTGGGGTGTGAACTGGGATTTGATGTTTTCAGTTGGCTCCTTAATGGAATAGGTTCCCTTACTATTCTGGAATACAGATTGTCTTCATGGTTACCATTCTCGTGTGCATTATATTTCTACTACTCTGCTAAATTTTTTCTTTTTTTTTTCTTTTTTTTGTCTTTTTGAGACGGAGTCTTGCTCTGTCGCCCAGGCTGTATTGCAGTGGCAAGATCTCAGCTCTCTGCAGCCTCCACCTCCCATGTTCAAACGATACTTTTGCTTCAGCCTCCTGAGTAGCCACCTGGCAAATTTTTATATTTTTAGTAGAGACAGAGTTTCACCATGTTGGCAGGCCGGTTTTGAACTCCTGACCTCAAGGGATCCATCCGCTTCAGCCTTCCAAAGTGCTGGGATTACAGGCGTGAGCTACCACGCCTGGCTCTCAAACCACTTTAAGTAAGCAAAGACAGATTTGTCTGGCTTTTTAGTACATTGCTGAATTATCCTTCAATCTATATTTTTAGGAAGGACCTGGGGAATGGCAACATGCACATATTTGGCTAAAATGTGAACCTTTCATGTTCTGCTTCAGTCTCCTTTAGAAAATCCTTCCAATTTGCCTTTTGCAACCAGTTAGTGGCCTTGCCTTCTTCACCAGAATGTGAATTGATAAAGGTCAGAATATTTGGGCTCAAAGGTTTCGACAGTTAAATCGAATTTTCTGCCAAAGCCTATAGGATCTTGGAGCCTGCTTTAGAAACAGAAGAGTAAAATGTATTTAAATTTAGATCAGGGAAGTCCTTTATAATATTCTTTTTTGTTTTTTGAGACGGAGTCTTGCTCTGTCGCCCAGGCTGGAGTGCGGTGGGGCAATCTCGGCTCTCTGCAAGCTCTGCCTCCCGGGTTAACGCCATTCTCCTGCCTCAGCCTCCTGAGTAGCTGGGACTACAGGCGCCCGCCACCACGCCCGGCTAATTTTTTGTATTTTTAGTAGAGATGGGGTTTCACTGTGTTAGCCAGGATGGTCTCAATCTCCTGACCTTGTGATCCGCCCGCCTCCGCCTCCTAAAGTGCTGGGATTACAGGCGTGAGCCACCGCGCCCGGCTATAATATTCTTAATTCACATTTTGGTGAATAGGTGTACACGATGGTAGGCTCCCTTCTTCCTGTGGGTTTGGGTTTTACCTTGAAAGGGGCTGTCAGAACAGAAGTTTCAGGGAAGGGGCCAGAGCCCTGGGGACTTTCCTCAGGTGATGCTGATAGAAGAAGAGGCAAGGCAGGACACAAAGGCTCAGATAAGAAAGACTATGCAGGTGCAGGGGCAGGAGGAGAAGGAGCGATTGCAGGCGAAAGAGACAAAGCCTCCTCAATACTTCAATATTTCTCAATTCAGTTCAGAAAACGTGTCAGTTTACCTCCTTAAGCTTACTTCCTCAATGGAGGCAATATTCCCAGTTCTTTTTTTCTTTTTTCTTTTTTTTTAGATGGAGTCTCTCTCTATTGGCAGGCGGGAGTGTAGTGGAGCGATCTCGGCTCACAGCAACCTCCGCCTCCCGGATTGAAGCAATTCTCCTGCCTCAGCCTTCTAAGAGTAGCTGGGATTACAGGAGCCCGCCATCACGCCCGGCTAATTTTTTTATTTTTAGTAGAGACAGGGTTTCACCATGTTGGCCAGGATGGTCTCGATCTCTTGAGCTCGTGATCCGCCCACCTCGGCCTCCCAAAGTGCTGGGATTACAGGCGTGAGCCACCGCGCCCAGCATAACCAAGATTATTAAACCATTCTAATTTGTCAGAAGAGTCACACAGATTTTTAAAAAAATAATGTGATGGGCCAGGTGCGGTGGCTCATGCCTGTAATCCCAGCTCTTTGGGAAGCTGTAGCGGGCAGATCACGAGGTCAGGAGTTCGACACCAGCCTGACCAACATGGTGAAACCCCCTGTCTACTAAAAATACAAAAATTAGCAGGGCGTGGTGGTGTGTGCCTGTAATCCCAGCTACTGAGGAGGCTGAGGCTGGAGAATTGCTTGAACCCGGGAGGCAGAGGTTTCAGTGAGCCAAGATTGCACCACTGTGCTCCAGACTAGGTGACAGAATGAGACTCTGTCTCAAAATAACTAACTAAATAAATAGATAAATAAATAAATAAATAAAATAATAATAATGTAATGAACGTTTTCATCATTTATATATTAAATACTTACATTATTTAAATTGTTCAAAAGCATCAAAGATTCCTCTCTGCTATCAACTTCATTTCATTTATTTTATTGTACCAAACTGTCAAGACCATTCATTTGATCTACAGCTGAATCTATTATTTTTTCATGTTAGAAATTCAGCAAGAAAATTTTTCCCTAATGAAACCTCACATTTCAAGCATGAGTAGGCTGGGTGAGGTGGCTCACACCTATAATCCCAGCACTTTGGGAGGCCAAGACAGGTACATCACTTGAGGTCAGGAGTTTGAGACCAGCCTGGCAAACATGGTGAAACCCTGTCTCTACTAAAAATATAAAAATTAGCTGAGTGTGATGGCGTGTGTCTCTAATCCCAGCTACTCTGGAGGCTGAGGCAGGGAAATAGCTTAAATCTGGTAGGCGGAGCTTGCAGTGAGCTGAGATCGCACCACTTCACTCTAGCCTTGGCTACAGAGCAAGACTCTGTCTCAAAAATAAATAAATAAATAAGCATAAGTAGTAAAAAAATGAAATAAAAAATAAGGCACAGGGTCTTGCTCTGTTATCCAGACTAGAGTGGCTTCAATCCTTCTTCTCTCCTCAGCTGCCCAAAATGCTAAGATTACAGGTGTGAGCCACCACACCCTGCTTAATTTTCATATTTTAATTTTATATACATAATTATTACTGTCCTTAAGATAATTGGGGCAGTAATCTCTTTAAAGTTTTAGAGACTTAATTTATCTATTCACTCTACTGGAAGAGTGTGCCAACTGGTTTCATAAGAAAATATATATATAAATCAGAAAATTTCTTTCCACCATTCCAGGCGGCATTCGAAAGCAAATAATTGTGTTATCTACAATCGTTTAAGGTGAAAACAGATGCAATGGTATTTATTAACAAGGCTTATCAGTGAGCAAAACAAACTGAAAAAAGGAACACCATTAGATCCTTGGTAAACCCTCACTGCTGAAAATCTGAGTGATTCTGTGATACCCTTTTGAGTCTGGCAGGGCATTCTCTTTCCAGAGCGTATAAAAGTGAGTAAATCATTTATTTTCATCCATTTTCATTAAGAGCTGAACTTCCTTGATGTTCCGGAGATTATTAAATTTGATTTGTGGCCAGGCGCAGTGGCTTACGCCTGTAATCCTAGCACTTTGGGAGGCCAAGGTGGGCAGATCACTTGAGTTCAGGAGTTCGAGGCCAGCCTGGCCAACATGGCAAAACCCCATCTCTACTAAAAATACAAAAATTAGCCAGGCATGGTGTTGCATCCCTGTAATCCCAGGTACTCAGGAGTCTGACGCACAAGAATGGCTTGAACCCAGGAGGCCAAGGCTGCAGTGAGCCAAGATCGTGCCACTGCACTCCAGCCTTGGTGACAGAGCGCGACCCTGTCTTAAGCAAAAAAAATTTTTGATTTGTATAGTTGTGAGAAGTGCTTATGTTGCTGACTCCATTGCTTATTTGTGATCATATAAATCTCTTTTCTCCTTTCTGTAGTGTGATTTAAACTTAATCCTTAAAGGACATATATTTCAGCTGGTTAGAGTTTTTTAGCCAGTAGAAACCTGAGTATATGAATCAAAGAAAACTGCTCATTACCTGCCACAGACTTAGTTTTCTTTCTGTACTAAGATTCTTTTAGGTATAGTAATTTGTTAAAGCCAAGAGCTCCTATGGAATGAAGTTAGGTGGTGGGAGTGGGTGGGGCATTGAGTAGTAAGATCTTCCTTATAATAGAGATGCCACTCTTGCAGATATTGAGAGCTATCGGGCCCAAAAAATTGTTACCAAACATTGGAAAGACAAGATATGAGCAACTTCTGATTGCTGCAGTCTCAAATATCAAGAAATACCATTATCCTCAGGACAATGAATAGACAATCAAAAAAGACTCACAGACTAGATTAGCTGTCATGTATCACCAAACAGGGACTGGATCCTTGTCAAACACCACCCAACAGAGATTGTCCCCAGAAATTCACTTCATAACATCAAAACCAGAAAACCACACTGATGCCACTGATGGCAGAAAACAATGATGCAAGAAAGAGAGAGAGGGAGACAGAGAAAGGAAGGACTTGCCCAATGACCATACTTAGTATATAAAAGCAAAACAGCTCAATTTCTGCTCATGAAAACAAGAACCGAGGGAACAAGAACCAATGGCTCTAAGGATCCAGGTCTGCACCAGGGGCCTGTTAGGTGCAGGATTCTGTTGGCTCCAATGATGGGTGTCAGATGGATTAATTTTCGTGGACATAGCCTCCGAAAGAAATCAGTCGAGGAATAATACAGAGACACTTGTCTGCATGCTCATTCTCCATTAATATAGAAGGGAAACTGGCATTAGATTGTGTTCATCAAATAAAAGTAAAATCAAGATTTATAAAGAAAAGAGGAAAGGGGAGGAGAAAAAACATGACTGGGACCATTGTGATTTTGCTCTCTTTGGATAAGCAACTTGGCAGAAAGCTATCAAAGAGGTCACTATGACCTGTCTTCACCGGACCAATGTGACTTGGTCACTACAGGAAACAATTACAGGCTGGGCACAGTGGCTGATGCCTGTAATATCAACATTTTGGGAGGCTGAGGTGGGCAGGTCACTTGAGCTCACAAGTTGGAGAGTAGCCTGGGCAACATGATGAAACTTTGTCTGTACAAAAAATACAAAATTTAGCCAGGCATGGTGGTGTATGCTAGTAGTCCCAGCTACTCAGGAGGCTGAGGTGGAAGGATCAGCTGAGCCCGGGGAGGTTGAGGCTGCAGTGACCCGTGATTACACCACTGCACTCCAGCCTGGGTGACAGAGTAAGACCATGTCTCTAAATAAATAAATTAAGTTTGAAAAAGAAACAGGGCCAGGCACGGTGGCTCACACATATAATCCCAGCACTCTGGGAGGCCAAGATGAGAGTAGCACTTGAGCTCAGGAGTTCAAGACCAGCCTGGGCAACATAGTGAGACCTCGTCTCTAAAAAATACATATTTCTTAATAAATATATATAATAAAATATATACTATATTTTATTATACATAATATATAATTGTATGTATTTATTATCTTAATAATATGTATATATTTATTATATATATAAAATAAAATAAAAAAGAAACAATTACAGATGTTGGAGGACTTTAAAATATCTCAGCCAGGTGCAGTGGTTCAGGCTGGTAATCCCAGCACTTTGGGAGACTGAGCCAGGAGGATCACTTGAGCCCAGGAGGCTGAGGCTACAGTGAACTATGATCGTGCCATTGCACTGCAACCTGGGCAACAGAACAAGACCCTGTCTCAAAAAACAAAATAAAATGTCGTAGAAGTTTAGCTGTCCATCCTATGCAACTGAATATCTGTGTGTAATGTCCACCATGTCCTTCTGTTTTACCTCCTCCTTACTTAAGTCAGAAAGGCATTTGTCCCCTTATTAGAATATCATTGGCACATGGCCTGGGGTGGTGGCTCATGACTGTAATACCAGCATGTTGGGAGGCTGGTCAGGAGTTTGAGACCAGCCTGGCCAACATGATGAAACCTTGTCTGTACTAAAAATACAAAAATTAACCGGGCGTGGTGGTGCAGGCTTGTAAGCTGAGATCACTCCACTGCACTCCAGCCTGGGCGACAGAGCAAGATTGTGTCTCAAAAAAAAAAAAAGGAAAGAAAAGAATATCATGGGCACATGTATAGAAAGTTTGTTAGGCCAGGTGCAGTGGTTCACACCTGAAATCCCAGCACTTTGGGAGGGCAAGACAGGCAAATCTCTTGAGCCCAGAAGTTGGAGCTCCTGGGGGTAACCTGAGCAACATAGTAAGACCCTATCTCTAAAAAAAAAAAAAAAAAAAAAAAAAAAAGTTGGATTTGATGGTGCACACCTGTAGTTCCAGCTATTCTGGAGGATCGCTAGTGCCGGGGTGGCAGGGGCGGTGAGTTTGCAGTGAGCTGAGATCATGCCACTGCACTCCATCTTGGGCGACAGAGTGACAGCTAGTCTCAAAACAAAAAGTAGGGGAGGGGAGAAAATTTGTTGTGTCAGCAAGTAAATGAAGAAAGGGATGTTATTAGAGTTGAGAAATAAATTGGAATGTGATTTGGTACCTTTCCCACAGAAGGTAAGTTTGCTAAATGTGCTGAAATTAGAAGCACTATATAAGGCCCTGTGCAGTGGTTCATGCCTGTAATCCTAGCACTCTGGGAGACCTCGGAGGTGCCTGAGCCCAGGAGTTTGGGGACCAGCATGGGCAACATAATGAAACCCTTTCTCTACAAAAAATACAAAAGTTAGCTAGGCCTTTTGGATGCGACAACTGATTGTGCCACAGAGACACAACCCTAGTGGCTTAGGACTCTGGGAAGATATAATCTCCCCCGTTTATCTAGTGATTGATCATGCATGAACGCTTTAAAAGCTGGAGCAGGCGGCCGGGCCGGGCGCAGTGGCTCACACCTGTAATCCCAGCACTTTGGGAGGCCAAGGCGGGCGGATCACGAGACCATCCTGGCCAATAAGGTGAAGCCTCCGTCTCTACTAAAATACAAAACATTAGCCGGGCGGGGTGTCACGCGCCTGTATTCTCAGCTACTCCGGAGGCTGAGGCAGGGGAATCGCTTGAACCCGGGAGGCGGAGGTTGCAGTGAGCCGAGATCGCGCCACTGCACTCGAGCCTGGCGACAGAGCAAGACTCTGTCTCAGAAGAAAAAAAAAAAAAAAAATCTGGAGCAGGCGTCCCTCAGTGGGCTCTAACCACCAACCTTTAGATTAACAGCCGAACGCGCTAACCGATTGTGCCACAGAGACACGTAGTGTACCTTCTTCTGGGCGCTATAGGAAGGGTGCACTGACCAAACACTCCCCAGTCCTCCCATCCTCAGAGCCCACCAGGCAGTACAACTGTGAAAGGCCTTGGAAAACTGGAGCGATGAGAGCGGTGAATCGTGTTGGTCTCATTGGAGACGCGCAGGTTGGGAGATTCTGGAACCAGGACGACCTTGCTCCTCACCTGCATCAGAATCCCCCGGAAACGCCCGACCCAGACCCGGACCTGAGCCTCCTGGGGGCCCAAGGGAAGCTGAACGCCCGGTGGGCTCCCGGGATGGTTCTTTGTGCCGCCTTGACCCAGTGAGGCAGCCTGTGCCCACCCTGCCCAGTCACTTTTGAGGCCGCTGCGCAACTTCCGCTGCCATCTTCGGATCCTGTGTCCCGCACGGGGGCTCCACCAGGGCAGGGATGGTGGTGAGGGTGGCTCATGGGTCCCCTCGCGGGGAGCAGGGTCTGGCACTCACCAGCGCGCACGACTAGGACTTGTTGAATTAATCCATCGTCACTTTCAGCTTTCAGTCCTTTGAAGAGCCCCGAAAATGGAAATCATGAAGTATTTTACCATGGGGAAGTTTTGATTTGTTTTCTGTTTTTGTTTGTTTGTTTTGGAGACAGGGTCTCGCTAGGTCGCCCAGGCTGGAGTGCAGTGGTGCAAACACGGTTCACTGCAGCCTCGACCTCCCGGAGCCATCGTCGCCTTTAGCTTTTAGTCCCTTGAAGAATCCCAAGAATAGAAATCATGAGATTTTTCCATGGGGAAGGTCTTTTTTCAAAGCGTTTATTCACGTTGATTTCTAGGTATCCCCCGGGGAGGGCAACGGGCAGGGCCTCCAGTGCACCTTCTGCGCGGTGGAGCCGCGGGGGCTCAGCTGGGCAGTGGTAGGGTCGTGGGGCGGGAGGACGGGAGGGCAGGAGGGCAGGAGGGCAGGAGGGAAGGGAAAAGCAAAAGCAGGGAAAGAAGCCGGGGAGCGGTGGAACAGACATCCAGACCTCCTGAAAGGCTGGTGCAGAGGCACAGGCTAGATCTTCTGGAGGTGAGAATTGTTTGTTGTTGTTGTTGTTGTTGTTGTTGTTGTTGAAGCAGAATGTGGAGGAACTGAGGGGAAAATTCAGAGAGAACATGAAAGAGCTCCAAACGCGAGGACCTATAACTCCCCAAGAATAACATCTTCCAGAAGAACTAGACAGAAAACTGGGCATCTGGGAACCCTGAAATCCCTGGAGAAGTAGCATCATCATGACCCTCTGTGTTCCTTTTGGCCAAAGGACTTGCTTCCCTTGTTTGTACAATTGTTAGTGTTTGTTAAATAAATAAAACCCTTTTCATATATCTTTGAAAGTACATTGGCTCTATTATTTTATGATTACCAACAATGCTGCAGTCATAATTCTGGTACACTTCTCATTGGCCACTAGTGTATTTCTATAGGGTAGAGGCCTGGAGAGCAGTTGCTCCAGCATAGTGATTACATGGTTTTTATATCATTCCATTTTCTTTCCTTTTTTGGCTTATTAGCTGTAACTCTTTCTTTCTTCTTGTCTGCCGCTCCCCGACTTCTTTCCCTGCTTTTGCTTTTTCAGTGATGGCTTTAGGGTCGCCAGAATACATCTTTATCAGTGCCATCTAGTGACATTCCACCTCCCCTTCTGGCCATTATGCTAGTGTTGTCATGTAATTTGGTTTTAGACATGTTATAAACCCCACAATCCATTATTATTGCTTTTGTTTAATTGGTCAAATTATTTTAAAAGATTCAAATAAGAAGAACATGTATATTTAACTATGTACATACCGATTTCCAGCAGTCTTCATTTCTTTGTGTAGATCCAGTTTTCTGTCTGGTATCCTTATCCTTAGTTCTGGAGGACTCCTTTTGCAGTTCTTGTAGTGTGGGTTGCTGAATTCTTTCATTTTTTTTTGTATGTCTTTAAATGTCCTTATTTCAGTCATATTCTTGAAAGATTTTTCATTTTGGCATAGAATTCTAGGAAAACTTTATTTCTTTCAGTACTTTAGGATGTTGCCACTTTGTTTTTCTAAAACTGGCATAAAGCGGGCTTCTTGTACTTGTCATATAATATTTGGAACGCATATTTAAATTAAAAACATTAAAATGGGCTGGACAAGGTGGTGCACACCTGTAGTCCCAGCACTTTGGGAAGGGGAGACAGGAGGATCGCTTGAGGCCCAGAGCTGGAGACCAGCGTGGCCAAGACAGCAAGACCCGGTCTCTCTGTCTCTCGTATATATATATATATATATATATATATATATATATATATATATATATACACACACACACACACATATATGTATATATATGTGTGTATATATGTATATATGTGTATATATGTATATATATACACACAATATATGCTCATATGTGTATATATACACACATATCATATATACACATATGTGTATACGTATATATACACACATACACACATATACATGTGTATGTGTGTTAATATACACACATATACACGTGTATGTGTGTATATGTGTGTATATAGACACATATACACATATATACACATATGTGTATGTGTGTATATACACATATGTGTATGTGTGTATATGTGTGTATATATGTGTGTATATATATATACACATATACACACATACATATATACATCGTGACTGTCCTAGATTCATCCTAAGTTCCACCAACAGTGCATTTAAAGTAAAATGTGCCGAACCTGAGGGTCAAACCTACCTGCTGATGTGTAATTTGTGTTTGTGAGATATTCTCAACAGCATTTGCTTTCCCTAGCATAGTGGTTTTCATGTTTTCCTCACATCTGAATGTCTTAAGTGCAAAACCTGTCAGAATTCATTTCCTTTGCCAAAAGATTCTAAAATACTTTTTTTTTTTTTTGAGATCAGCGCACTGCAACTTCCACTTCCCAAGTTCACAGGATTCTCCTGCCTCAGCCTCGCGAGTAGCTAGGACTACAGGCCTGCGCCAACACAGCCGGCTAATTTTTGTATTTTTAGTAGAGACGGAGTTTCACCGTGTTGGCCAGGCTGGTCTCAAACTCCTGACCTCAAGTAATCTGCCCACCTCGGCCTCCCAAAGCGTTGGGATTACAGGCGTGAGCCACCTTGCCCGGCCTAAAATACTCTTACTTCAAGTAAAACTGCATTAAAAACAAAGTTCTCAGTTGCATCCCTGGAATCCATAGAAAGCCCGAGAGAGACAATCAAGTGCTACAGGATCAAGCGCTAAACAGGGGAGGACAAAGCATGGCTTCCTAACTAGGAGTCAGGGCAAAGTTATCTGCTTTGGTCTCCAGTGGAGACCGGAACTTGGTTCACCTGCGACGGGAGGACCCGGCCCAGAGGAGGCGGACTTTCTCTTCATGGTGCCTTCAGATAGGAAATCTCCTAGGATTTCTTTCTTTCCCTTTGATCTACTCCCAACGCTCCCTTTCTGTTTCTTCAAGACCTTTTTTCGATCCCCACTGCGCAGGACCTAAGAGGCTGGTGCCCTTCCCTACCCTCCCTGCCTGAGTGTCTTCAGCACCCATGCTCGCCCAGAACGTTACTGCGTGCCAGAGAGAGCGAGAGCACCAAGGAGGGCGGTGGGTGCAGTGGAAACCAGAGTCACCGTGTGCCTGTGCCTCGTGGGCTCCTAGCAAATTGAATAAACGCCCCCTGAAGCTTCTCTGCAGGTCACAGGGAAGGGGAGGGCGGCTGCCGACCCGGCGGGAGAAGCATCAAGAAGAGTCGGGAGGACCTGACCCTACCCCAGGACCTTGAAGACAGGCTCGGCCGGCTGATTTTAATGGATAGGCCCAAGGAAAAGGCTCAAGGGCGGCCCAAACCCCGACGCTGAGATTAAGGCTTTCAAATGTCTGAACGTTTTGATGTTGGTCAGTAGAATCCATCCCGCCTTTATCAGGAGACTCCTTTGCCAAAATTCAGAGATCTGGGATTCCTGCTGGTTGCCGCACAGAAAGCCAATCACCGAGACGAGTATCGCCAAGGAAGGCACTTTAATAGGGTGCTGCAGTGGGGGAGATGAGAACTCAGTCTCAAATCCATCTCCCTGACCAACCAAAACCAGAGGTTTAGATGGCAGGGAAGAAATGTAACAATGAGTAAGAAAACAGGAGCTAGGGAGGAGCAAGGAAGCAATCATGATGAATGGGGGGTCCCAGCATCTCATTTTCTGGATGAATTTCTGTTCTTGGATAGCTTTTTTGACAGGCCTGAAGATCATTTCCTCAGGAAGGAACTCAGATAAAACAAATATTAAGTTTCTTTTTTTTTTTTTTTTTTTTGAGACAGAGTCTTGCTCTGTCACCTAGGCTGGAGTGCACTGGGCACTGGTGCAATCTCGGCTCACTGCAACCTCCGCCTCCCAGGTTCATGCCATTCTTCTGCCTCAGCCTCCCGAACAGCTGGGACTACAGGTGCCCACCACCATGCCCAGCTACTTTTTTGTATTTTTAGTAGAGATGGGGTTTCACCATGTTAGCCAGGATGGTCTTGATCTCCTGCCCTCGTGATCCACCCGCCTCGGCCTCCCAAAGTGCTGGGATTACAGGCGTGAGCCACCGCACCCGGCCAACAAATATTAAGTTTCAAGCTGTAAGACCAGAAGGGTCCATTTCTAGGTTTATCCAAAAAAGCTACATATGGGACTGTGGGGTGGTTTTCAGACCAAGAAAGAAAAAGATTGTGCAGACCAAAGTCTGCAGTTAACCAAAGAAAAAACATAATTTTCTGACCAATAGGATGTATGGGATCAGAGAATGACCAGGCTATAGAAGAACTGTTTTTTGTCCTGAGCATAGGGGAAGGATGAAGTTGCACCAACTAAGGTGGAATTAAGCTGCAGATGGGGAAAAATCTGGATTTTGGTTCAGAGCCCTGGGGTCTTCCTTGAAAGAAGAACCTTGTTTCGGTTTCTGCATCTCTCTGAGTCCTTTTGGAGGTTGAGGATGCTGAGGTCTTGGTGCTTGGCCCCCTCTAGCCCTGAGTACTTCCCCTCCTGCAGGGCAACCTGGCCCAGTACCCAGGTCCCAGCTCCAGCGACCATTTCCCCCTACTTTGCTCCTAGCAAAGTCCTGCAGAACCGCTGTCTCCCTCTTTTGGATAAAGCAGAGAGGAAATGACCTGTGTGGAGGGAATCAGGGGCTGCATCTGCACGGAGGAGCTGAGGCAAGCAGGGCAGTTGCGGTCTGTCAATGTAAAGGACATTTGCCATCCAGGAGGTTGGGCTGTTATTATTAATTTTTAAAGTTGTCAATACAAACTTCAGGGAAATTTGTCTTCTTACTTGTAGGAACCTCACAAGACCTCCCATCTTATATTCCAGGGAGAATTGCTGCGTATTACATGAACAGATATGTGAGACTGCCATTCTGACCTGCAGGCCTCGATGCCCTGTGCAGGGGCACCAGGGCACTGGCAAAGCCCTTTCCATACAAAGAGCAAGCGTGTTATGTCTACAACCCAACGGCACCAGTTCCAAGTACAATTTCTACTTGGTTCTATGAGCTGAGTACATGTTCCCCCCAGCTCAGAAATCCTACAAACTCCCATGAATGCTATAGGGAAAAGCAGGGGCTAGCCAGGTGTGATGGATCATACCTGTAATCCCAGCAGTTTAGAAGGCCAAGGCAGGGTGGATCACTTGAGTCCAGGAATTGGAGACCAACCTGGGCAACATGGCGAAACTTCAACTCTTAAAAGAACAAAACAACAACAACAACAACAACAAAACAAGAACAGAAATTAGCTGGCTGCGATGGCTCGTGCATGTGCTACTCCAGAGGCTGAGGTGGGAGGATCGCTTGAACCAAGATCCCACCAGATACAGTGAGACTCTGTCTCAGGGAAAAATACAAACAAAAAAAAAGAGGCTCTGTAAGAGGTGACTCCGGGGACAATGGAAAAACACTAAGGTTTTCAAGTGGTGTTAAAAGCCAGTAGGCCTTGGGGACCATTGAGCAATCTACAAAGCAGAGAAGCCTAGATCCCTGAGCTCTGCCCGCCAAGTACCACCACAGCTAACATGACAGACCTCCCCCACAGAGACTGAAATTTGCCTCCTGAGGAAACAAGTGACTACAGACATCTGTCCCAGGACAGTAAACAAGAAAATAAGGTCTCACAAAAACAAAAACAGCTGACCACACCATACAATCAGAGACCAAGCCTGCAACTATAGGTGAAAAAAAAAATGCTGTCTATTATTCATATCATGAAAGACCAGGGGAAAGCACGAACGCAGTCCCCTACTACTGTTGCCGGAATCAGGAGAACAAAGAGACCAATGGGTGGAACAGAAGGATTTTATTGAGTGCACTCAGGCCTAGCGTGAGCCCCGAAGAAAGACAGGGCTTGACTTTTATACACACTTCTGAAAGGGGGTTGGCTAGTTTGAACGGTGCAGCAGGAATCTGATGGTGCGAAACTCGCGGGGCAGGCAAGAGGGCTTACAGAAGCAGAAAGAAGGCAGTTAATCAAACTGTGACAGGTCTTGCAACGCAAGCATAGCTGGTAACCTTGCAGCTGCACTGAAGGGAAATCAGGAACTTTACAAAACTTGAATAATGAGAAGTGGCAAGGGGGAAAGAGGAGGCGGTAAAGGCATTTGTTGTTTTTCCTCTTATACTTGCTGGGGGCAGACCGTGTTGACAAAGTCGCTGGAAAGCACTGTCAGGGATGTAGCTTTATCAGATAGTATTGTCAAGGATCTGCTAGGCTCCATCCACTGCAGGCCTTGGGGGTCCGCCAGGTACAGGAAAACTTGTCTTTTCATTGTAACTTCTGCTTCATTGCTACAAATTATGCAGCTGAGCTTCCCACGTTAGAGGAAATGACAGAACAGCATACTTGGAATGAAATAGGTGAGAGTCACGTTTAGAATAAGCCACTTTAGTAACCATAGCATTTGCCCTGCTAAGTAAGTAAGATCCCACATATCTCCGCCCCGCCACAGCTGCATACCCCTCATCCTTTAAACGCACAGTCACTTGCCCCGAGCACCACTCCAGCCAATCCCCAACCACCCCGAGCCCTCCTAGCCCTAACACACAGCTGGGACTCTCATGTCCAGCCAGCGGTCCTGGACTTGCTCCTACAGCGCGGGAAATCCTTCGTGGCGAAGCAGCAGCCCCTGCGCTGCCTCATCTACATAGAAACGCCTTATCGGTGATGTCACCGACAGTGCCTTTCCCAATCTCCTTCTGCTCTTCCGCCCCACCCTCCGCCTCTCAGCCTACCAACCCGCTGCCGGAGCCGGCGGAGGAAGTGACGTCTGCTGTTCCACCTCTCCCTCCCGCCCTTGTCCTTTCCGGAGGTGCGCCCAGACCCCGCATCTAGTATCCCCCAAAGAAGCGACTACTTAACCTGTGTCCTGCGGAGGACCCTTCTGGCGGCCAGCTGGAAGCTGTGCGCGGGTCTTCAAATAGTGGCTTTTAATTCGCAGACTAAAACGTTTAGGATTACAAAGAAAACCGTTTCCTTTCAAAGCTGTTTATCTTTGTGAAGTAGCATTTTGCTTAAAATTGGAAGCCTTTCAATATCAGAGAGAAATCATATCTATGAAACTAGAGAGGCTGCTCAGATGACTGCAAACCAGCCATCCTTGCTGGTTTTACCAGTAGTAGTGTTATAAAGAAAGTTGTCCAATTTCATGAGTCTTGTAGGTTTGTTTTTTTGTTTTTCAAATACAGTATTGTACAAAAAGGAAGCAGAATGTGGTTGCTGTCTCAATGTAATGCCTCTCTGGGCCTGAGAATTTGGAAAGGCTCACACTCCTCATAGAAGTTCTCTTCTTTCCTCCTTCTCCCTTTAGATAAAAAGTCTTTTTTTTTTTTTTTTTTTTTTTGAGACGGAGTCTCGCTCTGTCGCCCAGGCTGGAGTGCAGTGGCGCAATCTCGGCTCACTGCAAGCTCCGCCTCCCGGGTTCACGCCATTCTCCTGCCTCAGCTTCCCGAGTAGCTGGGACTACAGGCGCCCGCCACCACACCCGGCTAATTTTTTGTATTTTTAGTAGAGGCGGGGTTTCACTGTGTTAGCCAGGATGCTCTCGATCTCCTGACCTTGTGATCCGCCCGCCTTTGCCTCCCAAAGTGCTGGGATTACAGGTGTGAGCCACTGCGCCCGGCCAGATAAAAAGTCTTTCTTGAAAGCATTGTCGATCAAAAGCTGTATCCCTCCTTGCCAGAAAGGCTCATTTCCAGATAGTCCTGTCCCACACTGGGGGCAGGGGAGGAAAGGAGCCTTCTCACTGAGGAACTTTTAACAGTACCCAGAAGCTGAATTGGCATTACAGAATGGGGGTGGGGGTGGGGGGGGGAAGACAGAGAGATCTCGGCCAATTCTATAGTTGCTGTCACTTGTTGAATCATCTCTAGTCTTCGGAGTACCATGAATTTAGTTTCTCAAAAGAAGTAAAACAATGAGAAATACATAACATTAATAATTTGACTAGTGGAGATATAATGCACACAAGAATGATAATCACAAAGAGAATCTATATCCTGAAACAGTAAGGGAACCTATTCCATTAGGCAGCCAACTGAAAACATCAGGGAAAACATCAAATCCCATTTCTTCTTTAGTGATTTCTTGTAGCCAAGTGGCTTCTTTTCTAATTTTTTTTCTAGAGAAGGTTCTACTGCATGGGAAATATTTATGTATACGCAACAAAAGGTATTTGCCACCACACATACATCTCCCTGCTCAGCTAAATATATCATCTAAAGTGATGTGATTATCTAGTACAACCTTAGCCAGTGAATAAATAGCTTTTTATTGAGCTGCAAAAGAGGCCGCAGTTTCGTCAGCAATGTTTTTCTTTCTTTTTTCTTTTTCTTTCAGAGACAGTGTCTGTCTCTGTGGCCCAGGCTGGAGAGCAGTGGCGCCATCATAGCTCACTGCAGCCTCCAACTCCTGGGCTTAAGTGATCCTCCTGCCTCAGCCCCCGAGTCACTGGGATTACAGGCCAGAGCCACCATGCCTGGTTTTCATCAGCAGTGTTTCCTGAGGTTACAGAAAGATTTTTAATCCTGGGAAGAAACACTCCCTTGAAGCAAAAGTGTTCTCCCCCCAAAAATGCAAGGAGCTATCTTCTTGATAGCCAGGCAGATAATTCTCAGGTTTTGCCCCCACTGAATCACTATCCAAAATAGAGCAGTGGTCATGCCTAGTGAAAAGTTTGAGGGAACTCGCCCAAAGTTGGGTTTCTTCAGATATATGTGTATATATATGTATACATATATATACATATATACACATATATATACATATATATACACATATATACATATATACATATATATACACACACATATATATATATATATATATCTCCAAATATCTTAAAGACACTGCCCTTCATCATTCCATGCCATTAGACATTTATACGACCATGCATGGGGATCTCCTCCACACAAAAATAAATGCTGGTGCAGAACAGGTAAGTGTACTGTAAATTGAGTACATCAGCTTTTGGGCATTTTAAACCATGGGTCAGACATGTTAGAGCAAGAGGGCAGGTTGATAGCAAGAGGGAGTGTTTTTCTTTCAATTTTCCAATAGCAAAGTGATGTTTGCCACTGTCATTTCAGAGTGAGGTGACAAATTGTTGTTGTTGTTTGGTTTTGTGGGGTTTTCTGTTTGTTTGTTTTTGAGACAAGGTCTCACTGTCCCCCAGGCTGGAGTGCAGTGGCATGATCAGGGTTACTTCTGCCTTGACCTCATGAATTCAAGCAAACCTCCTTACTAATCCTCCGGAGTAGCTGGGACTACAGGCACGTGACACCACACCCTGGGGTGTGAACTGGGATTTGATGTTTTCAGTTGGCTCCCTAATGGAATAGGTTCCCTTGCTATTCTGGAATACAGATTGTCTTCATGCTTACCATTCTCGTGTGCATTATATTTCTACTAACCTGCTATTTTTTTTTTCTTTTTTCTTTTCTTTTCTTTTTCTTTTTCTTTCTTTTTTTTTTTTTTTTTTTTTGAGACAGAGCCTCACTCTGTTGCCCAGGCTGTATTGCATGCAGTGGCAGGATCTCAGCTCACTGCAACTTCTGCCTCCTGGGTTCAAGCGATTCTCCTGCCTCAGCCTCCTGAGTAGTTGGGATTACAGACATACTGACATATACCACCACGCTGGGCAATTTTTTTTTTTTTTTTTTTTTTTGTATTTTTAGTACAGACGGGGTTTCGCAATGTTGGTCAGGCTGGTCTCGAATTCCTGACCTCAGTTGATCAGAAGTAGGTGAGGTCAGAAAGCGCACCCTGGGAGAGGCTGGCAAAATGCCGAGAACCGCCATCGCTAGGCCTGGGGTTTTCTTCTGTACTGAAATACTACTATTCATGTAGTGCAGGGACAAAACCAATTAGATACTTCTGGGAGTTAAAAAGAGATGAATTTACAGTGCCATTTGAGAAGGGGTATTAAGGAATTTGCCAGGGTACTGACGCATGTCAGGTGCAAACCGCAGGTTGAGAGAGAGCTGAGTATTTTCTGTCCATGAAGGCGATAAGCGGGGGCTTGAAGAAAGAGGGACGTGGGAGGACACTGGCGCCAGAAATAGGAAAGGGCTGCTTGGGAGTGGGAAGGATGGGTCGGGGTGCTATCTAGAAAGTTGCCTGACAGTGGATGTAGGATGTAGAAGCGAGACATCAAACAAGAAGCTGTCGCTTAAATAAAGTCTGAAGAAAGACTAGATATGTAAACGGCAGGAGATAGTAGGGTAACTGGACCCGTCTCCTCATAAAAGTTCCCGCCTTATATTTCAGGGAGGATCGCAGCGCATTTCGGCCAAGACAGGTGAGACTGCGGTTCTGACCTGCGGGCCTGGATGAATTGCGTTAGGGCACCTGGGCTCCGGGAGAGCCGTTCCACTCCACAAAGTAAGCGTGTTATGTCTGCAAACGAACGGGGACACTAAGAGCCCCAAAGGCTCTGCTTTCATCCCAAAGAACAGCCCCCGTCTGCGTAGTTTGTACCTGGCTCTATGAGGTGAGAACACATTCCCCGCTAGCATAGAAATCCTACAAATACTCCTGACGGGGCTGCGGTTAGAAGGAGACGCTGTGTAAAAGGTGACTCTGGAGGCTAGAGAAAAACACGAAAATTTCCACAGAGCGTGAGAACCCAAGAGACTGGAGGACCATGGATCAATTTCTGCAATAAGCGGCCTTATGGGCAAAAGGAAGAGCTATGCAGTCTTCGCGCTAGTCAGCTTGTGATAAACAGGCTCACAATGGCTGACACTTCTTACTTCTCCAGCGAGAAGGACGGCGACATGCCACTTCCTATTTTCCCGCCTCCTGACTGCAACAGTAACGTTTAAGGGCACCACCAGAGACACAAACCAACAGAAAGGAAGAGCACCACTGAACGTACACTCTACTCTTTAAGCCACGAAAGAGATCAGGGGAAAGCGCGAACGCAGTCCCCCACTACCACAAATTATGCAGTCGAGTTTCCCACATTTGAGGAAATCGCAGGGGTCAGCACATCCGGAGTGCAATGGATAAGCCTCGCCCTGGGAAAACCACCTTCGTGATCATGGTATCTCCCCTGCCAGGTAAGTATGAGTTCCCGCACCTCCGCCCCGCCACAGCCTCACACGCCTCCCCCTTTACACGCACGGTCCCTTGCCCCGCGCACCCCCGAGCCCTCCTAGCCCTGACACACAGCTGGGACTCTCAGGTCCCACCAGCGGTCCTGAATCGGCTCCCACGGCACGGGAACTCCTTCGTGGGGAAGCAGCATGTGGCGAAGCAGCAGCCTCTGCACTGCCTGATCTACATAGAAGTCGCCCTATCCGTGATGTCACCGACAGTGCCTTTCCCAGTCCCCGTCTGCTCTTCCGTCCCACCCTCCGCCAACTCAGCCGACCAACCCACTGCCGAGCCAGCCAGGGGAAGTGACGCCTGCCTCTCTCTTTTTTCCCTCCCACTTCCCTCATCTGTTCTCTCCCAAAGAAGCTGGTCCTTAGCCTCTATTGCGGAGCAACCTTTCGACGACCGGCTGGAGCCTGGGCACCCTTCTTCAAATAATGGCTTTTAATTCGCAGACTAGAACGTTTAGGATTTCAAAAGAAACTGGTTTTTTTCACGTCCTTATCCTTGTGATGAAGCATTCTGCTTACATATATTTATGTAATGTTGGGTTTCTTCAGGTATATATATACACATATATATCCAAATATCCTAAAAGACACTGCCGTTCATGATTCCATGCCATTAGACATTTATAGGACCATGCATGGGGATCTCCTCCACACAAAAATAAATGCTGGTGCAGAACAGGTAAGTGAAATTGAGTACATCAGCTTTTGGGCATTTTAAACCATGGGTCAGACATGTTAGAGCAAGAGGGCAGGTTGACAGCAAGAGGGAGTGTTTTTCTTTCAATTTTCCAATAGCAAAGTGATGTTTGCCACTGTCATTTCAGAGTGAGGCGACAATTTGTTGCCGTTGTCTGGTTTTGTGGGGTTTTTTGTTTGTTTTTTAGTTTGTTTTTTGAGACAAGGTCTCACTGTCCCCCAGGCTGGAGTGCAGTGGCATGATCAGGGTTACTTCTGCCTTGTCCTCATGAATTCAAGCAAACCTCCTTACTAATCCTCCCGAGTAGCTGGGACTACAGGCATGTGACACCACACCCTGGGGTGTGAACTGGGATTTGATATTTTCAGTTGGCTCCCTCATAGAATAGGTTCCCTTGCTATTCTGGAATACAGATTGTCTTCGTGATTATCATTCTGGTGTGCATTGTATTTCTACTACCCTGCTAATTTTTTTCTTTTTGAGACGGAGTCTCCTCTGTCGCCCAGGCTGTATTGCATGCAGTGGCAGGATCTCAGCTCACTGTAGCCTCCACCTCCTGGGTTCAAACGATTCTTTTGCTTCAGCCTCCTGAGTAGCCACCTGGCAAATTTTTGTATTTTTAGTAGAGTTAGGGTTTCACCAGGTTGGCAGGCTGCTCTCGAACTCCTGACCTCAAGGGATCCACCCGCTTCAGCCTCCCAAAGTGCTGGGATTACAGGCATGAGCTACCACGCCTGGCTCTCAAACCATTTTAAGTAAGCAAAGACAGATTTGTCTGGCTTTTTAGTACATTGCTGAATTATCCTTCAATCTATATTTTTAGGAAGGACCTGGGGAATGGCAACATGCACATATTTGGCTAAAATGTGAACCTTTCATGTTCTGCTTCCGTCTCTTTTTGAAAATCCTTCCAATTTGCCTTTGGCAACCAGTTAGTGGCTTTGCCTTCTTCCCTAGAATGTGAATTAATTGATAAAGGTCAGAATATTTGGGCTCAAAGGTTTCGACAGTTAAGTCGAATTTTCTGCCAAAGCCTACAGGATCTTGGAGCCTGCTTTAGAAACAGAAGAATGAAATGTATTTAAATTTAGATCAGGGAAGTCCTTTATTTTATTTTATTTTATTTTTATTTTTATTTATTTATTTATTTATTTATTGAGATGAAGTCTTGCTCTGTTGCCCAGGCTGGAGTACAGTGGCGCGATCTCGGCTGTCTGCAAGTCCACCTCCCGGGTTAATGCCATTCTCCTGCCTCAGCCTCCTAGGAGTAGCTGGGACTAGAGGCGCCCGCCACCAGGCCCGGCTAATTTTTTGTATTTTTAGTAGAGATGGGGTTTCACCGTGTTAGTCAGGATGGTCTCCATCCCCTGACCTTGTGATCCGCCCACCTCGGCCTCCCAAAGTGCTAGAGTTACAGGCATGAGCCACCGCGCCCGGCTATAGTATTCTTAATTCACATTTTGGTGAAGCGGTGTACACAATGGTAGGCTCCCCTCCTCCTGTGGGTTTGGGTTTTACCTTGAAAGGGGCTGTCAGAACAGAAGTTTCAGGGAAGGAGCCAGAGCCCTGGGGACTTTCCTCAGGTGATGCTGATGGAAGAAGAGGCAAGGCAGGACAGGAAGGCTCCGATAAGAAAGACTATGCAGGTGCAGGGTCAGGAGGAGAAGGAGCAGTTGGAGGCGAAAGAGACAAAGCCTCCTCACTATTTCTCAATTCAGAAAACGTGTCAGTTTACCTCCTTAAGCTTACTTCCTCAATGGAGGCAATTTTCTTAGTTCTTTTTTTTTTTTTTTTTTTTTTTTTTTGAGATGGAGTCTCGCTCTATTGGCAGGCGGGAGTGCAGTGGTGTGCTCTCGGCTCACTACAACCTCCACCTGCCGGATTCAAGCAATTCTCCTGCCTCAGGCTCCCGAGAGCTGGGACTACAGGAGCCTGCCATCGCGCCCGGCTGATTTTTGTATTTTTAGTAGAGACAGGGGTTTCACCATGTTGGCCAGGATGGTCTCCATCTCTTGACCTCGTGATCCGCCCACCTCAGCCTCCCAAAGTGCTGGGATTACAGGCATGAGCCACCGCGCCCGGCGCAATTTTCTCAGTTCTTTTAGAAATTTTAGAAATTTAGAAATTTCTAGGTCTCATTGGAAGTAAGTCTCCCATTTAATTTGTCTGGTTCTAAAACCAAATTTCTGTCTTTTTGTTTTGTTTTGTTGTTGTTGTTGTTGTTTTTCAGACAGAGACTCGCTCTGTCGCTCAGGCTGGAGTGCAGTGGCGCGATCTTGGCTCACTGCAACCTCTGCCTCCCAGGTTCAAGCAATTCTTCTGCCTCAGCCTCCTGAGTAGCTGGGATTACAGGAGCCCGCCACCATGCCCGGCTAATTTTTGTATTTTTAGTAGAGACAGGGTTTCACCATGTTGGCCAGGCTGATCTCGAACTCCTGACCTCCGGCTCCCAAAGTGATGGGATTACAGGCGTGAGCCACCGTGCCCAGCGTAACCAAGATTTTTGAACCATTCTAATTTGTCAAAAGAGTCACACTGATTTTTTAAAAAATAACGTAATGGGCCAGGTACGGTGGCTCACGCCTGTAATCCCAGCACTTTGGGAAGCAGTAGCGGGTGGATCACGAGGTCAGGAGTTCGAGACCAGCCTGACCAACATGGTGAAACCCCGTGTCTACTAAAAATACAAAAATTAGCCGGGCGTGGTGATGTGTGCCTGTAATCCCAGCTACTGAGGAGGCTGAGGCTGGAGAATTGCTTGAACCCGGGAGGCAGAGGTTGCAGTGAGCCAAGATTGCACCACTGCACTCCAGACTAGGTGACAGAGTGAGACTCTGTCTCAAAGTGAATACATAAATAAACAAATAATAATGTAATGAATGTTTTCATCATTTACATATTAAATAGATGAAGGGGTGGCCTGCCCCTCCACACCTGTGGCCGTTTCTCATCGGGTGGAATGAGAGACTTGACAAAAGAAAGAGACACAGAGACAAAGTATAGAGAAAGAAAAGTGAGCCCAGGGAACCGGCGCTCAGCATACGGAGGACCCGCCCCGGCAGCAGTCTCTGAGTTCCCTTAGTATTTATTGATCATTATCGGGCGTTTCTCAGAGAGGAGGATGTGGCAGGACAATAGGGTAATAGCGGAGAGAGGGTCAGCACGAAAACATGTGAACAAATGTCTCTGCATCATAAACAAGCTAAAGAAAAAAGTGCTGTGCTTTTGACGTGCATATACATAAACATCTCAGTGCCTTAAAGAGCAGCATTGCTGCCCACATGTCCCACCTCCAGCCCTAAGGGGGTTTTCTCTTATCTCAGTAGATGGAATATACAATCGGGCTTTACACTGAGACATTCCATTGCCCAGGGACGAGCAGGAGACAGATGCCTTCCTCTTATCTCAACTGCAAAGAGGCCTTCCTCTTTTACTAATCCTCCTCGGCACAGACCCTTTACGGGTGTCAAGGGTGTCGGGCTGGGGGACGGTCAGGTCTTTCCCTTCCCACGAGGCCATATTTCAGACTATCACGTGGGGAGAAACCTTGGACAATACCTGGCTTTCCTTGGCAGAGGTCCCTGCGGCCTTCTGCAGTGTATTGTGTCTCTGGGTACTTGAGATTAGGGAGTGGTGATGATTCTTAACAAGCATGCTGCCTTCAAGCATTTGTTTAACAAAGCACACTCTGCACAGCCCTTAATCCATTTAACCTTGAGTGGACACAGCACATGTTTCAGGGAGCACAGGGTTAGGGGTAGGGTTACAGATTAACAGCATCTCAAGGCAGAATTTTTCTTAGTGCAGACCAAAATGGAGTCTCTTATGTCTCCTTCTTTCTACATAGACACAGTAACAGTCTGACCTCTCTTTCTTTTCCCCACATTTCCCCGTTTTCTTTTTGACAAAACCAGCATCGTCATCATGGCTCATTCTCCATGGCTGCTGTCTCTTCAGAGCTGCTGGGTACACCTGCAGACTAACAACAGACAGAACAGGCACACAAGGATTAATATGAAATTTATAATGGTAGTACTTCCCATGGTCTTAACCCAAGCGACAGGGTTAAGAATTGCGAGGCCATCAGTAACTCCTGCGATTGCCTCAGTTCCTGGTACCAAATTTAAATGGGCTTTTGATGCTTTGAAAATTTGGTCTTTTAATTTGGAAATGTCTAAAGGGAGATTATCTTCTCTTCCCTGTAGGTGGCATCTAACCATGTCCCAGTGATGCTCAGACTCATTATAAACTTGGGGTGTAATACAAAAATCTGACGTATTCCAGTCACACTGTAACTGGAAACGATGTTCTAAGCTCATGAGCCTATCTCCCATCCAAATGACAGTTCAATATCATTAGTTTGATTTGCCAATTTTTGATCAATACCAGATTGTGAATTCCAAAATCTTGTAGAATTTTTTTGCCAATTTTTGTTTGTTTGTTTGTTGAGACGGAGTCTTGCTCTGTCACCCAGGCTGGAGTGCAGTGGCGCGATCTTGGCTCACTGCAAGCTCCACCTCCTGGGCTCACGCCATTCTCCTGCTTCAGCCTCCCGAGTAGCTGGGACTACAGGCCTCCGCCACCACGCCCGGCTAATTTTTTTGTATTTTTGTAGAGACGGGGTTTCACCATGTTAGCCAGGATAGTCTCGATCTCCTGACCTCATGATCCACCCGCCTCGGCCTCCCCAAGTGCTGGGATTACAGGCATGAGCCACCGCGCCCTGCCTTGCCAATCATTAACAAAGTTTACTGACTGAACAGAAGAGTGCGGTGCAACTCCTGCCACAGCAGCTGTAGCTGTGACTGCAATTAATCCCATAATCACTGCAATTAAAGTAAAAATGAATCTTTTGGGTCTGTTTAAAATGCCTTTTAATACTTCGGTCAAAATATGGATGGATGGCGAGGCCTCCCACGGTTCGTCCATGGACACAGGGATCCACATGCCTTCTCTTGCTCTCACCAGCAGAATATGGTGCTGCCAATTAAAAGTCGAATCAATGCAAGTAAACAATCTGCAATTTTCACAGGTTATAATTTGAGAGTCTGGTTTAATAACCATATTTCCTACAACTAGCATATAAGGGGGCTTTACACAACTTTGTAAAGGAACTGTTAGACTGGAATTTAAGTCGATAGTATAAAATGGCTTACGATCTCTTGTTTCTAAAGTTTGATTCCCAGACCAAATTCGGATGCGGTATGAGGCCACAGTAAGCCTCCATAATTCTGGATGTTCAGGACCAGAAACAGGACTTATTATTTTTGGTCTTGGGGTAGAGATTCCTTTTTCTCCCCATTCCGAAGGGTAGAAAGACTGTCATTTTTTATGCTTATGTTTGTCTAAACTTTCTGTTAAGTCACCATCGACAGCTGGACTAACCTGTGCACTGGGACACGATTGAGTTTGTCCTGTGCAACTGTGGTAGAATTGACCTCGAGGTGTCCAATCTATGATAGTTCCAAATTCATTGTTTTGTAATATCACCACACTATTGGCCACACATTCTTCCCAAAGTAAAACTTCTGTGTTTTTTGATCCTTTGGGAACTTCCTTGGGGCAAGGTTTCCCTTTAGGTCTAAATTTTAATGATCTTTGATAAGAAAAGTCTTGTAAATAATTTACCTGTGGCCTGAGTGACATTCCAATTACCAAGTGATAAGTAAATCTACTGGTGGGACTGACAGTAGGTACTCCTACCAACCACTTTTGGATTGCAGGCATTAAACATCCTGGTGCTCTCCCTAGGCAAATAGGAGGATAACGATACCCATTGGAAATGTTTATCATCCCTTCTTCCTCAGGATTTGCAGGGCAATGATCATCTGTGGGGCCACGTACCCATACACTATCATTAACATATACCTCGGTAGGACTATCCATCCGTGCGACTGGTGTTTCCATCTCCGTGGAGGCGCTTTTCTTTGCATCTCCGATGGGTTCATTGTAGAACTTCAAATGTCTAGTGGGTATCCAAACAGGAAGCTGATTTTCTCCTGGTGAAACACAAGCAAAACCTCTCCCCCACGTTACCACCTTCCCTATTTCCCATGTCTTATTTTTGTTGTCTTTCCACCACATCAGTTTTCCTTCATGTGGGCTGTTCTTTTTACCAGGAAGATGTTGTTCTGCAGAAGCAGTAGTCTGATTTCTATAAATGTTTAAAAAATTTAAAGTATAGAGTGCTAGATTAAGTGGCATCTGAGGAGTGGTACACTCCTTACTGTCTTCCTCTTCTTTTTGTTTAACTAATTGAGTTTTGTCAGGCCTCTGAGTGCAAGCTAAGCCATCACATCCCCTGTGACCTGCACGTACACATCCAGATGGCTGGTTCCTGCCTTAACTGATGACATTCCACCACAAATGATATGAAAATGGCCTGTTCCTGCCTTAACTGATGACATTATTTTGTGAAATTCCTTCTCCTGGCTCATCCTGGCTCAAAAGCTCCCCTACTGAGCACCTTGTGACCCCCCACTCCTGCCCGCCAGAGAACAACCCCCCTTTTTCCTTTACCTACCCAAATCCTATAAAATGGCCCCACCCCATCTCCCTTCGCTGACTCTCTTTTCAGACTCAGCCCGCCTGCACCCAGGTGATTAAAAGCTTTATTGCTCACACAAAGCCTGTTTGGTGGTCTCTTCACATGGACGCACATGAAAAGTTTTGAGTGTTCTGTTAGTTCTTTCAGCTATGGCCTGTCCTTGGGAATTATAGGGAATTCCTGTTGTATGTGAAATTTTCCAATGATTTAAGAATACTTGGAAAGCTTTACTACGGTATCCTGGTCCATTGTCAGCTTTAATTTTTTCTGGAACTCCCATTACAGCAAAACAAGATAATAAATGTTTTTTAACATGGGAAGTACTTTCTCCTGTCTGGCAGTTTGCCCATATGAAATGTGAATAAGTATCAACTGTTACATGAATATATGATAATCTTCCAAATGAAGGTACATGCGTGACATCCATTTGCCATAACGCATGAAGACACAGACCTCTGGGACTAACTCCTGCCTCTTGAGTGGGCGGGTGTAGGACTTGACACTGGGTGCAATGTTGTACGATATCTTTTGCCTGAGTCCATGTGACATCAAATTTGTTTTTTAATCCTGCTGCATTTACATGAGTCAAAGCATGAAGTTCTTGTGCTTTTATGAATGCAGATGATACCAGTAAGTCAGCTTGTTCATTTGCTTTAATTAAAGGCCCTGGTAAAGTAGTGTGTGCTCGAATATGAGTAATATAAAATGGGAAATTTCTTTTTCTTACAGTTTGTTGTAATAAATTGAACAACTGGTTTAACTGATCATCCATGCTATATTTAATTAGAGCTGTCTCAACATCCCTTGTAGCCTGTACTATATACGCAGAATCTGATACAATATTGATACGTTGACTAAAATCTTGTAACACTGTAATGACTGCAACCAACTCTGCTCTTTGAGCCGATTGACACTGAGTTTTGATTACTCGCTCTTTTGGCCCTGTGTAAGCTGCTTTTCCATTGCTGGAACCATCAGTAAATACTGTCAGAGCATTTTCTAATAAAAGTTCATGTCTGGTAATTTTAGGTAAAATCCAAGTAGTCAATTTTAAAAACTGGAAGATTTTTGTTTTTGGGTAATGATTATCGATAATTCCCACAAAATTAGCAAGAGCAATCTGCCATGCACCAGAATTGATAAAGGCTTGTCTAACTTGTTCCTTGGTTAAAGGGACAACTATTTTTTCTGGGTCATTTCCACACAGTTTTATGATTTGTAATCTTGCCTGACCAATTAATGTAGCTATTTGATCCAAGTACAATATAAAAGTCTTAATTGTACTGTGAGGAAGGAATGACCACGCCACAAGATCAGTATTTTGAACAATGATGCCTATTGGAGAACGTGCAGTAGCAAAAACCAGAAGTTGGAGTGGGGCTAAGGGATCTATTATTCCGTTTATTTGCACTGACTGAATTTTTTCTTCCACTAATTTAATTTCTTTTGTTGCCTCTGGGGTTAATATTCTTTTTTTTTTTTTTTTTTTTTTTGAGACGGAGTCTCGCTCTGTTGCCCAGGCTGGAGTGCAGTGGCACGATCTCGGCTCACTGCAACCTCTGCCTCCTAGGTTCAAGCGATTCTTCTGCCTCAGCCTCCCAAGTAGCTGGGACTACAGGCATACACCACTACGCGCTGCTAATTTTTGTATTTTTAGTAGAGACAGGGTTTCACCATATTGGCCAGGCTGGTCTTGAACTCCTGACCTCGTGATCCGCCCGTCTTGGCCTCCCAAAGTGCTGGGATTACAGGAGAGAGCCACCGCGCCTGGCCTGGGGTTAATATTCTTTTACTACTTAAGTGTGAGTCTCCTCTTAAGATAGGGAACAAATTTGACATGGCATAAGTAGGAATGCCTAGAGTTGGCTGAATCCAATTAATATCTCCTAACAATTTTTGAAAATCATTTAATGTTTTTAATGTGTCTTTTCTTATTTCTATTTTTTGTGGCTTAATTTTTCTATTTCCTATCTGCATCCCTAAATAATGAAAAGGAGTAGAGCTTTGAATCTTACCAGATGCTATTGCCAGTCCTGCGTTGGCAACCTCTGCTTGCAGAAATGTATAACATTCAATTAATGTGTCTCTCATTTCTGCAGCACATAAAATATCATCAACATAATGAATGATATAACAGTCTGAAAACTTGTCTCTAACTGGTTGAAGAGCTCGACCTACGAAAGTCTGGCAAATAGTTAGACTATTAAGCATTCCCTGAGGTAACACTTTCCACTGAAACCTTCCTGAAGCAATCCTTTTTTACCATTAAATTAATTAAATTAATTAATTAAAGGCCAGCCTTTTGGGATCATGGTCAGAGAGGGCAACCTGGGTTGGAGAGGCCCCATGGGTTGAATTATGGCATTTATGGCCCTTAGGTCAGTTAACATATGCCATTTGCCGGATTTTTGCTGAATTACAAACACAGGAGAATTCCAAGGCGAGAATGAAGACTCAATATGTCCCTTTTCTAACTGTTCATTTGCTAATAAATGTAAAGCCTCCAGTTTTTGTTTTGGTAGTGGCCACTGATTTGCCCATACCGGTTTTTCTATTTTCCAAGTTAATGGAATGGGTTTAGGAGGCTCTACAGTGGCCGCCCGTAAAAATGATACCTATTCCTTTTCTTTCTTGATTTCTTTCAGTCTCAGTTGGGACTTTAATGCCATGTTCATTTTTTCCTGGTCCCTTTCCTGGACCAGGAAGATACATTCTATCTTCGTCATGATTTTTTGACTCATGGGGCTGTATAATGGAGTGGGCATAGTGATTTCTGCACCCCATTGTTGTAATAAATCTCGACCCCACAGATTAACAGTAATTGAAGTAATCGTTGGCTGAACAGTACTTTCTTGATTGTCTGGCCCTAAACAATGTAAAATCATGTACTTTGATACACTTCTGAGGCTGTGCCTACGCCAACAAGTCCTGTAACAGCCTTTTGGTTAGCCAATTTTTTGGCCACTGATTTAAAGCAATGATAGAGACATCTGCTCCAGTGTCTACTAACCCTTTGAACTGTTTTCCTTGAATAATGGCCTTACACACAGGTCTGCTCTCTGAGACCCGACTTGCCCAATATGCAGCCTTTCCTGTCAGATCAGTGCTTCCAAACCCTCCTGTTCTTTTTATCTCACTGTTTCCAACCTTAATATAAGGCAGGAGTAATAATTGAGCAATTCTGTCTCCTGGACTGGCACTCCAAGGAATTGGAGAGCTAATAACCAATTGAATTCCACCTTTATAGTCTGAATCAACCACACCAGTATGAATTTGAACTCCCTTTAGATTTAGGCTTGATCTTCCTAAGATTAGTCCTACAGTCCCCTCAGGCAGTGGGCCACATACCCCTGTGGGGATTTTTTGTGGGGGCACCCCGGAAGCAGAGAGACTGCTTGTATAGTACATAAATCTACTGCTGCACTGCCACTTGTGGTGGGGGACAATTGTTGTATTGTGGTAACTGGCTCATTCCCTGAGGCACTTGGGACAGTGGGGATTGTTGTCCCTGAAAACCCTGAGGAACAAAGGGCTGAATTGGGAATGCCCCAGTTTGTTGTGGGGCCTGAGGCTGGCCCCTCTGCTTGTGTCCTGACAATGGTTGCCCATTTCTATCAAATTTAGGATGACATTGACTAGCCCAATGTTTTCCTTTTTTACATCTTGGACATAAGTCAGGTGGCTCTTTACCTGTTGTCGTAGCAGCTTGAATAGTTATATTCTGTTTATTTGAGACTGGGGATTTCTTTTTTAGATGACCAATTTGACCACAATTATAACATTTCCCTCCAAATGTTCTAACTTGTCCTCCTAAAGCAACTCCCGTTATTGCTTGAGCCATAAGCATAGCTTTATGCATAGCTCCTCTAATTCCATCACAGGTTTTTACATACTCTGAGATTACATCTGATCCTGTGGGAAACTTTCCTTTTAATGGCTTAATGGCTGATTGACACTCAGGATTGGCGTTTTCGTATGCCATCAACTCCACTATGACCTTTAGGGCATTCTCATCAGCAATTGACTTATGAGCAACATCTTAGAGCCTTGCCACAAAATCAGGGTAGGGCTCTTTAGAGCCTTGTCTGATTGTATTGAATGGGGGGCAGGCGGTTCCTGGGTCTTGGATTTTTTCCCAGGCCCTAAGGCAGATAGCTCTAACTTGCTCAATGGCCTCATTTTGCATTAATGCTTGTTGACTAGTAGTGCTCCAATTTTGACCTGTTCCTAATAGTTGATCTGCATCTATGTTAACTGGAGGATTGGCAGCCCTATTTCTTCGGACCTGTTCTTGTGCCCCATCAATCTACCGAGTCTTAAATTGTAAAAATTGAGAGGGTGAGAGAGACGATTTGGCCAGAATCTCCCAATCATAAGGGATGAGTCTATGTCCATGAGGAATGGAATCTAATAATGTCCTCATATAAAGGGAGTTGGGTCCATACTGTTTTACCCACTCTTTCATATCTTTTAGCATTTTTATCAAAAAGGACTCATATGTGGCCTCAGCTATCGGAGGCTCTCCCTCTTGGGCCCCTTCTCCAGGTGGTATCGGTTCTAATATTACTGGGAATTGCCGCGCCTCAATATCTCCTTGCTTTCTTGCCTTATCAATAATTTTATGTAATGTACTACCCTGTCCACTAGGTGGTGATGTAGGCTTAAGTCTCATAGTGGGCGGCTGAGGGTATGGCGCCCTGCCCTGTGGTGCTGGGAACATTCCTGGCTGTCCATACTGACTTTCTGGGGGTGGCCGATACTGAAGTTTGGCTGGCAGCCAGTATTGATAGGCTACTGGTGGTTGGGTCTTATTTTCTACCGGCTGATATTGTGGATACTGTATTTGGATTGGCATTGCGGTGACAGAGACTCTATCTTTCTCTATTTGATATTCTCCTGGGGTTTGTACTTGTCTAGCCCGCATTTGAGGTTGTAATGTTACAGGCATCTGAACTGCTGGAAGAGGAGTTGGCCCTCGTGGTTTAGACTCTGATGGCCCCACTGATTCTGGACCTTTTTCTTCTAATTTTAACGTTTCAGGATATACCACCCCCTGTAATTGATTATAGTCAACATTTTGCGTTGACTGAGCCATATAAGCCGGCTCTGCTACATATTCACAATGTAAACTTTCCATTCCTTTCCAGGATTTTATCCCTGCCTCTTCTTTACAATCTATTCCACAGCTTTCGGGGGCATCAGAAACTGCAACCCTGTCTTCTTCTGTTTGAAACAGTTCTAAAATTACTTTAATAATGGCCCAATCATTCCATACTGTAAGTGGGATGATTTTACCCTCCCTACTTGCTTGTTTTAATTCTTTGCCAATGTTTTTCCAGTCTTTTAGATCTAAAGTTCCCTGTTCTGGAAACCATGGGCAAAATTGTTCTATTGTTCAAAATAGCGTGATTAGATTTTTTGTAGAGACTCTAACTCCCACTCTTTTTAAAAGAATTTTAATAAAGCTAAGATAAGAGGCATATTTACTTTTAGTTTGCCCCATTGTTACCCTAGGTTCTTTGAGCGCACAAGCTTACCGCAAGACTGACTGCAGATGTACTCGGGATCTCCTGTCAACTTGTCCTCAATGACCATGCTTGAACGTACCTTCACCCTAGAGAAGAGCACCCACGTTGGGCACCAGATGAAGGGGTGGCCTGCCCCTCCACACTTGTGGGCATTTCTCATCGGGTGGAATGAGAGACTTGAGAAAAGAAAGAGACACAGAGACAAAGTATAGAGAAAGAAAAGTGGGCCCAGGGAACCGGCGCTCAGCATATGGAGGACCTGTGCCGGCACCAGTCTCTGAGTTCCCTTAGTATTTATTGATCATTATCGGGCATTTCTCGGAGAGGGGGATGTGGCAGGACAATGGGGTAATTGTGGAGAGAGGATCAGCAGAAAAACATGTGAACAAATGTCTCTGCATCATAAACAAGCTAAAGAAAAAAGTGCTGTGCTTTTGATGTGCATATATATAAACATCTCAATGCCTTAAAGAGCAGTATTGCTGCCCACATGTCCCACCTCCAGCCCTAAGGCGGTTTCCTCTTATCTCAGTAGATGGAATATACAATCGGGTTTTACACTGAGACATTCCATTGCCCAGGGACGAGCAGGAGACAGATGCCTTCCTCTTATCTCAACTGCAAAGAGGCCTTCCTCTTTTACTAATCCTCCTCGGCACAGACCCTTTACGGGTGTCAAGGGTGTCGGGCTGGGGGACGGTCAGGTCTTTCCCTTCCCACGAGGCCATATTTCAGACTATCACGTGGGGAGAAACCTTGGACAATACCTGGCTTTCCTTGGCAGAGGTCCCTGCGGCCTTCTGCAGTGTATTGTGTCTCTGGGTGCTTGAGATTAGGGAGTGGTGATGACTCTTAACAAGCATGCTGCCTTCAAGCATTTGTCTAACAAAGCGCACTCTGCACAGCCCTTAATCCATTTAACCTTGAGTGGACACAGCACATGTTTCAGGGAGCACATGGTTGGGGGTAGGGTTACAGATTAACAGCATCTCAAGGCAGAAGAATTTTTCTTAGTACAGACCAAAATGGAGTCTCTTATGTCTCCTTCTTTCTACATAGACACAGTAAGAGTCTGATCTCTCTTTCTTTTCCCCACAATACTTATATGATTTAAATTGTTCAAAAGCATCAAAGATTCCTCTCTGCTGTCAACTTCATTCCATTTATTTTATTGTACCAAACTATCAAGACCATTAATTTAATCTACTGCTAAATCTATTATTTGTTCATGTTAGAAATTCAACAAGAAAATTTTTCCCTAATGAAACCTCACATTTCAAGCATAAGTAGGCTGGGCGAGGTGACTCATACCTGTAATCCCAGCACTTTGGGAGGCCAAGACAGGCGCATCACTTGAGGTCAAGAGCTTGAGACCAGCCTGGCAAACATGGTGAAACCCCATCTCTACTAAAAATATAAAAATTAGCTGTGTGTGGTGGTGTGCGCCTGTAATCCCAGCTACTCTGGAGGCTGAGGCAGGGAAATAGCTTCAACCTGGGAGGTGGAGCTTGCAGTGAGCTGAGATTGCACCACTTCAGTCTAGCCTGGGCTACAGAGCAAGACTCTGTCTCAAAAATAAATAAATAAGCATAAGTAGTAAAAAAATAAAATAAGATAAAAAATAAGGCACAGGGTCTTGCTCTGTTATCCAGGCTTGAGTGCAGCGGGTCTATCATAGCTGACCAACGTGGAACTTCTGGGCTCAGGCAATCCTCCTGGCTCAGCTTGCCTTGTATTTTTTTAGAGATGGGGTCTTGCCCTGTTGCCCAGGCTGGTCTCCAACTGCTGACCTAAAGCAATCCTTCTGCCTCAGCCTGCTGAGTTGCTGGGAGTACAGGTGCAAGACATGCAGCCTAGTATTGCAGTAAAACAATTTTCAACAAATTCTTAATTTTCTTTCTTTTTCTTTTTCTTTTCTTTTCTTTCTTTTTTTTTTTTTTTTGAGTTGGGAGTCTCACTCTGTCACCCAGGCTGGAGGGCAGTGGCGCAATCATAGTTCACTGCAGCCTGCCTCAGTCTCCCAAGTAGCTGAGATTAAGTCATGCAGTATCATGCCTGGCCAACTTAAAAAAATTAGCTAATACTTAAAAATTTGTAGAGACAGGGGTTTCACTATGTTGCCAGGCTGGTATCAAACTCCTAACCTCAATTGATCCTCCCTCCTCAGCCTCCTAAAGTGCTGGGATTGCAGATATGAGCCACCATACCTGGCTTAATTTTCTTATTTTAATTTTATATAAGTGATTATTATTGTTCCTAAGATAATTGGGGCAGTGACTCCTTTAAAATTTTAGACACCTAATTTGTCTATTCACTTCACTGAAAGAGTATGCCAGTTTGTTTCATGAGAAAATATCCTATATTAATAAAGCAGGAAAATTCCTTCCACCAAACTAGGGGGCATTCTAAAGAAACGAATTGTGCTAAGTAACATCACTTAAGGTGAAAACAGAGACAATGGTATCTATTAACAATGTTTATCAGTGAAGGAAATAAACTGAAAATATTAACATCATTAGATCCTCGGAGGGCCTTCATTGCTGAAAATCTGAGTAACATTGTGATACCATTTTGAGTCCGGCAGGACATTCTCTTTCCAGGCATATAACAGTGGGTGAATAATTTCTTTTCATTCATTTTCATTGAGGGCTGAACTTCCTTAATGTTCTGGAGATTATTAAATTTGATTTGTATAGTTGTGAAAAGTGCTCATATTGCTGATTCCATCGCTTGTATGTGATCATATAAATCTTTTCTCTCCTTTCTGTAGTGTGGTTTAAACTTAACTTTAAAGGACATGTATTTGAATTTTTCAGCTGGTTAGAAACCTGAATCTACCAATCAAAGAAAACTGCTCCTTACATGCTACAGATTTAGTTTTCTTCCTGTACTAAGATGTCTTTTAGATACAGTAAATTTGTTAAAGCCAAGAGCTCCTATGGAACGAAGTTGGGTGGGAGGGGGGACATTGAGTAGTAAGATCACTCTTGTAATAGAGATGCCACTCTTGCAGATATTGACAACTATTGGGCCCATAAAATTTTTACCAAACATTGGAAAGACAAGATATGAACAACTTATCATTGCTGCAGTCTCAAATATCAGGAAATACCATTATTCTCAGGACAATAAATAGACAATAAAAAAGACTCACAGAGCAGCTTAGCTGTCAGGTATTACCAAACAGGGACTGGATCCTTGTCAACACCACCCAACAGAGATTGTCCCCAGAAATTCACTTCATAACATCAAAACAAAAAACCCACACTGATGGCAAAAAGTAATGATGCAAAAATGAGAGAGAGAGAGAGACAGAGAGAGAGAGACAGAGAGAGAGAGAGAGAGACCTGTCCTATAGCCACACTTAGTGGGTAAAAGCCAAAGAGCTCAATTTCTGCTCATGATACTTAACAGAACAGAGGGAACGTGAGCCAATGGCTCAATGGGTTCAGATCTGCACCAAGTGCCTGTTGGATGCAGGATTCTACTGTCTCCAATAATATGTCTCAGATGGACTAGTTTTTTGGTTTTTTGTTTTGTTTTTTTATTTTTTGTTTTTGAGACAGAGTCTCGCTCTGTCGCCCAGGCTGGGGTGCAACGGCACGATCTCGGCTCACTGCAACCTCCGCCTCCCGGGTTCAAGCGATTCTCCTGCCTCAGCCTCCCAAGTAGTTGGGACCACAGACGCACACCACCACGCCCGGCTATTTGTTTTGTTTTGTTTTGTTTTGTATTTTTAGTAGAGACAGAGTTTCACCATGTTGGTCAGGCTGGTCTCGAACTCCTGACCTCAGTTGATCAGAAGTAGGTGAGGTCAGAAAACATACCCTGGGAGAGGCTGGCACAATGCCCAGATCCGCCATCGCTAGGCCTGGGATTTTCTTCTGTAGTATTCATGTAGTGCAGGGACAAAACCAATTAGATACTTCTGGGAGTTAAAAAGAGATTAATCTGCCGGGCGCGGTGGCTCACGCCTCTAACCCCAGCACTTTAGGAGGGTTCACGAGGTCAGGAGATCGAGACCATCCTGGCTAACACGGTGAAACCCCGTCTCTACTAAAAATACAAAAAATTAGCCGGGTGTGGTGGCGGGCGCCTGTAGTCCCAGCTACTCGTAGGAGGCTGAGGCAGGAGAATGGCATGAACCCGGGAGACTGAGCTTGCAGAGAGCTGAGATCGCGCCACTGCACTCCAGCCTGAGCGACAGAGCGAGACTCCGTCAAAAAAAAAAAAAAAAAGAAGAAAAGAAAAGAGAGAGAGAGAGAGATGAATTTACAGTGCCATTTGAGAAGGGGTATTAAGGAATTTGCCAGGGTACTGACGCGTGTCAGGTGCAAACTGCAGGTTGAGAGAGAGCTAAGTATTTTCTGTCCATGAAGGTGATAAGCGAGGGCCTGAAGAAAGAGGGACCGGGGAGGACACTGGCGCCAGAAATAGGAAAGGGCTGCTTGGGAGTGGGAAGGATGGATCGGGGTGCTATCTAGAAAGTTGCCTGGCAATGGCTGTGGGATGTGGAAGCGAGACATCAAACAAGAAGCTGTCGCTTAAATAAAGTCTGAAGAAAGACTAGATATGTAAACGGCAGGAGACAGTAGAGAAACTGGACTCGGCTCCTCATAAAAGTTCCCGCCTTATATTTCAGGGAGGATCGCAGCGCATTTCGGCCAAGACAGGTGAGACTGCGGTTCTGACCTGCGGGCCTGGATGAATTGCGTTAGGGCACCTGGGCTCCGGGAGAGCCCTTCCCCTCCACAAAGTAAGCGTGTTATGTCTACAACCCAACGGGGACGCTAAGAGCCCCAAAGGCCCTGCTTTCATCCCAGAGAACAGCGCCCGCCTGCGTAGTTTACACCTGGCTCTATGAGGTGAGAACACATTCCCCGCTAGCACAGAAATCCTACAAACTCCCGAGGGGGCTGCGGCTAGAAGCAGAGGCTGTGTGAAATGTGACTGGGGGCTAGGAAAAAACACGAAGATTTTCACGGACCCTGAGAACCCAAGAGACTGGAGAGACCATGGACAAATCTCTGCAAAAAGCAGCCCCGCGTAGAAAAAACGAAGAGCTGCCTTCGGCGCTAGTTAGCTTGTGTAAAAGGCTGAGGCTTCTTATTTCCTCCCTGGGAAGGGGGGAAGACAACATGTCACTTCTATTCTCCAGTGTTTAACTGTAAGAATAACACTTAAGACTAAGACACAAGCCAGTAGAAAAAAAGAAAAAAGCAACGCTTGCCGTACAGCCTGTTCTTTAAATCACAAAAAGATCAGGGGAAAGCGCGAACGCAGTCCCCCACTACCACAAATTATGCAGTCGAGTTTCCCACATTTGAGGAAATCGCAGGGGTCAGCACATCCGGAGTGCAATGGATAAGCCTCGCCCTGGGAAAACCACCTTCGTGATCATGGTATCTCCCCTGCCAGGTAAGTATGAGTTCCCGCACCTCCGCCCCGCCACAGCCTCACACGCCTCCCCCTTTACACGCACGGTCACTTGCCCCGCGCACCCCCGAGCCCTCCTAGCCCTGACACACAGCTGGGACTCTCAGGTCCCACCAGCGGTCCTGAATCGGCTCCCACGGCACGGGAACTCCTTCGTGGCTAAGCAGCAGGTGGCGAAGCAGCAGCCCCTGCGCTGCCTCATCTACATAGAAGTCGCCCTATCCGTGATGTCACCGACAGTGGCTTTCCCAGTCCCCGTCTGCCTTTCTGCCGCTCAGCCGACCAACACGCTGCCGGAGCCGGCAAGGGGAAGTGCCGCCTGTCTCTCCCTTTCTTCCCTCCCGCCCTGGCATCTGTTCTCGCCCAAAGAAGCCGGTCCTTAGCCTGCGCTTCGGAGCAACCTTTCGGTGGCCAGCTGGAGCCGGGGCACCCTTCTTCAAATAATGGCTTTTAATTTGCAGACTAGAACGTTTAGGATTACAAAAGAAACCGGTTCTCTTCACATCCTAGCATTCCGCTTGAAATTGGAAGCCGTTCAATGTCAGAGAGAAACCATATTTATGAAATTAAAGAAGCTTCTCAAATGACTGCAAACCAGCCTTCCTTACTGGTTTCATCACTGGTAATGTTATGAAGACAGTTGTCCAGTTTCATGACTCTTGTAGGTTTTTGTTTGTTTATTTGTTTTGATGTTGTTGTTGTTGTTGTTTTCCAAATTCAGTATTGTAGAAAAATATGCTGCCCCAGAAGAGATGATTGGACACTCTCAAGCGTGGTGCTGGACTTTGTCATCTCTCGCACAGCCATCTCCAGACCTTAGTGCTTACCTCACGTTAGTTTTTTATATTCTGCGAAGACAAAACCAAAATAATCCAAATTTGACACAAATACCTGCGGTACATCTTATTTGAGATGTTTAACAAATGTCTGGATCATCTTTTCTTACATTGGATTATAACGCAGGAAACACTGTGAAGTAAGTAAAGTTGGAATTCCCAAGTCAAAGACCATTTGAATATTTGCAAGTAGATTTGAGACAGGAATAATACAGGGTGGTCGCAGGGTAACAAATTCTAGGCAGCAGATTTACATGACTTGAGGCTATGGGCTGATAAGACGCTGAAAAACCAGGGTTGTGGACCAAGCTGGCTAAGACTGACTGGACTCAGTGTGGTGCTGGATTTGACGTAGGTTTTACCTAGGCCCTCATTATATGCTTATTAACATACTAAATCACACACCCACCAGTGCCATGACAGTTCTGAGACCAATATTTGATGTAAAAATGGATGGCACCACAGTTCCGAGAAATCTCCACCTTTACCCAGGAATTTTCATGAATATTCCACTCCTTGGTTAAAGAAACCCATCGAGATGAAACCCCAGAACCCATTGTTCTCTCTCGGGTATGCCCGAACTCCCCTTTCTTGAGTGTGTACTTTTTGCTTTGCAATACATCTCTTCCTTCGCTATTTGCTGACTCATCCTTGACTTGGTTCTCGAGATGGTGTCAAGAGCCTGGACACCACAGCTGGGGTCGAGATCCCACCAGTGTCCGGGGACCTCCCCCAGCCCACCAGTATCAGATTCTATTCCATTGCTCAAATCACAAAACATTGAATGGAGAGTTCTCCTTTGGAGACCACGAAGTAAAGATTCTGTGGCATGGTGGCCAGTTAGGCCACTGGAAGGCATGGCAAAATATTGAAAATGAGGGATTAGGTGATGGTATAGTAACTGCTGAATACTAAATACTTGATCCAGGCCCCATTCCCTGGAGACTGACAGGGAGACACCTCGTCCAGGTAGTAGTGGAGAAATACTTTCCGGGTATCTGACGACCAGCCTTTGTGGAAAGAACTGGCACCATCCTGCAGGTGTAACTGCCTGATGGGTTCTTCCTGCCCACTGTACACACAAAATCAATTCATGGAGACCATGGCATTGCAGTAAAGAGTTTAATCGACACAGGCCAGCCACGACATGTGGGGGACAGAGTTATTACTCAGATCGATCTCACTGAAGGCTTGGAGGTAAGGGGTTTTTCAAGGATCGTTTGGTGGGGAGGGGGCTAGGGTTTGGGCAGTGCTGATTGTTGGGGATGAAATCACAGGGGTGTGGAAAATGGCCCTCCTGCATTGAGTCAGCTTCTGGGTGGGAGCTAAGGGACTGGTTGATTTTTGGGCCAAATGGTGCCATCCAGTAGTCAGAAATGCAAAAGCCTGAAAAGACATCTCAAGAGGCCAATCTTAGGTTCTACAATAGTGATGTTCTTCACAGCAGTAATTGGGGAAGCTGCAAATCTTGTGACTCTGGAATAATGTCTGGTAATTATTTAACGAGGCATACATCTTAGCAGAATTCAGGCCCCTTTCATCCTCCTGACTTGGTGGCCTTTCATTAGTGTTACAGGGGTAATTTAGTTTTGGGGAAGGTTATCATTTAAACCAAACTTTCTGGCTGTCCCCAATGTTTTTGGCACCGGGGACTGGTTTCATGGAAGACAATTTTTCCATGGAAGGGGGTTTCCAGATGAAACTGTTCCACCTCAGGTCATCAGGCATTAGTTAGAGTCTCATAAGGAGTGCGCAATCTGGATCCCTCACATGCGCAGTTCCCAACAGGGTCCGAGCTCCGATGAGACTCTGATGCCGATGCTGATCTGACAAGAGGCGGAGCTCAGGTGGTAATGCTCGAAAGCCTGCAACTCACCTCCTGCTGTTTGGCTGGGTTCCTAACAGGCCATGGACCAGTACCTGTCTTGTGGCCCTGGGGGTTGGGGACCCCTGATTTAAACTATAAACTCAATTTTTACCAAAGATAGCTTGGGAGAAATTGCACAGGAATGAGCAAAGACAGCTAGCCTGTGAGGCTAGAACCAAAATGGAGTCAGCCATGTCAGATTTCTCTGATTGTCATAATTTTGCAAAAGTAGTTGCAGAGGGACTACACTGGACACTTGTTAAAGGCATGAGGTGGATTTTATTGTATGTACTACAGTAGGCAAGAGAGACCAGAAGAGAACTGAGCTCAACTCCAAACACAGCAAGAAGAGTTGAAGATTTATAGCCAGCTGGCAAGGTAAGAGAGTCAGCGGATGGAAAATTACTAAGAGGAACTTGATTAGCTATCAAAGGTGGTTGGGAGGACTCTTGCTAAACTAGGCTCAACAGTATTCTTTTCTAAAGCTGGACTTGGCAGGCCAAGAACTAATAGGGAAAAGGGCTCCGAGGAAACTGACTAAGGTTTGGTCAAAGATGGAGTCCTTGTCAACTCTACATTGAAGCTTCTGCAAATAAACGAAGACCAACCAAATGAAAAAAAGCAAAGGCTATTTATTCTGAGCTTGCTATGGCAGGGAGTCAGCCACTGTTACTTGTGTTTTGGCAGAGACTTGAAGGCAGTCAGAAGGGTGGGAAAGCTTTTTAAAAAGAAAGGCTTCAGGTATGCTTGGACTGGAGGCTGTCAGCATGGTGAAGCTATAGATAGACGAAAAAATCAAAATATTTTGCCCCAGAATATATTTCTTTGGCATATTTTAAGATGGCTGTCAGAGAGCCAGCAAACAGAAGTAACTCTGCAAAACTGTCTTTTATAGGGGAAATTTACACCTGCAGAGAATCTGCATTAATCCAGCCTTCCCTTGTCAGGATTGAGAAATAAAAATAAGCCCTAGGCCCTACAACCAACTGAACGGACTCCCTCTTGGCTGACAGGACCACAGAGAAACCTTGAAATCTGTTTCTGGCTGTGACAGGATAGGAGGTCGGACATGCTCCCCTTAAAACCCCTCCCTCGCTAACCGCCATTATGAGGCAGGAGAACAGCAGAGGGAGTTGGAAGCTGGATAAAAGGCAGAATGAGTAAAGCAGAAACAGAAGCAAGGTGATGGGGTGGGAGAGCAAGAAGCAAGATAAAAGGCAGAAGTTGAGCGGCCAAAACAAAAAGTAAGATTTAAAACAGCAAGCAAGGCCGGGCACAGTCACTCACCCCTGCAATCCCAGCAGTTTGGGAGGCCAAGGCAGGCGGATCGCCTGAGGTCAGGAGTTCGAGACCAGCCTGACCAACGTAGTGAAACCCCTTCTCTACTAAAAATACAAAAAAATAGCTGGGCATGGTGGTACACTCCTGTACTCCCAGCTACTCAGGAGGCTGAGACAGGAGAATTGCTTGAACCCGGGAGGCAGAGGTTGCAGTGAGCCAAGATCGCGCCACTGCACTCCAGACTGGGCAACAGAGCGAGACCCTGTCTTTTAAAAAAAAAAAAAAAAAAAAAAAGCAAGCAGGGACCTCATGGCCAGCAAGATCCAAACCAGGAAAGGGGCAGCTCTTCAGAGATAGGCATGTGCATTAGAGAGAAAAAGTATCCTTAATATGACTTCATATGATAATCAGCTCATTAAAGCTCGTGCATATGGACTGCATATCATGCATGTACTTAAAATTATGGGATGGAGGCAGCATTCAAGCACACAAGGGCCAAAGTAACTAAGCAACCCACCTAGCAATCAAAAGGCAAACACTGGCTAAAGATTAGGCATCCTTGGCCGGGCACAGTGGCTCACGCCTGTAATCCCAGCACTTTGCGAGGCCGAGGTGGGCGGATCATGAGGTCAGGAGATCGAGACCATCCTGGCTAACACGGTGAAACCCCGTCTGTACTAAAAATACAAAAAAATTAGCCGGGCCTGGTGGCGGGCGCCTGTAGTCCCAGCTGCTGGGGAGGCTGAGGCAGGAGAATGGCGTGAACCCGTGAGGCAGAGCTTGGAGTGAGCCAGGATCGTGCCACTGCACTCCAGCCTGGGTGACAGAGCAAGACTCTGTCTCACGAAAAAAACAAACAAAAAAAACAGTAGGCATCCTTGTGAAGAGAAGAAAACACACACACACACACACACACAAAAAGACCCCAAGTACACCAAACTAATACTGATCTCATCTCCCAGAGGTCAGCCCACGCTCCCCACTCTGAGAGTGTTACTGTGCTTAATAAACTTTTGCTTTGCTTTGCTGCTTTGTGTGTGTCATGTACAGTTCTTTGTTTGGGACACCAAGAGCCTGGAACTGCACGGCACCATCTGGTAAGAATTAGGCTTTTTTGGCCGGGAGCGGTGGCTTATGCCTGTAATCCCAGCACTTTGCGAGGCCGAGGCGGGCGGATCACGAGGTCAGGAAATCGAGACTATCCTGGCTAACACGGTAAAACCCCGTCTCTACTAAAAATACAAAAAATTAGCCGGGCGTGGTGGTGGGCACCTGTAGTCCCAGCTACTCAGGAGGCTGAGGCAGGAGAATGGCCTGAACCCGGGAGGCGGAGCTTGCAGTGAGCCGAGATCGCGCCACTGCACTCCAGCCTGGGCGACAGAGAGAGACTCTGTCTCAAAAAAAAAAAAAAAAAAGAAGAAAAAAAAAAAGAATTAGGCCTCTTTTTTCCTAAGGGTTAACAACAAACCAGCCCTTTGGAAAGACTTGCTTCACCACTGTTATCAGCCAACGGCCTGATGCTTTCCCTCCGTTTTGTGGTTTTGACAAAACAAGCAAGCAGCATTCCCTCCTGATAAGAGACCACCCACCTAGGAATGATTCTGGCCAGACTAGAGAGGATGCACAGTGAGAGTTTTCATGTCCTCTGCTTCAGCTTTTGATGTCAGAGGGCCACAAACTCCACTCTCAGATGATTGCTAATGCCACCATTTTATGAACATGGGCCCCATGGAGAGGCACGAAGCTCAATTGCACTTCTGCACATTTTTCCTCCTATAAATATTGCTATTGGAATATTATTTGGTACGGCTCCCGTGAAAGACACATTTGCAGAATGTACTCAAATTAGAAGCATTATGTAAACCCTATAATGTAGCAATGGTGCATCAACTTCCCTACACTATAGAAACATCTGCGGTGTAGACATTTCCACAATGACCAAAGATATGTGTATAAGAAAGGTGGGTGCAGCATTCTCTGTAATCCTAAAACAATGAAACCAACCTCATCTCAAAAACTTTTTTTTTTTTTTTTTTTTTGAGTTGGAGTCTCGCTCTGTTGCCCAGGCTGGAGTGTAGTGGTGCGATCTGGGCTCACTGCAGCCTCCACCTCCCAGGTTCAAATGATTCTTCTGCCTCAGAATCCCAAGTACCTGGCATTACAGGCACATGCCACCATGCCTGGCTAACAAAAACATTTTGAAAAGGGTTAAATAAATCATGCACAAACTGAGGAAAAATACCGTTTTCAAAAATGATGGAGAGGATCACTATGATGACGAACGATTCCACTGGTCACATTATTGATAGAGCCATCAGTAAATCCAGACACATCCTGGGGATATTACTGACCTCCTATTATGAAAATATGAAAAAATAGAGGCATGTAAATTACTCGTTTAAGCGTATAACGGACTGAATTAGAATTTTATCACACCAGAAGTGGGTTCCTAGGTCTCTGTTTCAGGATTCCTGAGTTACACACGTATAAACCCAGGATTTCAGGAGATACCCGGTTAAGAATCCGGTCGGGGAGGTGGGCGGGCCCTTGACATGGATAAGTCACAAATTAGTGGCTTAGGACTCCGGGAAGATAAAATCTTCCCCATTTATCTAGTGATTGACAATGCATGAATACTTTAAAAGTTCCAAGAAGCGTCCCTGGGTGGGCTCGAACCACCAACCTTTCGGTTAACAGCCGAACGCGCTAACCGACTGCGCCACAGAGACAGGTACTGCCAGATCTACTGGGCGCTATAGGCAGGGCGCACGCACTAAACTTCCTCCGTCCCTTCCATCCTCAGGGCCAGCCCGGCAGGACGACTGAGCAAGGCCTTGGAAAACCGGAGAGATTGGAGCGGTAAGTCGCGCTGGTCACGTTGGACACCTGCGCGTTGGGAGATTCTGGAGCCAGAAGGACAGCCGAATGGCCTTCGCCCGCCCTGCCCCTCGCCTGCTTCAGAAACCCCCGGAAACGCCCCGGTTGAGACCCCGGCCCGAGCCGCCTGGGGACCCTAGGGAAGCTGAACGCCCGGTTGCTCCCGGGATGGCTCTTCCCGTTCTTTGCGCCGCCTTCAGCCAGTGAGGGAGCCTGTGCCCTCCCTGCCCAGTCGCTTTTGGGGCCGCTGCGGAGCTTCCGCTGCCATCTTCGGATCCTGTGTTCCGCACGGGGGCTCCACCAGGGCAGGGATCGTGGTGAGGGTGGCTCGTGGGTCCCCCTCGCAGGGAGCAGGGTCTGGCACTCACCAGGGCGCACGACTAGGACTTGTCGAATGAATCCATCTTCGCCTTTAGCTTTTAGTCCTTTGAAGAGCCTTGAGAATGGAAATCATGAGAGATTTTTCCATGGGGAAGTTCCTTTTACAAAGCATTTATTTAGGTTGACTTCTTGGCACCCCGCGGGGCGGCAACGGGCAGGGCCTCCAGTGCACCTTCTGCGCGGTGGAGCCGCGGGGGGCTCAGCTGGGCGGTGGTCGGGTCCTGAGGCCGGAGGGCGGGAGTAGGGGAGGGGAAAAGCAAAAGCGGGGAAAGAAGCCGGGGAGCGGTGGACCAGACGTCCAGACCTCCTGAAAGGTTGGCGGGGAGGCACAGGCGGGATCTTCCGGAGGTGAGAATTTTTTTTATTGTAGCAGAATGGGGAGGAATTGAGGGGAAAATGGAGACAGAAGCTGAAAGAGCCCCAAACGCCAGAACCTGCAGCTCCCCAAGAATAAGATCTTCCAGAAGAACTAGACCGAAAACTAGGCGTTGGGGAACACTGAAATCCTTGGAGGAGTAACATCAGCATGGCCCTCTGTGTTCCTTTAGGCAAAAGGACTTGCTTCCATTGTTTGTTCAATTGTTTGTGTTTGTTAAATAAATAAAACGATTTTCATGTATCTTTGAAATTACTTTGGCGCTACTATTTTATGATTACAAATAATGCCGCAGTGATCATTCTTGTACACTTCTCATTGGCCATTTGTGTATTTCTATAGGGTAGAGGCCTGGAGAGCAGTTGTTCCAGCATGGGGATTACACTGTTTTTGTTTGTTTGTTTGTTTGTTTGTTTGATTTTGAGACAGAGTCTCGGTCTGTCACCCAGGCTGGAGTGCAGTGGTGCGATCTCAGCTCTCACTGCAACCTCCGCCTCCCGGGTTCAAGCGAATCTCCTGCTTCAGCCTCCCAAGTAGCTGAGATTACAGGTCCGCGCGAGCCACCACATCGGGCTAATTTTTGTATTTTTAGTAGAGACGGGGTTTCACCGTTTTGGCCAGGCCGGTCTCAAACTCCTGACCTCAAGTGATCTGCCTGCCTTGGCCTCTCAAAATGCTGGGATTACAGGCGTGAGCCACCGCACCCAGCGATTACATGGTTTTTTTAATATCATTCTGTTTTCTTTCCTTACTTGGCTTATTAGCTGTAACTCTTTCTTTTGTTATATCAGTGGTGGCTTTAGGGTTCCTAGAATACATCTTTATCCGTCTGCCATCAAGTGACATTATACCTCCCCTTCTGGCCTTTATGCTAGTGTTGTCAGGTAATTTGATTTTGGACATGTTATAAACCCCAACATCCAAGTAGGTACATAGCGATTTCCAGTCGTCTCCATTTCTTTGTATAGGTTCAGATTTCTGTTTGGTATCCTTATCCTTAGGCCTGGAGGACTCCTTCAACATTTCTTGTAGTGTGGTTCGGTGAATTCTGTCATTTTTTGTATGTCTTTAAATGTCCTGATTTCAGTCACATTTTTGAAAGATATTTCAATTTGGCATAGAATTCTAGAATAACTTTTTTTCTCTCAGTACTTTAGGATGTTGCCACTTCGACGCTTTGTCATTGAGATATCTTTCCCGTCTTTGTAAACCTGGCATAAAGTGGGTTTCCTGTACTTGTTATATGATTTTTGGATTGTGTATTCAAATTAAAAGTATTAAATTAAAATGGCCTGGGTGAGGTGGCTCACGCCTGTAATCCCAGCACTTTGGGAAGGGGAGGCAGAGGATCGCTTGAGACCCAGATTTGGAGACCACCCTGGGCAAGATAGCAAGACCGTGTGTGTGTGTGTGTGTGTGTGTGTGTGTGTGTGTGTGTGTGTGTGTGTGTGTGTGTCTGTATATGTGTGTGTATATATATATATACACATAAATATGTATATATATTATATGTATGTATGTATATATAAGTCCTACAGTCACCTTAAGTTCCACCAACAGTGCGCTTAAAGTAAAATGTGCCCAACCTGAGGCTCAAACCTACCTGCTGACGCGCAATTTGTGTTTGTGAGACAATCTCAACAGCATTTGCTTTTTCTAGCATAGTGTTTTTCCTGTTTTCCTCACACGTGAATGTCTTCAGTGCAAAACCTGTCAGAATTCATTTCCTTTGCTAAAATGTTTTAAAATACTCTTACTTCAAGTAAGTGCATTAAAAATAAACTTCTCAGTTGCATCCCTGGAATCCGTGGAAAGTCCAGGAGAGACAATCAAGTGCTACAGGATCAAGCCCAAACAGAACAGGGCTAGGCATGGCTTCCTCACTAGGAGCCAGGCCAAAGTCATCTCCTTTGGTCTCCAATGGAGGCCAGAACTCGGTTCACCTGCAACGGGAGGACCCGGCCCAGAAGAGGTGGCCTTCATCTTCATGGTGCCTTCAGGTAGGAAATCTAGGATTTCTTTTCTTCTCTTTGATCTACTTCCAACTCTCCCTTTCTATTTATTTATTTATTTGGGACGGAGTCTTGCTGTGTTGCCCAGGCTAGGGTGCAGTAGGGCAATCTCAGCTCACTGCAACCTCCGCCTCCTGGGTTCTAGAGATTCTCCTGCCTCAGCCTCCTGAGTAGCTGGGATTACAGGCGCCCCTCACCGCACCCGGCTACTTGTTGTATTTTTGGTAGAGACGGGCTTTCACCATCTTGGCCAGGCTGGTCTCGAACTCGTGACCTCGTGATCCACCCACCTCGGCCTCCCAAATTGCTGGGATTACAGGCGTGAGCCACTGCATCTGGCCCTCCCTTTCTATTTCTTCAAGACGTTTTTCGGATCCCTCCTGCGCAGGACCTAAACGGGCGGTGCCCTTCCCCACTGGTCCCTCCCTTCCTGGTGTCTTCGGAGCCCTAGCTCACCCGGAATGTTACTGCCCGCCGGTGACAGCGAGAGGACCAAAGACGGCGGCGGGTGCCGTGGGAACCACAGTCACCACGCACCTGCGCCTCGCGGGCTCCTCGCAAATTGAATAAACGCCCCCTGAAGCTTCTCTTCAAGTCACAGGGAAGGGGAAGGTGGCTGCCGACCCGGCGGGAGAAGCCGGCCCTGCCCCTGGTCCTTGAAGACAGGTTTGGCCAGGCTGATTTTGACTGGTAGGCCCAAAGAAAAGGCTCAAGGGCAGACCAAACTCCGACAGGCTCCGAGATTGAGGCTTTCAAACGTCTGATCGTTTTCAGGCTGGTCAGTAAAATCGATCCCGCCTTTATCAGGAGATTCCTTTGCCAAAATTCAGAGACCTGGGGTTCCTGCTGCTTGCCACACAGAAAACCAATCACCGAGACGGTTATTGCCAAGGAAGAGGCTTTAATAGGGTGCTGCAGCGGAGGAGATGAGACCTCAGTCTCAAATCCATCTCCCTGACCAACCAAAACTAGAGGCTTAGATGGCAGGGAAGAAATGTAACAATGTGTAAGAAAACAGGAAGTAGGCCAGGCGCGGTGGCTCACGCCTGTAATCCCAGCGCTTTGGGACGCCGAGGCGGGCAGATCACGAGGTCAGGAGATCGAGACCATCCTGGCTAACACGGTGAAACCCCGTCTCTACTAGAAATACAAAAAGAAATTAGCCGGGCGTGGTGGCGGGTGCCTGTAGTCCCAGCTACTCGGGAGGCTGAGGCAGGAGAATGGCGTGAACCCGGGAGGCGGAGCTTGCAGTGAGCCAAGATCGCGCCACATGCACTCCAGCCTGGGAGACGGAGGGAGACTCTGTCTCAAAAAGAAAAAAGAAAAAAGAAAACAGGAACTAGGGAGGGGCCAGGAAGCAATCACGACGAATGAGGGGTCCGGCATCTCATTGCCTGGGTGACTTTCAGTTCTTTGATATCTTTTTTGAGAGGCCTGAAGGAAGGAACTCAAATAAAACAAATATTAAGTTTCAAGCTTTAAGATCAGAAGGGTCCATTTCTATGTTTATCCAAAAATCTACGTACGGGACTATTGGGTGGGTTTCAGACCAAGAAAGAGTGTGCATATCAAAGTCTGCGGTTAACCAAAGAGAAAACATAATTTTCCGAGCAATAGGATGTATGGGGGTCAAAGAACGACCAGCCTACAGTACTGCTTATTGACCTGAGCATACGGAAGGATGAAGTTGCACCAACGAAATGGGATTAAGCTGCAGGTGCGGGCTGGGCGCGGTAGCTCACACCTGTAATCCCAGCACTCTGGGAGGCTGAGGTGGGTGGATCACTTGAGATCAGGAGTTTGAGACCAGCCTGACCAACATGGTGAAACCTCGTCTCTAATAAAAATACAAAAATTAGCCGGGCGTCATGGCGGGCACCTGTACTCCCAGCTACTAGGGAGGCTGAGGCAGGAGAATTGCTTGAACCCGGGGAGATGGAGGTTTTAATGAGCCGAAATTGCGCCACTGCCCTCCAGCCGGGGCAACAGACCGAGACACCTTCTCAAACAAAAATAAAAACAAAAAGCTGCAGGAGGAAAAAAAGTCTGGATTTTGGTTCAGATCCCCTGGGGCCTTCCTCAGTAGTTTTCTCTTTCCTTGAAAAAGGAACCCTGTCTCAGTTTCTGCATCTCTCTGAGTCCTTTTGGAGATTGAGGATGGTGAGGTCTCAGTGCTTGGCCCCCTTCTAACTCTGGGTACCTCCCCTCCCGTGGGTCAACCTGGTCCAGTGCACAGGCCCCAGCTCCGACGACCATCTCCCCCCTACCCTTTGCTCCCAGCAAAGGCCATTTCTAGGTCAGTTGTGAGGTACAGCCAGGACAGGGCAGCTCGCTCCGAGATTTTTGGCTCTCGAAGGCCTTGAGCGCTGTGGTTCTGCAGAACGCTGTCTGCCTCTTGTGGAGGAAGTGACACCCGCTGGAGAAAGTGTGGAGGGAAGCGAGGGCTGCACCTGCACGCAGGAGCTGAGGCAAGCGGCAGTTCCCAGCTCTCAGTGCAAAAGACATTTGTCATCTGAGAGGCTGGACTCGGTTATCACAATTTTCTATTTTGTCAATAAAAACTGAATGGAAATTTGTTTTCTTACTTGTAGAAACCTCCTCACAAGACCTCCCATCTTACATTCCAGGGAGAATTAGCAGGGTATTCCGCCAAGACATAGGTTAGACTGCGGTTCTGATCTGCAGGCCTCGATGCCCTGCGCCGGGGCGCCAGGGCACGGGCAAAGCCCTTCCCCTACACAAAGCAAGGGTGTTATGTCTACAACCGAACGGGGACACTAAGAGCCCCCAACATGCACTGTTTTCATTCCAAAGAAAACCACCAGTTCTGAGTATAACTTCCACCTGGCTCTATTAACTGAGTACACGTTTCCCCAGCACAGAAATCCTACAAACTCCCGTGAATGCTGTGGTGAAAAGTAGGAGCTGCCCGGGCAAGATGGATCGCACCTGTAGTCCCAGCACTTCAGAAGGCTGGGCGGATCACTTGAGCCCAGGAGTTGCAGCCCAGCCTGAGTAGAATGGTGAAACCGCTACGAAAAAAGAAAAAAAAAAAGAAAAAGAAAAAGAAAGAAAAGAGAAAGAGAAAGAAAAGAAAAGAAAAAAAAAGAAAAAACTAGCCGGGCGTGGTGGCTTGTGGTTGTCTTACTCGGGAGCCTGAGATGGGAAGATCGCGCCACTTCTCCAGCCTGAGCGGCACAGCGAGACTTGTCTCAGGGAGAGGGGAAAAACAACAACAAAAAAAACAGAGGCTAAGAGGTAACTCTGAGGATAGCAGAAAACACCAAAGTTTTCAAGAGATGTTAGAAACCCTAGGGGCCACTGAATAAACCACAAAGCTGCCCAGCCTCAGTCCCTGGGCTCCCCCTAGCAACAAGTACCGCGGTAGCTAAACCTGGAAGACCCCCCCAATCAACAAACACTCGAATTCGCTTCCCAAGAGACCCAGTGGATAGCTGCCAGCTGCTCCCAAACGTGATTTCACAAGCGAAAATTAACTGTTGCAAGCAGAAGCAACCGACCACCCGCAACACAGCTACAAAGCACAAATCCACAACCTCGAACTGCAGAAACACCTAGCGTTCAGCTACTATTTACGTCACAGAAGTACCAGGGGAAAGCGCGAACGCAGTCCCCCACTACCACAAATTATGCAGTCGAGTTTCCCACATTTGGGGAAATCGCAGGGGTCAGCACATCCGGAGTACAATGGATAAGCCTCGCCCTGGGAAAACCACCTTCGTGATCATGGTATCTCCCCTGCCAGGTAAGTATGAGTTCCCGTGCCTCCGCCCCGCCACAGCCTCATATGCCTCACCCTTTACACGCACGGTCACTTGCCTCGCGCGCACCCCCGAGCCCTCCTAGCCCTGACACACAGCTGGGACTCTCAGTTCCGACCAGCGGTCCTGAACCCGCTCCCACGGCACGGGAACTCCTTAGTGGCGAAGTAGCCATGTGGGGAAGCAGCAGCCCCTGCGCTGCCTCATCTACATAGAAATCGCCCTATCCGTGATGTCACCGACAGCGCCTTTCCCACTCCCCGTCTGCTCTCCCACCCTCCGCCAACTCAGTCGATCCACCCGCTGCCGGAGCTGGCGGAGGAAGTGACGTCTGTCTCTTCCTCCTTTTTCTCCTGCCGTTGTTCTCTGGGGAGGTGCGCAAAGACTCCGCGTCTGGTCTCCCCCTAAGACTGTGGTACTTGGTCTATGTCGTGCGGAGAACCCTTCTGGCGGCCAACAGGAAGCTTGTGCACCCTTCTTCAGATAATGTCTTAATGCGCAGACTTGAACGTTTAGGATTATAAAGAAAACCGGTTCCTTTCAAACCTGTTTGTCTATGTGATGTAGCATTCTGCTTAAAGTTGAAAGCCGTTCAATGTCAGAGAGAAAACATATCTATGAAACCAGAGAGGCTGCTCAGATGGGTTGCAAATGAGCCATCCTTACTGGTTTTACCACTAGAAGTGTTACAAAGACAGTTGTCCAATTTTATGAATCTCGAAGGGTTTGTTGTTGTTGTTGTTGTTGTTATTTCAAATACAGTGTCATACAAAAATATGTGGCCCCCGCAGAGACGATTGGACACTCTCAGGCATGGTGATGGACTTTGTCATCTCTTCCACGGCCATCTCAGAACCTTAGTGCTTACCTCATATTAGTATTTTATATTCTCCAAAGACACAAAAATAATCCCAATTTGACAAAACAAACAAACGAACAAACAAAATCTAGGGTATGTCTTATTTGAGGCGCTTAACAAATGACTGGATCATCTCCCTTGTATATAACCCAGAAAACACTGTGAAGTAGAGCAAAATTGGAAAGCCCAAGTCAAAGACCATTTGAAAATTTCAAGTAGATGCCAGTCTGTTGCTCAAATCACAAAACATGAAATGGAGGGGTCTCCTTTGGAGACCATAAAGTCTGTGACATGGTGGCCAGTTAGGTCACTGGAAAACATGGCAAAATATTGAAAGTGAGGGATTAGGTGAGAATGTAGCAACTGAATTCTAAATGCTTGATCCAGGTGCCATTCCCTGGATACTGACAGGCAGACACACTGTCCAGGTAATACTGGAAAGATACTTTCTGTAGTGTAAACCACAAATAAAATTCCAAGCCCCTCAACTATTTGAATGCACCCCTCCTCTCAGCCAGGGTCATTCCAAAGTTAACCTGAAAAACTGGTTCAGACCATGATGGGAAGTAGGGGTCAGATATGCCTCATTATACCCTCCTTCCTTTGGAATTCAGGCACAATGGACCAGCACATCTGACCAGGCCCAACTGGCATTACAACAGAGATCTTAAGACTTTTTGTAGCAATAAGACACCAAACTCCAGGCTGACTCTAGTGTAGCATTACATGACAGATAGCAGGCCCTGAAAGAAATAAAAATATTTTACTCTAAAATATATTTTTTATCATATTTTGAAATGTCCCTACAAAGTTGTCTCTTGTGGGGAAAGTCTACATGCTATAGGGAATCCCTTTCCAGGTCTTTTCCCTAATCTAGGCACCTTTTTAAGTCTGATAAGAAACATTTACAATCAATTCTCTCTGAAGCCTGCTACCTGGAGGCTTCATCTGCATAATAAGAACAACCCCTTAACACAGAGACTCCCCTCTATGGATTCCAGGTCTTTAGATAAACTCTTTCAACCAATTGCCAATCAAAGTATCAGAAAATAATGGCTGGTAACTATGTAATTATGCACACATATTAGTAGAATTTTGGGGATGGGCACAGTGGCTCAAGCCTGTAATCCCAGCACTCCCTCAGGAGGCTGGCAGATTGCCTGAGTCCAAGAGTTTGAGAACAGCCTGGGAAACATGGTGAAACCCCATCTCTACAAAAAAAAAAAAAAAAAAAAAAAAAAAAAAAAAAATTAGCCAGGCATGGTGGTGAGCACCTGTGGTCCCAGCTACTCAGGAGGCTGAGGTGGGAGGATTACTTGAGCCTGGGAGGTGAAGGTTGCAGTGACCCAAGCTTGCAACACTGCACTTCAGCCTGGATGATAGAGGAATGGGCCTTCACTAGACACTGAACCTGCTGGCAACTTGATCTTGGACTGATCATCCACCATAACTGTGAGCAATAAATTTTTGTTGTTTATAAGTTACTCACTCTGCGGTATTTTGTTATAGCAGCACAACTGGATTAAGACATCAACCTGACCTTAAGAAATCATCTCAATTCAGTCTTGGCTCTGATGGGAAACAAGGGGCACACTCGGATGTGTGATTTAAAGAGAGTTTTGTTTTGTTTTGTTTTGTTTTTGAGATGGAGTCTCGCTCTGTCGCCCGGGCTGGAGTGCAGTGGTGCCATCTCGGCTCACTGCAAGCTCCGCCTCCCGGGTTCATGCCATTCTCCTGCCTCAGCGTCCCGAGGAGCTGAGACTACAGGCGCCCGCTACCACGCCCGGCTATTTTTTTGTATTTTTAGTAGAGAGGGGGTTTCACCATGTTGGCCAGGATGGTCTCGATCTCTTGACCTCCCAAAGTGCTGGGATTACAGGCGTGAGCCACTGCGCCCGGCCTGAAGAGAGTTTTATGAAGAGAATATTTATAAATATAATATGGACAGGATCAAAATAACCCAACCAAGGACTGAGAGGTGCTCAGAATCTGGAATCAGCAGAGAAATTGTATTGCCTCTAGGACTGGATTGTTGTATAAGTCTGTTCAGGTTGCCATAACAAACTGGATAGGACCGTAGTCCTGTCCAGTGATCCTCCCCAAGACAACAGGGGAGGATTCCAGATTCTGAGCACCTCTCAGTCCTTGGTTGGGTTATTTTGATCCTGTCCATATTATATTTATAAATATTCTCTTCATAAAACTCTCTTCAGGCCGGGCGCAGTGGCTCACGCCTGTAATCCCAGCACTTTGGGAGGTCAAGAGATCGAGACCATCCTGGCCAACATGGTGAAACCCCCTCTCTACTAAAAATACAAAAAAATAGCCGGGCGTGGTAGCGGGCGCCTGTAGTCTCAGCTCCTCGGGACGCTGAGGCAGGAGAATGGCATGAACCCGGGAGGCGGAGCTTGCAGTGAGCCGAGATGGCACCACTGCACTCCAGCCCGGGCGACAGAGCGAGACTCCATCTCAAAAACAAAACAAAACAAAACAAAACTCTCTTTAAATCACACATCCGAGTGTGCCCCTTGTTTCCCATCAGAGCCAAGACTGAATTGAGATGATTTCTTAAGGTCAGGTTGATGTCTTAATCCAGTTGTGCTGCTATAACAAAATACCGCAGAGTGAGTAACTTATAAACAACAAAAATTTATTGCTCACAGTTATGGTGGATGATCAGTCCAAGATCAAGTTGCCAGCAGGTTCAGTGTCTAGTGAAGGCCCATTCCTCTATCATCCAGGCTGAAGTGCAGTGTTGCAAGCTTGGGTCACTGCAACCTTCACCTCCCAGGCTCAAGTAATCCTCCCACCTCAGCCTCCTGAGTAGCTGGGACCACAGGTGCTCACCACCATGCCTGGCTAATTTTTTTTTTTTTTTTTTTTTTTTTTTTTTTTTTTGTAGAGATGGGGTTTCACCATGTTTCCCAGGCTGTTCTCAAACTCTTGGACTCAGGCAATCTGCCAGCCTCCTGAGGGAGTGCTGGGATTACAGGCTTGAGCCACTGTGCCCATCCCCAAAATTCTACTAATATGTGTGCATAATTACATAGTTACCAGCCATTATTTTCTGATACTTTGATTGGCAATTGGTTGAAAGAGTTTATCTAAAGACCTGGAATCCATAGAGGGGAGTCTCTGTGTTAAGGGGTTGTTCTTATTATGCAGATGAAGCCTCCAGGTAGCAGGCTTCAGAGAGAATTGATTGTAAATGTTTCTTATCAGACTTAAAAAGGTGCCTAGATTAGGGAAAAGACCTGGAAAGGGATTCCCTATAGCATGTAGACTTTCCCCACAAGAGACAACTTTGTAGGGACATTTCAAAATATGATAAAAAATATATTTTAGAGTAAAATATTTTTATTTCTTTCAGGGCCTGCTATCTGTCATGTAATGCTACACTAGAGTCAGCCTGGAGTTTGGTGTCTTATTGCTACAAAAAGTCTTAAGATCTCTGTTGTAATGCCAGTTGGGCCTGGTCAGATGTGCTGGTCCATTGTGCCTGAATTCCAAAGGAAGGAGGGTATAATGAGGCATATCTGACCCCTACTTCCCATCATGGTCTGAACCAGTTTTTCAGGTTAACTTTGGAATGACCCTGGCTGAGAGGAGGGGTGCATTCAAATAGTTGAGGGGCTTGGAATTTTATTTGTGGTTTACACTACAGAAAGTATCTTTCCAGTATTACCTGGACAGTGTGTCTGCCTGTCAGTATCCAGGGAATGGCACCTGGATCAAGCATTTAGAATTCAGTTGCTACATTCTCACCTAATCCCTCACTTTCAATATTTTGCCATGTTTTCCAGTGACCTAACTGGCCACCATGTCACAGACTTTATGGTCTCCAAAGGAGACCCCTCCATTTCATGTTTTGTGATTTGAGCAACAGACTGGCATCTACTTGAAATTTTCAAATGGTCTTTGACTTGGGCTTTCCAATTTTGCTCTACTTCACAGTGTTTTCTGGGTTATATACAAGGGAGATGATCCAGTCATTTGTTAAGCGCCTCAAATAAGACATACCCTAGATTTTGTTTGTTCGTTTGTTTGTTTTGTCAAATTGGGATTATTTTTGTGTCTTTGGAGAATATAAAATACTAATATGAGGTAAGCACTAAGGTTCTGAGATGGCCGTGGAAGAGATGACAAAGTCCATCACCATGCCTGAGAGTGTCCAATCGTCTCTGCGGGGGCCACATATTTTTGTATGACACTGTATTTGAAATAACAACAACAACAACAACAACAAACCCTTCGAGATTCATAAAATTGGACAACTGTCTTTGTAACACTTCTAGTGGTAAAACCAGTAAGGATGGCTCATTTGCAACCCATCTGAGCAGCCTCTCTGGTTTCATAGATATGTTTTCTCTCTGACATTGAACGGCTTTCAACTTTAAGCAGAATGCTACATCACATAGACAAACAGGTTTGAAAGGAACCGGTTTTCTTTATAATCCTAAACGTTCAAGTCTGCGCATTAAGACATTATCTGAAGAAGGGTGCACAAGCTTCCTGTTGGCCGCCAGAAGGGTTCTCCGCACGACATAGACCAAGTACCACAGTCTTAGGGGGAGACCAGACGCGGAGTCTTTGCGCACCTCCCCAGAGAACAACGGCAGGAGAAAAAGGAGGAAGAGACAGACGTCACTTCCTCCGCCAGCTCCGGCAGCGGGTGGATCGACTGAGTTGGCGGAGGGTGGGAGAGCAGACGGGGAGTGGGAAAGGCGCTGTCGGTGACATCACGGATAGGGCGATTTCTATGTAGATGAGGCAGCGCAGGGGCTGCTGCTTCCCCACATGGCTACTTCGCCACTAAGGAGTTCCCGTGCCGTGGGAGCGGGTTCAGGACCGCTGGTCGGAACTGAGAGTCCCAGCTGTGTGTCAGGGCTAGGAGGGCTCGGGGGTGCGCGCGAGGCAAGTGACCGTGCGTGTAAAGGGTGAGGCATATGAGGCTGTGGCGGGGCGGAGGCACGGGAACTCATACTTACCTGGCAGGGGAGATACCATGATCACGAAGGTGGTTTTCCCAGGGCGAGGCTTATCCATTGTACTCCGGATGTGCTGACCCCTGCGATTTCCCCAAATGTGGGAAACTCGACTGCATAATTTGTGGTAGTGGGGGACTGCGTTCGCGCTTTCCCCTGGTACTTCTGTGACGTAAATAGTAGCTGAACGCTAGGTGTTTCTGCAGTTCGAGGTTGTGGATTTGTGCTTTGTAGCTGTGTTGCGGGTGGTCGGTTGCTTCTGCTTGCAACAGTTAATTTTCGCTTGTGAAATCACGTCTGGGAGCAGCTGGCAGCTATCCACTGGGTCTCTTGGGAAGCGAATTCGAGTGTTTGTTGATTGGGGGGGTCTTCCAGGTTTAGCTACCGCGGTACTTGTTGCTAGGGGGAGCCCAGGGACTGAGGCTGGGCAGCTTTGTGGTTTATTCAGTGGCCCCTAGGGTTTCTAACATCTCTTGAAAACTTTGGTGTTTTCTGCTATCCTCAGAGTTACCTCTTAGCCTCTGTTTTTTTTGTTGTTGTTTTTCCCCTCTCCCTGAGACAAGTCTCGCTGTGCCGCTCAGGCTGGAGAAGTGGCGCGATCTTCCCATCTCAGGCTCCCGAGTAAGACAACCACAAGCCACCACGCCCGGCTAGTTTTTTCTTTTTTTTTCTTTTCTTTTCTTTCTCTTTCTCTTTTCTTTCTTTTTCTTTTTCTTTTTTTTTTTCTTTTTTCGTAGCGGTTTCACCATTCTACTCAGGCTGGGCTGCAACTCCTGGGCTCAAGTGATCCGCCCAGCCTTCTGAAGTGCTGGGACTACAGGTGCGATCCATCTTGCCCGGGCAGCTCCTACTTTTCACCACAGCATTCACGGGAGTTTGTAGGATTTCTGTGCTGGGGAAACGTGTACTCAGTTAATAGAGCCAGGTGGAAGTTATACTCAGAACTGGTGGTTTTCTTTGGAATGAAAACAGTGCATGTTGGGGGCTCTTAGTGTCCCCGTTCGGTTGTAGACATAACACCCTTGCTTTGTGTAGGGGAAGGGCTTTGCCCGTGCCCTGGCGCCCCGGCGCAGGGCATCGAGGCCTGCAGATCAGAACCGCAGTCTAACCTATGTCTTGGCGGAATACCCTGCTAATTCTCCCTGGAATGTAAGATGGGAGGTCTTGTGAGGAGGTTTCTACAAGTAAGAAAACAAATTTCCATTCAGTTTTTATTGACAAAATAGAAAATTGTGATAACCGAGTCCAGCCTCTCAGATGACAAATGTCTTTTGCACTGAGAGCTGGGAACTGCCGCTTGCCTCAGCTCCTGCGTGCAGGTGCAGCCCTCGCTTCCCTCCACACTTTCTCCAGCGGGTGTCACTTCCTCCACAAGAGGCAGACAGCGTTCTGCAGAACCACAGCGCTCAAGGCCTTCGAGAGCCAAAAATCTCGGAGCGAGCTGCCCTGTCCTGGCTGTACCTCACAACTGACCTAGAAATGGCCTTTGCTGGGAGCAAAGGGTAGGGGGGAGATGGTCGTCGGAGCTGGGGCCTGTGCACTGGACCAGGTTGACCCACGGGAGGGGAGGTACCCAGAGTTAGAAGGGGGCCAAGCACTGAGACCTCACCATCCTCAATCTCCAAAAGGACTCAGAGAGATGCAGAAACTGAGACAGGGTTCCTTTTTCAAGGAAAGAGAAAACTACTGAGGAAGGCCCCAGGGGATCTGAACCAAAATCCAGACTTTTTTTCCTCCTGCAGCTTTTTGTTTTTATTTTTGTTTGAGAAGGTGTCTCGGTCTGTTGCCCCGGCTGGAGGGCAGTGGCGCAATTTCGGCTCATTAAAACCTCCATCTCCCCGGGTTCAAGCAATTCTCCTGCCTCAGCCTCCCTAGTAGCTGGGAGTACAGGTGCCCGCCATGACGCCCGGCTAATTTTTGTATTTTTATTAGAGACGAGGTTTCACCATGTTGGTCAGGCTGGTCTCAAACTCCTGATCTCAAGTGATCCACCCACCTCAGCCTCCCAGAGTGCTGGGATTACAGGTGTGAGCTACCGCGCCCAGCCCGCACCTGCAGCTTAATCCCATTTCGTTGGTGCAACTTCATCCTTCCGTATGCTCAGGTCAATAAGCAGTACTGTAGGCTGGTCGTTCTTTGACCCCCATACATCCTATTGCTCGGAAAATTATGTTTTCTCTTTGGTTAACCGCAGACTTTGATATGCACACTCTTTCTTGGTCTGAAACCCACCCAATAGTCCCGTACGTAGATTTTTGGATAAACATAGAAATGGACCCTTCTGATCTTAAAGCTTGAAACTTAATATTTGTTTTATTTGAGTTCCTTCCTTCAGGCCTCTCAAAAAAGATATCAAAGAACTGAAAGTCACCCAGGCAATGAGATGCCGGACCCCTCATTCGTCGTGATTGCTTCCTGGCCCCTCCCTAGTTCCTGTTTTCTTTTTTCTTTTTTCTTTTTGAGACAGAGTCTCCCTCCGTCTCCCAGGCTGGAGTGCATGTGGCGCGATCTTGGCTCACTGCAAGCTCCGCCTCCCGGGTTCACGCCATTCTCCTGCCTCAGCCTCCCGAGTAGCTGGGACTACAGGCACCCGCCACCACGCCCGGCTAATTTCTTTTTGTATTTCTAGTAGAGACGGGGTTTCACCGTGTTAGCCAGGATGGTCTCGATCTCCTGACCTCGTGATCTGCCCGCCTCGGCGTCCCAAAGCGCTGGGATTACAGGCGTGAGCCACCGCGCCTGGCCTACTTCCTGTTTTCTTACACATTGTTACATTTCTTCCCTGCCATCTAAGCCTCTAGTTTTGGTTGGTCAGGGAGATGGATTTGAGACTGAGGTCTCATCTCCTCCGCTGCAGCACCCTATTAAAGCCTCTTCCTTGGCAATAACCGTCTCGGTGATTGGTTTTCTGTGTGGCAAGCAGCAGGAACCCCAGGTCTCTGAATTTTGGCAAAGGAATCTCCTGATAAAGGCGGGATCGATTTTACTGACCAGCCTGAAAACGATCAGACGTTTGAAAGCCTCAATCTCGGAGCCTGTCGGAGTTTGGTCTGCCCTTGAGCCTTTTCTTTGGGCCTACCAGTCAAAATCAGCCTGGCCAAACCTGTCTTCAAGGACCAGGGGCAGGGCCGGCTTCTCCCGCCGGGTCGGCAGCCACCTTCCCCTTCCCTGTGACTTGAAGAGAAGCTTCAGGGGGCGTTTATTCAATTTGCGAGGAGCCCGCGAGGCGCAGGTGCGTGGTGACTGTGGTTCCCACGGCACCCGCCGCCGTCTTTGGTCCTCTCGCTGTCACCGGCGGGCAGTAACATTCCGGGTGAGCTAGGGCTCCGAAGACACCAGGAAGGGAGGGACCAGTGGGGAAGGGCACCGCCCGTTTAGGTCCTGCGCAGGAGGGATCCGAAAAACGTCTTGAAGAAATAGAAAGGGAGGGCCAGATGCAGTGGCTCACGCCTGTAATCCCAGCAATTTGGGAGGCCGAGGTGGGTGGATCACGAGGTCACGAGTTCGAGACCAGCCTGGCCAAGATGGTGAAAGCCCGTCTCTACCAAAAATACAACAAGTAGCCGGGTGCGGTGAGGGGCGCCTGTAATCCCAGCTACTCAGGAGGCTGAGGCAGGAGAATCTCTAGAACCCAGGAGGCGGAGGTTGCAGTGAGCTGAGATTGCCCTACTGCACCCTAGCCTGGGCAACACAGCAAGACTCCGTCCCAAATAAATAAATAAATAGAAAGGGAGAGTTGGAAGTAGATCAAAGAGAAGAAAAGAAATCCTAGATTTCCTACCTGAAGGCACCATGAAGATGAAGGCCACCTCTTCTGGGCCGGGTCCTCCCGTTGCAGGTGAACCGAGTTCTGGCCTCCATTGGAGACCAAAGGAGATGACTTTGGCCTGGCTCCTAGTGAGGAAGCCATGCCTAGCCCTGTTCTGTTTGGGCTTGATCCTGTAGCACTTGATTGTCTCTCCTGGACTTTCCACGGATTCCAGGGATGCAACTGAGAAGTTTATTTTTAATGCACTTACTTGAAGTAAGAGTATTTTAAAACATTTTAGCAAAGGAAATGAATTCTGACAGGTTTTGCACTGAAGACATTCACGTGTGAGGAAAACAGGAAAAACACTATGCTAGAAAAAGCAAATGCTGTTGAGATTGTCTCACAAACACAAATTGCGCGTCAGCAGGTAGGTTTGAGCCTCAGGTTGGGCACATTTTACTTTAAGCGCACTGTTGGTGGAACTTAAGGTGACTGTAGGACTTATATATACATACATACATATAATATATATACATATTTATGTGTATATATATATATACACACACATATACAGACACACACACACACACACACACACACACACACACACACACACACACACACACGGTCTTGCTATCTTGCCCAGGGTGGTCTCCAAATCTGGGTCTCAAGCGATCCTCTGCCTCCCCTTCCCAAAGTGCTGGGATTACAGGCGTGAGCCACCTCACCCAGGCCATTTTAATTTAATACTTTTAATTTGAATACACAATCCAAAAATCATATAACAAGTACAGGAAACCCACTTTATGCCAGGTTTACAAAGACGGGAAAGATATCTCAATGACAAAGCGTCGAAGTGGCAACATCCTAAAGTACTGAGAGAAAAAAAGTTATTCTAGAATTCTATGCCAAATTGAAATATCTTTCAAAAATGTGACTGAAATCAGGACATTTAAAGACATACAAAAAATGACAGAATTCACCGAACCACACTACAAGAAATGTTGAAGGAGTCCTCCAGGCCTAAGGATAAGGATACCAAACAGAAATCTGAACCTATACAAAGAAATGGAGACGACTGGAAATCGCTATGTACCTACTTGGATGTTGGGGTTTATAACATGTCCAAAATCAAATTACCTGACAACACTAGCATAAAGGCCAGAAGGGGAGGTATAATGTCACTTGATGGCAGACGGATAAAGATGTATTCTAGGAACCCTAAAGCCACCACTGATATAACAAAAGAAAGAGTTACAGCTAATAAGCCAAGTAAGGAAAGAAAACAGAATGATATTAAAAAAACCATGTAATCGCTGGGTGCGGTGGCTCACGCCTGTAATCCCAGCATTTTGAGAGGCCAAGGCAGGCAGATCACTTGAGGTCAGGAGTTTGAGACCGGCCTGGCCAAAACGGTGAAACCCCGTCTCTACTAAAAATACAAAAATTAGCCCGATGTGGTGGCTCGCGCGGACCTGTAATCTCAGCTACTTGGGAGGCTGAAGCAGGAGATTCGCTTGAACCCGGGAGGCGGAGGTTGCAGTGAGAGCTGAGATCGCACCACTGCACTCCAGCCTGGGTGACAGACCGAGACTCTGTCTCAAAATCAAACAAACAAACAAACAAACAAACAAAAACAGTGTAATCCCCATGCTGGAACAACTGCTCTCCAGGCCTCTACCCTATAGAAATACACAAATGGCCAATGAGAAGTGTACAAGAATGATCACTGCGGCATTATTTGTAATCATAAAATAGTAGCGCCAAAGTAATTTCAAAGATACATGAAAATCGTTTTATTTATTTAACAAACACAAACAATTGAACAAACAATGGAAGCAAGTCCTTTTGCCTAAAGGAACACAGAGGGCCATGCTGATGTTACTCCTCCAAGGATTTCAGTGTTCCCCAACGCCTAGTTTTCGGTCTAGTTCTTCTGGAAGATCTTATTCTTGGGGAGCTGCAGGTTCTGGCGTTTGGGGCTCTTTCAGCTTCTGTCTCCATTTTCCCCTCAATTCCTCCCCATTCTGCTACAATAAAAAAAATTCTCACCTCCGGAAGATCCCGCCTGTGCCTCCCCGCCAACCTTTCAGGAGGTCTGGACGTCTGGTCCACCGCTCCCCGGCTTCTTTCCCCGCTTTTGCTTTTCCCCTCCCCTACTCCCGCCCTCCGGCCTCAGGACCCGACCACCGCCCAGCTGAGCCCCCCGCGGCTCCACCGCGCAGAAGGTGCACTGGAGGCCCTGCCCGTTGCCGCCCCGCGGGGTGCCAAGAAGTCAACCTAAATAAATGCTTTGTAAAAGGAACTTCCCCATGGAAAAATCTCTCATGATTTCCATTCTCAAGGCTCTTCAAAGGACTAAAAGCTAAAGGCGAAGATGGATTCATTCGACAAGTCCTAGTCGTGCGCCCTGGTGAGTGCCAGACCCTGCTCCCTGCGAGGGGGACCCACGAGCCACCCTCACCACGATCCCTGCCCTGGTGGAGCCCCCGTGCGGAACACAGGATCCGAAGATGGCAGCGGAAGCTCCGCAGCGGCCCCAAAAGCGACTGGGCAGGGAGGGCACAGGCTCCCTCACTGGCTGAAGGCGGCGCAAAGAACGGGAAGAGCCATCCCGGGAGCAACCGGGCGTTCAGCTTCCCTAGGGTCCCCAGGCGGCTCGGGCCGGGGTCTCAACCGGGGCGTTTCCGGGGGTTTCTGAAGCAGGCGAGGGGCAGGGCGGGCGAAGGCCATTCGGCTGTCCTTCTGGCTCCAGAATCTCCCAACGCGCAGGTGTCCAACGTGACCAGCGCGACTTACCGCTCCAATCTCTCCGGTTTTCCAAGGCCTTGCTCAGTCGTCCTGCCGGGCTGGCCCTGAGGATGGAAGGGACGGAGGAAGTTTAGTGCGTGCGCCCTGCCTATAGCGCCCAGTAGATCTGGCAGTACCTGTCTCTGTGGCGCAGTCGGTTAGCGCGTTCGGCTGTTAACCGAAAGGTTGGTGGTTCGAGCCCACCCAGGGACGCTTCTTGGAACTTTTAAAGTATTCATGCATTGTCAATCACTAGATAAATGGGGAAGATTTTATCTTCCCGGAGTCCTAAGCCACTAATTTGTGACTTATCCATGTCAAGGGCCCGCCCACCTCCCCGACCGGATTCTTAACCGGGTATCTCCTGAAATCCTGGGTTTATACGTGTGTAACTCAGGAATCCTGAAACAGAGACCTAGGAACCCACTTCTGGTGTGATAAAATTCTAATTCAGTCCGTTATACGCTTAAACGAGTAATTTACATGCCTCTATTTTTTCATATTTTCATAATAGGAGGTCAGTAATATCCCCAGGATGTGTCTGGATTTACTGATGGCTCTATCAATAATGTGACCAGTGGAATCGTTCGTCATCATAGTGATCCTCTCCATCATTTTTGAAAACGGTATTTTTCCTCAGTTTGTGCATGATTTATTTAACCCTTTTCAAAATGTTTTTGTTAGCCAGGCATGGTGGCATGTGCCTGTAATGCCAGGTACTTGGGATTCTGAGGCAGAAGAATCATTTGAACCTGGGAGGTGGAGGCTGCAGTGAGCCCAGATCGCACCACTACACTCCAGCCTGGGCAACAGAGCGAGACTCCAACTCAAAAAAAAAAAAAAAAAAAAAGTTTTTGAGATGAGGTTGGTTTCATTGTTTTAGGATTACAGAGAATGCTGCACCCACCTTTCTTATACACATATCTTTGGTCATTGTGGAAATGTCTACACCGCAGATGTTTCTATAGTGTAGGGAAGTTGATGCACCATTGCTACATTATAGGGTTTACATAATGCTTCTAATTTGAGTACATTCTGCAAATGTGTCTTTCACGGGAGCCGTACCAAATAATATTCCAATAGCAATATTTATAGGAGGAAAAATGTGCAGAAGTGCAATTGAGCTTCGTGCCTCTCCATGGGGCCCATGTTCATAAAATGGTGGCATTAGCAATCATCTGAGAGTGGAGTTTGTGGCCCTCTGACATCAAAAGCTGAAGCAGAGGACATGAAAACTCTCACTGTGCATCCTCTCTAGTCTGGCCAGAATCATTCCTAGGTGGGTGGTCTCTTATCAGGAGGGAATGCTGCTTGCTTGTTTTGTCAAAACCACAAAACGGAGGGAAAGCATCAGGCCGTTGGCTGATAACAGTGGTGAAGCAAGTCTTTCCAAAGGGCTGGTTTGTTGTTAACCCTTAGGAAAAAAGAGGCCTAATTCTTTTTTTTTTTCTTCTTTTTTTTTTTTTTTTTTGAGACAGAGTCTCTCTCTGTCGCCCAGGCTGGAGTGCAGTGGCGCGATCTCGGCTCACTGCAAGCTCCGCCTCCCGGGTTCAGGCCATTCTCCTGCCTCAGCCTCCTGAGTAGCTGGGACTACAGGTGCCCACCACCACGCCCGGCTAATTTTTTGTATTTTTAGTAGAGACGGGGTTTTACCGTGTTAGCCAGGATAGTCTCGATTTCCTGACCTCGTGATCCGCCCGCCTCGGCCTCGCAAAGTGCTGGGATTACAGGCATAAGCCACCGCTCCCGGCCAAAAAAGCCTAATTCTTACCAGATGGTGCCGTGCAGTTCCAGGCTCTTGGTGTCCCAAACAAAGAACTGTACATGACACACACAAAGCAGCAAAGCAAAGCAAAAGTTTATTAAGCACAGTAACACTCTCAGAGTGGGGAGCGTGGGCTGACCTCTGGGAGATGAGATCAGTATTAGTTTGGTGTACTTGGGGTCTTTTTGTGTGTGTGTGTGTGTGTGTGTTTTCTTCTCTTCACAAGGATGCCTACTGTTTTTTTTGTTTGTTTTTTTCGTGAGACAGAGTCTTGCTCTGTCACCCAGGCTGGAGTGCAGTGGCACGATCCTGGCTCACTCCAAGCTCTGCCTCACGGGTTCACGCCATTCTCCTGCCTCAGCCTCCCCAGCAGCTGGGACTACAGGCGCCCGCCACCAGGCCCGGCTAATTTTTTTGTATTTTTAGTACAGACGGGGTTTCACCGTGTTAGCCAGGATGGTCTCGATCTCCTGACCTCATGATCCGCCCACCTCGGCCTCGCAAAGTGCTGGGATTACAGGCGTGAGCCACTGTGCCCGGCCAAGGATGCCTAATCTTTAGCCAGTGTTTGCCTTTTGATTGCTAGGTGGGTTGCTTAGTTACTTTGGCCCTTGTGTGCTTGAATGCTGCCTCCATCCCATAATTTTAAGTACATGCATGATATGCAGTCCATATGCACGAGCTTTAATGAGCTGATTATCATATGAAGTCATATTAAGGATACTTTTTCTCTCTAATGCACATGCCTATCTCTGAAGAGCTGCCCCTTTCCTGGTTTGGATCTTGCTGGCCATGAGGTCCCTGCTTGCTTTTTTTTTTTTTTTTTTTTTTTAAAAGACAGGGTCTCGCTCTGTTGCCCAGTCTGGAGTGCAGTGGCGCGATCTTGGCTCACTGCAACCTCTGCCTCCCGGGTTCAAGCAATTCTCCTGTCTCAGCCTCCTGAGTAGCTGGGAGTACAGGAGTGTACCACCATGCCCAGCTATTTTTTTGTATTTTTAGTAGAGAAGGGGTTTCACTACGTTGGTCAGGCTGGTCTCGAACTCCTGACCTCAGGCGATCCGCCTGCCTTGGCCTCCCAAACTGCTGGGATTGCAGGGGTGAGTGACTGTGCCCGGCCTTGCTTGCTGTTTTAAATCTTACTTTTTGTTTTGGCCGCTCAACTTCTGCCTTTTATCTTGCTTCTTGCTCTCCCACCCCATCACCTTGCTTCTGTTTCTGCTTTACTCATTCTGCCTTTTATCCAGCTTCCAACTCCCTCTGCTGTTCTCCTGCCTCATAATGGCGGTTAGCGAGGGAGGGGTTTTAAGGGGAGCATGTCCGACCTCCTATCCTGTCACAGCCAGAAACAGATTTCAAGGTTTCTCTGTGGTCCTGTCAGCCAAGAGGGAGTCCGTTCAGTTGGTTGTAGGGCCTAGGGCTTATTTTTATTTCTCAATCCTGACAAGGGAAGGCTGGATTAATGCAGATTCTCTGCAGGTGTAAATTTCCCCTATAAAAGACAGTTTTGCAGAGTTACTTCTGTTTGCTGGCTCTCTGACAGCCATCTTAAAATATGCCAAAGAAATATATTCTGGGGCAAAATATTTTGATTTTTTCGTCTATCTATAGCTTCACCATGCTGACAGCCTCCAGTCCAAGCATACCTGAAGCCTTTCTTTTTAAAAAGCTTTCCCACCCTTCTGACTGCCTTCAAGTCTCTGCCAAAACACAAGTAACAGTGGCTGACTCCCTGCCATAGCAAGCTCAGAATAAATAGCCTTTGCTTTTTTTCATTTGGTTGGTCTTCGTTTATTTGCAGAAGCTTCAATGTAGAGTTGACAAGGACTCCATCTTTGACCAAACCTTAGTCAGTTTCCTCGGAGCCCTTTTCCCTATTAGTTCTTGGCCTGCCAAGTCCAGCTTTAGAAAAGAATACTGTTGAGCCTAGTTTAGCAAGAGTCCTCCCAACCACCTTTGATAGCTAATCAAGTTCCTCTTAGTAATTTTCCATCCGCTGACTCTCTTACCTTGCCAGCTGGCTATAAATCTTCAACTCTTCTTGCTGTGTTTGGAGTTGAGCTCAGTTCTCTTCTGGTCTCTCTTGCCTACTGTAGTACATACAATAAAATCCACCTCATGCCTTTAACAAGTGTCCAGTGTAGTCCCTCTGCAACTACTTTTGCAAAATTATGACAATCAGAGAAATCTGACATGGCTGACTCCATTTTGGTTCTAGCCTCACAGGCTAGCTGTCTTTGCTCATTCCTGTGCAATTTCTCCCAAGCTATCTTTGGTAAAAATTGAGTTTATAGTTTAAATCAGGGGTCCCCAACCCCCAGGGCCACAAGACAGGTACTGGTCCATGGCCTGTTAGGAACCCAGCCAAACAGCAGGAGGTGAGTTGCAGGCTTTCGAGCATTACCACCTGAGCTCCGCCTCTTGTCAGATCAGCATCGGCATCAGAGTCTCATCGGAGCTCGGACCCTGTTGGGAACTGCGCATGTGAGGGATCCAGATTGCGCACTCCTTATGAGACTCTAACTAATGCCTGATGACCTGAGGTGGAACAGTTTCATCTGGAAACCCCCTTCCATGGAAAAATTGTCTTCCATGAAACCAGTCCCCGGTGCCAAAAACATTGGGGACAGCCAGAAAGTTTGGTTTAAATGATAACCTTCCCCAAAACTAAATTACCCCTGTAACACTAATGAAAGGCCACCAAGTCAGGAGGATGAAAGGGGCCTGAATTCTGCTAAGATGTATGCCTCGTTAAATAATTACCAGACATTATTCCAGAGTCACAAGATTTGCAGCTTCCCCAATTACTGCTGTGAAGAACATCACTATTGTAGAACCTAAGATTGGCCTCTTGAGATGTCTTTTCAGGCTTTTGCATTTCTGACTACTGGATGGCACCATTTGGCCCAAAAATCAACCAGTCCCTTAGCTCCCACCCAGAAGCTGACTCAATGCAGGAGGGCCATTTTCCACACCCCTGTGATTTCATCCCCAACAATCAGCACTGCCCAAACCCTAGCCCCCTCCCCACCAAACGATCCTTGAAAAACCCCTTACCTCCAAGCCTTCAGTGAGATCGATCTGAGTAATAACTCTGTCCCCCACATGTCGTGGCTGGCCTGTGTCGATTAAACTCTTTACTGCAATGCCATGGTCTCCATGAATTGATTTTGTGTGTACAGTGGGCAGGAAGAACCCATCAGGCAGTTACACCTGCAGGATGGTGCCAGTTCTTTCCACAAAGGCTGGTCGTCAGATACCCGGAAAGTATTTCTCCACTACTACCTGGACGAGGTGTCTCCCTGTCAGTCTCCAGGGAATGGGGCCTGGATCAAGTATTTAGTATTCAGCAGTTACTATACCATCACCTAATCCCTCATTTTCAATATTTTGCCATGCCTTCCAGTGGCCTAACTGGCCACCATGCCACAGAATCTTTACTTCGTGGTCTCCAAAGGAGAACTCTCCATTCAATGTTTTGTGATTTGAGCAATGGAATAGAATCTGATACTGGTGGGCTGGGGGAGGTCCCCGGACACTGGTGGGATCTCGACCCCAGCTGTGGTGTCCAGGCTCTTGACACCATCTCGAGAACCAAGTCAAGGATGAGTCAGCAAATAGCGAAGGAAGAGATGTATTGCAAAGCAAAAAGTACACACTCAAGAAAGGGGAGTTCGGGCATACCCGAGAGAGAACAATGGGTTCTGGGGTTTCATCTCGATGGGTTTCTTTAACCAAGGAGTGGAATATTCATGAAAATTCCTGGGTAAAGGTGGAGATTTCTCGGAACTGTGGTGCCATCCATTTTTACATCAAATATTGGTCTCAGAACTGTCATGGCACTGGTGGGTGTGTGATTTAGTATGTTAATAAGCATATAATGAGGGCCTAGGTAAAACCTACGTCAAATCCAGCACCACACTGAGTCCAGTCAGTCTTAGCCAGCTTGGTCCACAACCCTGGTTTTTCAGCGTCTTATCAGCCCATAGCCTCAAGTCATGTAAATCTGCTGCCTAGAATTTGTTACCCTGCGACCACCCTGTATTATTCCTGTCTCAAATCTACTTGCAAATATTCAAATGGTCTTTGACTTGGGAATTCCAACTTTACTTACTTCACAGTGTTTCCTGCGTTATAATCCAATGTAAGAAAAGATGATCCAGACATTTGTTAAACATCTCAAATAAGATGTACCGCAGGTATTTGTGTCAAATTTGGATTATTTTGGTTTTGTCTTCGCAGAATATAAAAAACTAACGTGAGGTAAGCACTAAGGTCTGGAGATGGCTGTGCGAGAGATGACAAAGTCCAGCACCACGCTTGAGAGTGTCCAATCATCTCTTCTGGGGCAGCATATTTTTCTACAATACTGAATTTGGAAAACAACAACAACAACAACATCAAAACAAATAAACAAACAAAAACCTACAAGAGTCATGAAACTGGACAACTGTCTTCATAACATTACCAGTGATGAAACCAGTAAGGAAGGCTGGTTTGCAGTCATTTGAGAAGCTTCTTTAATTTCATAAATATGGTTTCTCTCTGACATTGAACGGCTTCCAATTTCAAGCGGAATGCTAGGATGTGAAGAGAACCGGTTTCTTTTGTAATCCTAAACGTTCTAGTCTGCAAATTAAAAGCCATTATTTGAAGAAGGGTGCCCCGGCTCCAGCTGGCCACCGAAAGGTTGCTCCGAAGCGCAGGCTAAGGACCGGCTTCTTTGGGCGAGAACAGATGCCAGGGCGGGAGGGAAGAAAGGGAGAGACAGGCGGCACTTCCCCTTGCCGGCTCCGGCAGCGTGTTGGTCGGCTGAGCGGCAGAAAGGCAGACGGGGACTGGGAAAGCCACTGTCGGTGACATCACGGATAGGGCGACTTCTATGTAGATGAGGCAGCGCAGGGGCTGCTGCTTCGCCACCTGCTGCTTAGCCACGAAGGAGTTCCCGTGCCGTGGGAGCCGATTCAGGACCGCTGGTGGGACCTGAGAGTCCCAGCTGTGTGTCAGGGCTAGGAGGGCTCGGGGGTGCGCGGGGCAAGTGACCGTGCGTGTAAAGGGGGAGGCGTGTGAGGCTGTGGCGGGGCGGAGGTGCGGGAACTCATACTTACCTGGCAGGGGAGATACCATGATCACGAAGGTGGTTTTCCCAGGGCGAGACTTATCCATTGCACTCCGGATGTGCTGACCCCTGCGATTTCCCCAAATGTGGGAAACTCGACTGCATAATTTGTGGTAGTGGGGGACTGCGTTCGCGCTTTCCCCTGATCTTTTTGTGATTTAAAGAACAGGCTGTACGGCAAGCGTTGCTTTTTTCTTTTTTTCTACTGGCTTGTGTCTTAGTCTTAAGTGTTATTCTTACAGTTAAACACTGGAGAATAGAAGTGACATGTTGTCTTCCCCCCTTCCCAGGGAGGAAATAAGAAGCCTCAGCCTTTTACACAAGCTAACTAGCGCCGAAGGCAGCTCTTCGTTTTTTCTACGCGGGGCTGCTTTTTGCAGAGATTTGTCCATGGTCTCTCCAGTCTCTTGGGTTCTCAGGGTCCGTGAAAATCTTCGTGTTTTTTCCTAGCCCCCAGTCACATTTCACACAGCCTCTGCTTCTAGCCGCAGCCCCCTCGGGAGTTTGTAGGATTTCTGTGCTAGCGGGGAATGTGTTCTCACCTCATAGAGCCAGGTGTAAACTACGCAGGCGGGCGCTGTTCTCTGGGATGAAAGCAGGGCCTTTGGGGCTCTTAGCGTCCCCGTTGGGTTGTAGACATAACACGCTTACTTTGTGGAGGGGAAGGGCTCTCCCGGAGCCCAGGTGCCCTAACGCAATTCATCCAGGCCCGCAGGTCAGAACCGCAGTCTCACCTGTCTTGGCCGAAATGCGCTGCGATCCTCCCTGAAATATAAGGCGGGAACTTTTATGAGGAGCCGAGTCCAGTTTCTCTACTGTCTCCTGCCGTTTACATATCTAGTCTTTCTTCAGACTTTATTTAAGCGACAGCTTCTTGTTTGATGTCTCGCTTCCACATCCCACAGCCATTGCCAGGCAACTTTCTAGATAGCACCCCGATCCATCCTTCCCACTCCCAAGCAGCCCTTTCCTATTTCTGGCGCCAGTGTCCTCCCCGGTCCCTCTTTCTTCAGGCCCTCGCTTATCACCTTCATGGACAGAAAATACTTAGCTCTCTCTCAACCTGCAGTTTGCACCTGACACGCGTCAGTACCCTGGCAAATTCCTTAATACCCCTTCTCAAATGGCACTGTAAATTCATCTCTCTCTCTCTCTCTTTTCTTTTCTTCTTTTTTTTTTTTTTTTTGACGGAGTCTCGCTCTGTCGCTCAGGCTGGAGTGCAGTGGCGCGATCTCAGCTCTCTGCAAGCTCAGTCTCCCGGGTTCATGCCATTCTCCTGCCTCAGCCTCCTACGAGTAGCTGGGACTACAGGCGCCCGCCACCACACCCGGCTAATTTTTTGTATTTTTAGTAGAGACGGGGTTTCACCGTGTTAGCCAGGATGGTCTCGATCTCCTGACCTCGTGAACCCTCCTAAAGTGCTGGGGTTAGAGGCGTGAGCCACCGCGCCCAGCAGATTAATCTCTTTTTAACTCCCAGAAGTATCTAATTGGTTTTGTCCCTGCACTACATGAATACTACAGAAGAAAATCCCAGGCCTAGCGATGGCGGATCTGGGCATTGTGCCAGCCTCTCCCAGGGTATGTTTTCTGACCTCACCTACTTCTGATCAACTGAGGTCAGGAGTTCGAGACCAGCCTGACCAACATGGTGAAACTCTGTCTCTACTAAAAATACAAAACAAAACAAAACAAAACAAATAGCCGGGCGTGGTGGTGTGCGTCTGTGGTCCCAACTACTTGGGAGGCTGAGGCAGGAGAATCGCTTGAACCCGGGAGGCGGAGGTTGCAGTGAGCCGAGATCGTGCCGTTGCACCCCAGCCTGGGCGACAGAGCGAGACTCTGTCTCAAAAACAAAAAATAAAAAAACAAAACAAAAAACCAAAAAACTAGTCCATCTGAGACATATTATTGGAGACAGTAGAATCCTGCATCCAACAGGCACTTGGTGCAGATCTGAACCCATTGAGCCATTGGCTCACGTTCCCTCTGTTCTGTTAAGTATCATGAGCAGAAATTGAGCTCTTTGGCTTTTACCCACTAAGTGTGGCTATAGGACAGGTCTCTCTCTCTCTCTCTCTGTCTCTCTCTCTCTGTCTCTCTCTCTCTCTCATTTTTGCATCATTACTTTTTGCCATCAGTGTGGGTTTTTTGTTTTGATGTTATGAAGTGAATTTCTGGGGACAATCTCTGTTGGGTGGTGTTGACAAGGATCCAGTCCCTGTTTGGTAATACCTGACAGCTAAGCTGCTCTGTGAGTCTTTTTTATTGTCTATTTATTGTCCTGAGAATAATGGTATTTCCTGATATTTGAGACTGCAGCAATGATAAGTTGTTCATATCTTGTCTTTCCAATGTTTGGTAAAAATTTTATGGGCCCAATAGTTGTCAATATCTGCAAGAGTGGCATCTCTATTACAAGAGTGATCTTACTACTCAATGTCCCCCCTCCCACCCAACTTCGTTCCATAGGAGCTCTTGGCTTTAACAAATTTACTGTATCTAAAAGACATCTTAGTACAGGAAGAAAACTAAATCTGTAGCATGTAAGGAGCAGTTTTCTTTGATTGGTAGATTCAGGTTTCTAACCAGCTGAAAAATTCAAATACATGTCCTTTAAAGTTAAGTTTAAACCACACTACAGAAAGGAGAGAAAAGATTTATATGATCACATACAAGCGATGGAATCAGCAATATGAGCACTTTTCACAACTATACAAATCAAATTTAATAATCTCCAGAACATTAAGGAAGTTCAGCCCTCAATGAAAATGAATGAAAAGAAATTATTCACCCACTGTTATATGCCTGGAAAGAGAATGTCCTGCCGGACTCAAAATGGTATCACAATGTTACTCAGATTTTCAGCAATGAAGGCCCTCCGAGGATCTAATGATGTTAATATTTTCAGTTTATTTCCTTCACTGATAAACATTGTTAATAGATACCATTGTCTCTGTTTTCACCTTAAGTGATGTTACTTAGCACAATTCGTTTCTTTAGAATGCCCCCTAGTTTGGTGGAAGGAATTTTCCTGCTTTATTAATATAGGATATTTTCTCATGAAACAAACTGGCATACTCTTTCAGTGAAGTGAATAGACAAATTAGGTGTCTAAAATTTTAAAGGAGTCACTGCCCCAATTATCTTAGGAACAATAATAATCACTTATATAAAATTAAAATAAGAAAATTAAGCCAGGTATGGTGGCTCATATCTGCAATCCCAGCACTTTAGGAGGCTGAGGAGGGAGGATCAATTGAGGTTAGGAGTTTGATACCAGCCTGGCAACATAGTGAAACCCCTGTCTCTACAAATTTTTAAGTATTAGCTAATTTTTTTAAGTTGGCCAGGCATGATACTGCATGACTTAATCTCAGCTACTTGGGAGACTGAGGCAGGCTGCAGTGAACTATGATTGCGCCACTGCCCTCCAGCCTGGGTGACAGAGTGAGACTCCCAACTCAAAAAAAAAAAAAAAAGAAAGAAAAGAAAAGAAAAAGAAAAAGAAAGAAAATTAAGAATTTGTTGAAAATTGTTTTACTGCAATACTAGGCTGCATGTCTTGCACCTGTACTCCCAGCAACTCAGCAGGCTGAGGCAGAAGGATTGCTTTAGGTCAGCAGTTGGAGACCAGCCTGGGCAACAGGGCAAGACCCCATCTCTAAAAAAATACAAGGCAAGCTGAGCCAGGAGGATTGCCTGAGCCCAGAAGTTCCACGTTGGTCAGCTATGATAGACCCGCTGCACTCAAGCCTGGATAACAGAGCAAGACCCTGTGCCTTATTTTTTATCTTATTTTATTTTTTTACTACTTATGCTTATTTATTTATTTTTGAGACAGAGTCTTGCTCTGTAGCCCAGGCTAGACTGAAGTGGTGCAATCTCAGCTCACTGCAAGCTCCACCTCCCAGGTTGAAGCTATTTCCCTGCCTCAGCCTCCAGAGTAGCTGGGATTACAGGCGCACACCACCACACACAGCTAATTTTTATATTTTTAGTAGAGATGGGGTTTCACCATGTTTGCCAGGCTGGTCTCAAGCTCTTGACCTCAAGTGATGCGCCTGTCTTGGCCTCCCAAAGTGCTGGGATTACAGGTATGAGTCACCTCGCCCAGCCTACTTATGCTTGAAATGTGAGGTTTCATTAGGGAAAAATTTTCTTGTTGAATTTCTAACATGAACAAATAATAGATTTAGCAGTAGATTAAATTAATGGTCTTGATAGTTTGGTACAATAAAATAAATGGAATGAAGTTGACAGCAGAGAGGAATCTTTGATGCTTTTGAACAATTTAAATCATATAAGTATTGTGGGGAAAAGAAAGAGAGATCAGACTCTTACTGTGTCTATGTAGAAAGAAGGAGACATAAGAGACTCCATTTTGGTCTGTACTAAGAAAAATTCTTCTGCCTTGAGATGCTGTTAATCTGTAACCCTACCCCCAACCATGTGCTCCCTGAAACATGTGCTGTGTCCACTCAAGGTTAAATGGATTAAGGGCTGTGCAGAGTGCGCTTTGTTAGACAAATGCTTGAAGGCAGCATGCTTGTTAAGAGTCATCACCACTCCCTAATCTCAAGCACCCAGAGACACAATACACTGCAGAAGGCCGCAGGGACCTCTGCCAAGGAAAGCCAGGTATTGTCCAAGGTTTCTCCCCACGTGATAGTCTGAAATATGGCCTCGTGGGAAGGGAAAGACCTGACCGTCCCCCAGCCCGACACCCTTGACACCCGTAAAGGGTCTGTGCCGAGGAGGATTAGTAAAAGAGGAAGGCCTCTTTGCAGTTGAGATAAGAGGAAGGCATCTGTCTCCTGCTCGTCCCTGGGCAATGGAATGTCTCAGTGTAAAACCCGATTGTATATTCCATCTACTGAGATAAGAGGAAACCGCCTTAGGGCTGGAGGTGGGACATGTGGGCAGCAATACTGCTCTTTAAGGCATTGAGATGTTTATATATATGCACATCAAAAGCACAGCACTTTTTTCTTTAGCTTGTTTATGATGCAGAGACATTTGTTCACATGTTTTTCTGCTGATCCTCTCTCCACAATTACCCCATTGTCCTGCCACATCCCCCTCTCCGAGAAATGCCCGATAATGATCAATAAATACTAAGGGAACTCAGAGACTGGTGCCGGCACAGGTCCTCCATATGCTGAGCGCCGGTTCCCTGGGCCCACTTTTCTTTCTCTATACTTTGTCTCTGTGTCTCTTTCTTTTCTCAAGTCTCTCATTCCACCCGATGAGAAATGCCCACAAGTGTGGAGGGGCAGGCCACCCCTTCATCTGGTGCCCAACGTGGGTGCTCTTCTCTAGGGTGAAGGTACGTTCAAGCATGGTCATTGAGGACAAGTTGACAGGAGATCCCGAGTACATCTGCAGTCAGTCTTGCGGTAAGCTTGTGCGCTCAAAGAACCTAGGGTAACAATGGGGCAAACTAAAAGTAAATATGCCTCTTATCTTAGCTTTATTAAAATTCTTTTAAAAAGAGTGGGAGTTAGAGTCTCTACAAAAAATCTAATCACGCTATTTTGAACAATAGAACAATTTTGCCCATGGTTTCCAGAACAGGGAACTTTAGATCTAAAAGACTGGAAAAACATTGGCAAAGAATTAAAACAAGCAAGTAGGGAGGGTAAAATCATCCCACTTACAGTATGGAATGATTGGGCCATTATTAAAGTAATTTTAGAACTGTTTCAAACAGAAGAAGACAGGGTTGCAGTTTCTGATGCCCCCGAAAGCTGTGGAATAGATTGTAAAGAAGAGGCAGGGATAAAATCCTGGAAAGGAATGGAAAGTTTACATTGTGAATATGTAGCAGAGCCGGCTTATATGGCTCAGTCAACGCAAAATGTTGACTATAATCAATTACAGGGGGTGGTATATCCTGAAACGTTAAAATTAGAAGAAAAAGGTCCAGAATCAGTGGGGCCATCAGAGTCTAAACCACGAGGGCCAACTCCTCTTCCAGCAGTTCAGATGCCTGTAACATTACAACCTCAAATGCGGGCTAGACAAGTACAAACCCCAGGAGAATATCAAATAGAGAAAGATAGAGTCTCTGTCACCGCAATGCCAATCCAAATACAGTATCCACAATATCAGCCGGTAGAAAATAAGACCCAACCACCAGTAGCCTATCAATACTGGCTGCCAGCCAAACTTCAGTATCGGCCACCCCCAGAAAGTCAGTATGGACAGCCAGGAATGTTCCCAGCACCACAGGGCAGGGCGCCATACCCTCAGCCGCCCACTATGAGACTTAAGCCTACATCACCACCTAGTGGACAGGGTAGTACATTACATAAAATTATTGATAAGGCAAGAAAGCAAGGAGATATTGAGGCGCGGCAATTCCCAGTAATATTAGAACCGATACCACCTGGAGAAGGGGCCCAAGAGGGAGAGCCTCCGATAGCTGAGGCCACATATGAGTCCTTTTTGATAAAAATGCTAAAAGATATGAAAGAGTGGGTAAAACAGTATGGACCCAACTCCCTTTATATGAGGACATTATTAGATTCCATTCCTCATGGACATAGACTCATCCCTTATGATTGGGAGATTCTGGCCAAATCGTCTCTCTCACCCTCTCAATTTTTACAATTTAAGACTCGGTAGATTGATGGGGCACAAGAACAGGTCCGAAGAAATAGGGCTGCCAATCCTCCAGTTAACATAGATGCAGATCAACTATTAGGAACAGGTCAAAATTGGAGCACTACTAGTCAACAAGCATTAATGCAAAATGAGGCCATTGAGCAAGTTAGAGCTATCTGCCTTAGGGCCTGGGAAAAAATCCAAGACCCAGGAACCGCCTGCCCCCCATTCAATACAATCAGACAAGGCTCTAAAGAGCCCTACCCTGATTTTGTGGCAAGGCTCTAAGATGTTGCTCATAAGTCAATTGCTGATGAGAATGCCCTAAAGGTCATAGTGGAGTTGATGGCATACGAAAACGCCAATCCTGAGTGTCAATCAGCCATTAAGCCATTAAAAGGAAAGTTTCCCACAGGATCAGATGTAATCTCAGAGTATGTAAAAACCTGTGATGGAATTAGAGGAGCTATGCATAAAGCTATGCTTATGGCTCAAGCAATAACGGGAGTTGCTTTAGGAGGACAAGTTAGAACATTTGGAGGGAAATGTTATAATTGTGGTCAAATTGGTCATCTAAAAAAGAAATCCCCAGTCTCAAATAAACAGAATATAACTATTCAAGCTGCTACGACAACAGGTAAAGAGCCACCTGACTTATGTCCAAGATGTAAAAAAGGAAAACATTGGGCTAGTCAATGTCATCCTAAATTTGATAGAAATGGGCAACCATTGTCAGGACACAAGCAGAGGGGCCAGCCTCAGGCCCCACAACAAACTGGGGCATTCCCAATTCAGCCCTTTGTTCCTCAGGGTTTTCAGGGACAACAATCCCCACTGTCCCAAGTGCCTCAGGGAATGAGCCAGTTACCACAATACAACAATTGTCCCCCACCACAAGTGGCAGTGCAGCAGTAGATTTATGTACTATACAAGCAGTCTCTCTGCTTCCGGGGTGCCCCCACAAAAAATCCCCACAGGGGTATGTGGCCCACTGCCTGAGGGGACTGTAGGACTAATCTTAGGAAGATCAAGCCTAAATCTAAAGGGAGTTCAAATTCATACTGGTGTGGTTGATTCAGACTATAAAGGTGGAATTCAATTGGTTATTAGCTCTCCAATTCCTTGGAGTGCCAGTCCAGGAGACAGAATTGCTCAATTATTACTCCTGCCTTATATTAAGGTTGGAAACAGTGAGATAAAAAGAACAGGAGGGTTTGGAAGCACTGATCTGACAGGAAAGGCTGCATATTGGGCAAGTCGGGTCTCAGAGAGCAGACCTGTGTGTAAGGCCATTATTCAAGGAAAACAGTTCAAAGGGTTAGTAGACACTGGAGCAGATGTCTCTATCATTGCTTTAAATCAGTGGCCAAAAAATTGGCTAACCAAAAGGCTGTTACAGGACTTGTTGGCGTAGGCACAGCCTCAGAAGTGTATCAAAGTACATGATTTTACATTGTTTAGGGCCAGACAATCAAGAAAGTACTGTTCAGCCAACGATTACTTCAATTACTGTTAATCTGTGGGGTCGAGATTTATTACAACAATGGGGTGCAGAAATCACTATGCCCACTCCATTATACAGCCCCATGAGTCAAAAAATCATGACGAAGATAGAATGTATCTTCCTGGTCCAGGAAAGGGACCAGGAAAAAATGAACATGGCATTAAAGTCCCAACTGAGACTGAAAGAAATCAAGAAAGAAAAGGAATAGGTATCATTTTTACGGGCGGCCACTGTAGAGCCTCCTAAACCCATTCCATTAACTTGGAAAATAGAAAAACCGGTATGGGCAAATCAGTGGCCACTACCAAAACAAAAACTGGAGGCTTTACATTTATTAGCAAATGAACAGTTAGAAAAGGGACATATTGAGTCTTCATTCTCGCCTTGGAATTCTCCTGTGTTTGTAATTCAGCAAAAATCCGGCAAATGGCATATGTTAACTGACCTAAGGGCCATAAATGCCATAATTCAACCCATGGGGCCTCTCCAACCCAGGTTGCCCTCTCTGACCATGATCCCAAAAGGCTGGCCTTTAATTAATTAATTTAATTAATTTAATGGTAAAAAAGGATTGCTTCAGGAAGGTTTCAGTGGAAAGTGTTACCTCAGGGAATGCTTAATAGTCTAACTATTTGCCAGACTTTCGTAGGTCGAGCTCTTCAACCAGTTAGAGACAAGTTTTCAGACTGTTATATCATTCATTATGTTGATGATATTTTATGTGCTGCAGAAATGAGAGACACATTAATTGAATGTTATACATTTCTGCAAGCAGAGGTTGCCAACGCAGGACTGGCAATAGCATCTGGTAAGATTCAAAGCTCTACTCCTTTTCATTATTTAGGGATGCAGATAGGAAATAGAAAAATTAAGCCACAAAAAATAGAAATAAGAAAAGACACATTAAAAACATTAAATGATTTTCAAAAATTGTTAGGAGATATTAATTGGATTCAGCCAACTCTAGGCATTCCTACTTATGCCATGTCAAATTTGTTCCCTATCTTAAGAGGAGACTCACACTTAAGTAGTAAAAGAATATTAACCCCAGGCCAGGCGCGGTGGCTCTCTCCTGTAATCCCAGCACTTTGGGAGGCCAAGACGGGCGGATCACGAGGTCAGGAGTTCAAGACCAGCCTGGCCAATATGGTGAAACCCTGTCTCTACTAAAAATACAAAAATTAGCAGCGCGTAGTGGTGTATGCCTGTAGTCCCAGCTACTTGGGAGGCTGAGGCAGAAGAATCGCTTGAACCTAGGAGGCAGAGGTTGCAGTGAGCCGAGATCGTGCCACTGCACTCCAGCCTGGGCAACAGAGCGAGACTCCGTCTCAAAAAAAAAAAAAAAAAAAAAAAGAATATTAACCCCAGAGGCAACAAAAGAAATTAAATTAGTGGAAGAAAAAATTCAGTCAGTGCAAATAAACGGAATAATAGATCCCTTAGCCCCACTCCAACTTCTGGTTTTTGCTACTGCACGTTCTCCAATAGGCATCATTGTTCAAAATACTGATCTTGTGGCGTGGTCATTCCTTCCTCACAGTACAATTAAGACTTTTATATTGTACTTGGATCAAATAGCTACATTAATTGGTCAGGCAAGATTACAAATCATAAAACTGTGTGGAAATGACCCAGAAAAAATAGTTGTCCCTTTAACCAAGGAACAAGTTAGACAAGCCTTTATCAATTCTGGTGCATGGCAGATTGCTCTTGCTAATTTTGTGGGAATTATCGATAATCATTACCCAAAAACAAAAATCTTCCAGTTTTTAAAATTGACTACTTGGATTTTACCTAAAATTACCAGACATGAACTTTTATTAGAAAATGCTCTGACAGTATTTACTGATGGTTCCAGCAATGGAAAAGCAGCTTACACAGGGCCAAAAGAGCGAGTAATCAAAACTCAGTGTCAATCGGCTCAAAGAGCAGAGTTGGTTGCAGTCATTACAGTGTTACAAGATTTTAGTCAACGTATCAATATTGTATCAGATTCTGCGTATATAGTACAGGCTACAAGGGATGTTGAGACAGCTCTAATTAAATATAGCATGGATGATCAGTTAAACCAGTTGTTCAATTTATTACAACAAACTGTAAGAAAAAGAAATTTCCCATTTTATATTACTCATATTCGAGCACACACTACTTTACCAGGGCCTTTAATTAAAGCAAATGAACAAGCTGACTTACTGGTATCATCTGCATTCATAAAAGCACAAGAACTTCATGCTTTGACTCATGTAAATGCAGCAGGATTAAAAAACAAATTTGATGTCACATGGACTCAGGCAAAAGATATCGTACAACATTGCACCCAGTGTCAAGTCCTACACCCGCCCACTCAAGAGGCAGGAGTTAGTCCCAGAGGTCTGTGTCTTCATGCGTTATGGCAAATGGATGTCACGCATGTACCTTCATTTGGAAGATTATCATATATTCATGTAACAGTTGATACTTATTCACATTTCATATGGGCAAACTGCCAGACAGGAGAAAGTACTTCCCATGTTAAAAAACATTTATTATCTTGTTTTGCTGTAATGGGAGTTCCAGAAAAAATTAAAGCTGACAATGGACCAGGATACCGTAGTAAAGCTTTCCAAGTATTCTTAAATCATTGGAAAATTTCACATACAACAGGAATTCCCTATAATTCCCAAGGACAGGCCATAGCTGAAAGAACTAACAGAACACTCAAAACTTTTCATGTGCGTCCATGTGAAGAGACCACCAAACAGGCTTTGTGTGAGCAATAAAGCTTTTAATCACCTGGGTGCAGGCGGGCTGAGTCTGAAAAGAGAGTCAGCGAAGGGAGATGGGGTGGGGCCATTTTATAGGATTTGGGTAGGTAAAGGAAAAAGGGGGGTTGTTCTCTGGCGGGCAGGAGTGGGGGGTCACAAGGTGCTCAGTAGGGGAGCTTTTGAGCCAGGATGAGCCAGGAGAAGGAATTTCACAAAATAATGTCATCAGTTAAGGCAGGAACAGGCCATTTTCATATCATTTGTGGTGGAATGTCATCAGTTAAGGCAGGAACCAGCCATCTGGATGTGTACGTGCAGGTCACAGGGGATGTGATGGCTTAGCTTGCACTCAGAGGCCTGACAAAACTCAATTAGTTAAACAAAAAGAAGAGGAAGACAGTAAGGAGTGTACCACTCCTCAGATGCCACTTAATCTAGCACTCTATACTTTAAATTTTTTAAACATTTATAGAAATCAGACTACTGCTTCTGCAGAACAACATCTTCCTGGTAAAAAGAACAGCCCACACGAAGGAAAACTGATGTGGTGGAAAGACAACAAAAATAAGACATGGGAAATAGGGAAGGTGGTAACGTGGGGGAGAGGTTTTGCTTGTGTTTCACCAGGAGAAAATCAGCTTCCTGTTTGGATACCCACTAGACATTTGAAGTTCTACAATGAACCCATCGGAGATGCAAAGAAAAGCGCCTCCACGGAGATGGAAACACCAGTCGCACGGATGGATAGTCCTACCGAGGTATATGTTAATGATAGTGTATGGGTACGTGGCCCCACAGATGATCATTGCCCTGCAAATCCTGAGGAAGAAGGGATGATAAACATTTCCAATGGGTATCGTTATCCTCCTATTTGCCTAGGGAGAGCACCAGGATGTTTAATGCCTGCAATCCAAAAGTGGTTGGTAGGAGTACCTACTGTCAGTCCCACCAGTAGATTTACTTATCACTTGGTAATTGGAATGTCACTCAGGCCACAGGTAAATTATTTACAAGACTTTTCTTATCAAAGATCATTAAAATTTAGACCTAAAGGGAAACCTTGCCCCAAGGAAGTTCCCAAAGGATCAAAAAACACAGAAGTTTTACTTTGGGAAGAATGTGTGGCCAATAGTGTGGTGATATTACAAAACAATGAATTTGGAACTATCATAGATTGGACACCTCGAGGTCAATTCTACCACAGTTGCACAGGACAAACTCAATCGTGTCCCAGTGCACAGGTTAGTCCAGCTGTCGATGGTGACTTAACAGAAAGTTTAGACAAACATAAGCATAAAAAATGACAGTCTTTCTACCCTTCGGAATGGGGAGAAAAAGGAATCTCTACCCCAAGACCAAAAATAATAAGTCCTGTTTCTGGTCCTGAACATCCAGAATTATGGAGGCTTACTGTGGCCTCATACCGCATCCGAATTTGGTCTGGGAATCAAACTTTAGAAACAAGAGATCGTAAGCCATTTTATACTATCGACTTAAATTCCAGTCTAACAGTTCCTTTACAAAGTTGTGTAAAGCCCCCTTATATGCTAGTTGTAGGAAATATGGTTATTAAACCAGACTCTCAAATTATAACCTGTGAAAATTGCAGATTGTTTACTTGCATTGATTCGACTTTTAATTGGCAGCACCATATTCTGCTGGTGAGAGCAAGAGAAGGCATGTGGATCCCTGTGTCCATGGACGAACCGTGGGAGGCCTCGCCATCCATCCATATTTTGACCGAAGTATTAAAAGGCATTTTAAACAGACCCAAAAGATTCATTTTTACTTTAATTGCAGTGATTATGGGATTAATTGCAGTCACAGCTACAGCTGCTGTGGCAGGAGTTGCACCGCACTCTTCTGTTCAGTCAGTAAACTTTGTTAATGATTGGCAAGGCAGGGCGCGGTGGCTCATGCCTGTAATCCCAGCACTTGGGGAGGCCGAGGCGGGTGGATCATGAGGTCAGGAGATCGAGACTATCCTGGCTAACATGGTGAAACCCCGTCTCTACAAAAATACAAAAAAATTAGCCGGGCGTGGTGGCGGAGGCCTGTAGTCCCAGCTACTCGGGAGGCTGAAGCAGGAGAATGGCGTGAGCCCAGGAGGTGGAGCTTGCAGTGAGCCAAGATCGCGCCACTGCACTCCAGCCTGGGTGACAGAGCAAGACTCCGTCTCAACAAACAAACAAACAAAAATTGGCAAAAAAATTCTACAAGATTTTGGAATTCACAATCTGGTATTGATCAAAAATTGGCAAATCAAACTAATGATATTGAACTGTCATTTGGATGGGAGATAGGCTCATGAGCTTAGAACATCGTTTCCAGTTACAGTGTGACTGGAATACGTCAGATTTTTGTATTACACCCCAAGTTTATAATGAGTCTGAGCATCACTGGGACATGGTTAGATGCCACCTACAGGGAAGAGAAGATAATCTCCCTTTAGACATTTCCAAATTAAAAGACCAAATTTTCAAAGCATCAAAAGCCCATTTAAATTTGGTACCAGGAACTGAGGCAATCGCAGGAGTTACTGATGGCCTCGCAATTCTTAACCCTGTCGCTTGGGTTAAGACCATGGGAAGTACTACCATTATAAATTTCATATTAATCCTTGTGTGCCTGTTCTGTCTGTTGTTAGTCTGCAGGTGTACCCAGCAGCTCTGAAGAGACAGCAGCCATGGAGAATGAGCCATGATGACGATGCTGGTTTTGTCAAAAAGAAAACGGGGAAATGTGGGGAAAAGAAAGAGAGGTCAGACTGTTACTGTGTCTATGTAGAAAGAAGGAGACATAAGAGACTCCATTTTGGTCTGCACTAAGAAAAATTCTGCCTTGAGATGCTGTTAATCTGTAACCCTACCCCTAACCCTGTGCTCCCTGAAACATGTGCTGTGTCCACTCAAGGTTAAATGGATTAAGGGCTGTGCAGAGTGTGCTTTGTTAAACAAATGCTTGAAGGCAGCATGCTTGTTAAGAATCATCACCACTCCCTAATCTCAAGTACCCAGAGACACAATACACTGCAGAAGGCCGCAGGGACCTCTGCCAAGGAAAGCCAGGTATTGTCCAAGGTTTCTCCCCACGTGATAGTCTGAAATATGGCCTCGTGGGAAGGGAAAGACCTGACCGTCCCCCAGCCCGACACCCTTGACACCCGTAAAGGGTCTGTGCCGAGGAGGATTAGTAAAAGAGGAAGGCCTCTTTGCAGTTGAGATAAGAGGAAGGCATCTGTCTCCTGCTCGTCCCTGGGCAATGGAATGTCTCAGTGTAAAGCCCGATTGTATATTCCATCTACTGAGATAAGAGAAAACCCCCTTAGGGCTGGAGGTGGGACATGTGGGCAGCAATGCTGCTCTTTAAGGCACTGAGATGTTTATGTATATGCACGTCAAAAGCACAGCACTTTTTTCTTTAGCTTGTTTATGATGCAGAGACATTTGTTCACATGTTTTCGTGCTGACCCTCTCTCCGCTATTACCCTATTGTCCTGCCACATCCTCCTCTCTGAGAAACGCCCGATAATGATCAATAAATACTAAGGGAACTCAGAGACTGCTGCCGGGGCGGGTCCTCCGTATGCTGAGCGCCGGTTCCCTGGGCTCACTTTTCTTTCTCTATACTTTGTCTCTGTGTCTCTTTCTTTTGTCAAGTCTCTCATTCCACCCGATGAGAAACGGCCACAGGTGTGGAGGGGCAGGCCACCCCTTCATCTATTTAATATGTAAATGATGAAAACATTCATTACATTATTATTTGTTTATTTATGTATTCACTTTGAGACAGAGTCTCACTCTGTCACCTAGTCTGGAGTGCAGTGGTGCAATCTTGGCTCACTGCAACCTCTGCCTCCCGGGTTCAAGCAATTCTCCAGCCTCAGCCTCCTCAGTAGCTGGGATTACAGGCACACATCACCACGCCCGGCTAATTTTTGTATTTTTAGTAGACACGGGGTTTCACCATGTTGGTCAGGCTGGTCTCGAACTCCTGACCTCGTGATCCACCCGCTACTGCTTCCCAAAGTGCTGGGATTACAGGCGTGAGCCACCGTACCTGGCCCATTACGTTATTTTTTAAAAAATCAGTGTGACTCTTTTGACAAATTAGAATGGTTCAAAAATCTTGGTTACGCTGGGCACGGTGGCTCACGCCTGTAATCCCATCACTTTGGGAGCCGGAGGTCAGGAGTTCGAGATCAGCCTGGCCAACATGGTGAAACCCTGTCTCTACTAAAAATACAAAAATTAGCCGGGCATGGTGGCGGGCTCCTGTAATCCCAGCTACTCAGGAGGCTGAGGCAGAAGAATTGCTTGAACCTGGGAGGCAGAGGTTGCAGTGAGCCAAGATCGCGCCACTGCACTCCAGCCTGAGCGACAGAGCGAGTCTCTGTCTGAAAAACAACAACAACAACAACAAAACAAAACAAAAAGACAGAAATTTGGTTTTAGAACCAGACAAATTAAATGGGAGACTTACTTCCAATGAGACCTAGAAATTTCTAAATTTCTAAAATTTCTAAAAGAACTGAGAAAATTGCGCCGGGCGCGGTGGCTCATGCCTGTAATCCCAGCACTTTGGGAGGCTGAGGTGGGCGGATCACGAGGTCAAGAGATGGAGACCATCCTGGCCAACATGGTGAAACCCCTGTCTCTACTAAAAATACAAAAATCAGCCGGGCGCGATGGCAGGCTCCTGTAGTCCCAGCTCTCGGGAGCCTGAGGCAGGAGAATTGCTTGAATCCGGCAGGTGGAGGTTGTAGTGAGCCGAGAGCACACCACTGCACTCCCGCCTGCCAATAGAGCGAGACTCCATCTCAAAAAAAAAAAAAAAAAAAAAAAAAAAGAACTAAGAAAATTGCCTCCATTGAGGAAGTAAGCTTAAGGAGGTAAACTGACACGTTTTCTGAATTGAGAAATAGTGAGGAGGCTTTGTCTCTTTCGCCTCCAACTGCTCCTTCTCCTCCTGACCCTGCACCTGCATAGTCTTTCTTATCGGAGCCTTCCTGTCCTGCCTTGCCTCTTCTTCCATCAGCATCACCTGAGGAAAGTCCCCAGGGCTCTGGCTCCTTCCCTGAAACTTCTGTTCTGACAGCCCCTTTCAAGGTAAAACCCAAACCCACAGGAGGAGGGGAGCCTACCATTGTGTACACCGCTTCACCAAAATGTGAATTAAGAATACTATAGCCGGGCGCGGTGGCTCATGCCTGTAACTCTAGCACTTTGGGAGGCCGAGGTGGGCGGATCACAAGGTCAGGGGATGGAGACCATCCTGACTAACACGGTGAAACCCCATCTCTACTAAAAATACAAAAAATTAGCCGGGCCTGGTGGCGGGCGCCTCTAGTCCCAGCTACTCCTAGGAGGCTGAGGCAGGAGAATGGCATTAACCCGGGAGGTGGACTTGCAGACAGCCGAGATCGCGCCACTGTACTCCAGCCTGGGCAACAGAGCAAGACTTCATCTCAATAAATAAATAAATAAATAAATAAAAATAAAAATAAAATAAAATAAAATAAAGGACTTCCCTGATCTAAATTTAAATACATTTCATTCTTCTGTTTCTAAAGCAGGCTCCAAGATCCTGTAGGCTTTGGCAGAAAATTCGACTTAACTGTCGAAACCTTTGAGCCCAAATATTCTGACCTTTATCAATTAATTCACATTCTAGGGAAGAAGGCAAAGCCACTAACTGGTTGCCAAAGGCAAATTGGAAGGATTTTCAAAAAGAGACGGAAGCAGAACATGAAAGGTTCACATTTTAGCCAAATATGTGCATGTTGCCATTCCCCAGGTCCTTCCTAAAAATATAGATTGAAGGATAATTCAGCAATGTACTAAAAAGCCAGACAAATCTGTCTTTGCTTACTTAAAATGGTTTGAGAGCCAGGCGTGGTAGCTCATGCCTGTAATCCCAGCACTTTGGGAGGCTGAAGCGGGTGGATCCCTTGAGGTCAGGAGTTCGAGAGCAGCCTGCCAACCTGGTGAAACCCTAACTCTACTAAAAATACAAAAATTTGCCAGGTGGCTACTCAGGAGGCTGAAGCAAAAGAATCGTTTGAACCCAGGAGGTGGAGGCTACAGTGAGCTGAGATCCTGCCACTGCATGCAATACAGCCTGGGCGACAGAGGAGACTCCGTCTCAAAAAGAAAAAAATTAGCAGGGTAGTAGAAATACAATGCACACCAGAATGATAATCACGAAGACAATCTGTATTCCAGAATAGCAAGGGAACCTATTCTATGAGGGAGCCAACTGAAAATATCAAATCCCAGTTCACACCCCAGGGTGTGGTGTCACATGCCTGTAGTCCCAGCTACTCGGGAGGATTAGTAAGGAGGTTTGCTTGAATTCATGAGGACAAGGCAGAAGTAACCCTGATCATGCCACTGCACTCCAGCCTGGGGGACAGTGAGACCTTGTCTCAAAAAACAAACTAAAAAACAAACAAAAAACCCCACAAAACCAGACAACGGCAACAAATTGTCGCCTCACTCTGAAATGACAGTGGCAAACATCACTTTGCTATTGGAAAATTGAAAGAAAAACACTCCCTCTTGCTGTCAACCTGCCCTCTTGCTCTAACATGTCTGACCCATGGTTTAAAATGCCCAAAAGCTGATGTACTCAATTTCACTTACCTGTTCTGCACCAGCATTTATTTTTGTGTGGAGGAGATCCCCATGCATGGTCCTATAAATGTCTAATGGCATGGAATCATGAACGGCAGTGTCTTTTAGGATATTTGGATATATATGTGTATATATATACCTGAAGAAACCCAACATTACATAAATATATGTAAGCAGAATGCTTCATCACAAGGATAAGGACGTGAAAAAAACCAGTTTCTTTTGAAATCCTAAACGTTCTAGTCTGCGAATTAAAAGCCATTATTTGAAGAAGGGTGCCCAGGCTCCAGCCGGTCGTCGAAAGGTTGCTCCGCAATAGAGGCTAAGGACCAGCTTCTTTGGGAGAGAACAGATGAGGGAAGTGGGAGGGAAAAAAGAGAGAGGCAGGCGTCACTTCCCCTGGCTGGCTCGGCAGTGGGTTGGTCGGCTGAGTTGGCGGAGGGTGGGACGGAAGAGCAGACGGGGACTGGGAAAGGCACTGTCGGTGACATCACGGATAGGGCGACTTCTATGTAGATCAGGCAGTGCAGAGGCTGCTGCTTCGCCACATGCTGCTTCCCCACGAAGGAGTTCCCGTGCCGTGGGAGCCGATTCAGGACCGCTGGTGGGACCTGAGAGTCCCAGCTGTGTGTCAGGGCTAGGAGGGCTCGGGGGTGCGCGGGGCAAGGGACCGTGCGTGTAAAGGGGGAGGCGTGTGAGGCTGTGGCGGGGCGGAGGTGCGGGAACTCATACTTACCTGGCAGGGGAGATACCATGATCACGAAGGTGGTTTTCCCAGGGCGAGGCTTATCCATTGCACTCCGGATGTGCTGACCCCTGCGATTTCCTCAAATGTGGGAAACTCGACTGCATAATTTGTGGTAGTGGGGGACTGCGTTCGCGCTTTCCCCTGATCTCTTTCGTGGCTTAAAGAGTAGAGTGTACGTTCAGTGGTGCTCTTCCTTTCTGTTGGTTTGTGTCTCTGGTGGTGCCCTTAAACGTTACTGTTGCAGTCAGGAGGCGGGAAAATAGGAAGTGGCATGTCGCCGTCCTTCTCGCTGGAGAAGTAAGAAGTGTCAGCCATTGTGAGCCTGTTTATCACAAGCTGACTAGCGCGAAGACTGCATAGCTCTTCCTTTTGCCCATAAGGCCGCTTATTGCAGAAATTGATCCATGGTCCTCCAGTCTCTTGGGTTCTCACGCTCTGTGGAAATTTTCGTGTTTTTCTCTAGCCTCCAGAGTCACCTTTTACACAGCGTCTCCTTCTAACCGCAGCCCCGTCAGGAGTATTTGTAGGATTTCTATGCTAGCGGGGAATGTGTTCTCACCTCATAGAGCCAGGTACAAACTACGCAGACGGGGGCTGTTCTTTGGGATGAAAGCAGAGCCTTTGGGGCTCTTAGTGTCCCCGTTCGTTTGCAGACATAACACGCTTACTTTGTGGAGTGGAACGGCTCTCCCGGAGCCCAGGTGCCCTAACGCAATTCATCCAGGCCCGCAGGTCAGAACCGCAGTCTCACCTGTCTTGGCCGAAATGCGCTGCGATCCTCCCTGAAATATAAGGCGGGAACTTTTATGAGGAGACGGGTCCAGTTACCCTACTATCTCCTGCCGTTTACATATCTAGTCTTTCTTCAGACTTTATTTAAGCGACAGCTTCTTGTTTGATGTCTCGCTTCTACATCCTACATCCACTGTCAGGCAACTTTCTAGATAGCACCCCGACCCATCCTTCCCACTCCCAAGCAGCCCTTTCCTATTTCTGGCGCCAGTGTCCTCCCACGTCCCTCTTTCTTCAAGCCCCCGCTTATCGCCTTCATGGACAGAAAATACTCAGCTCTCTCTCAACCTGCGGTTTGCACCTGACATGCGTCAGTACCCTGGCAAATTCCTTAATACCCCTTCTCAAATGGCACTGTAAATTCATCTCTTTTTAACTCCCAGAAGTATCTAATTGGTTTTGTCCCTGCACTACATGAATAGTAGTATTTCAGTACAGAAGAAAACCCCAGGCCTAGCGATGGCGGTTCTCGGCATTTTGCCAGCCTCTCCCAGGGTGCGCTTTCTGACCTCACCTACTTCTGATCAACTGAGGTCAGGAATTCGAGACCAGCCTGACCAACATTGCGAAACCCCGTCTGTACTAAAAATACAAAAAAAAAAAAAAAAAAAAAAAATTGCCCAGCGTGGTGGTATATGTCAGTATGTCTGTAATCCCAACTACTCAGGAGGCTGAGGCAGGAGAATCGCTTGAACCCAGGAGGCAGAAGTTGCAGTGAGCTGAGATCCTGCCACTGCATGCAATACAGCCTGGGCAACAGAGTGAGGCTCTGTCTCAAAAAAAAAAAAAAAAAAAAAGAAAGAAAAAGAAAAAGAAAAGAAAAGAAAAAAGAAAAAAAAAATAGCAGGTTAGTAGAAATATAATGCACACGAGAATGGTAAGCATGAAGACAATCTGTATTCCAGAATAGCAAGGGAACCTATTCCATTAGGGAGCCAACTGAAAACATCAAATCCCAGTTCACACCCCAGGGTGTGGTGTCACGTGCCTGTAGTCCCAGCTACTCCGGAGGATTAGTAAGGAGGTTTGCTTGAATTCATGAGGTCAAGGCAGAAGTAACCCTGATCATGCCACTGCACTCCAGCCTGGGGGACAGTGAGACCTTGTCTCAAAAACAAACAAACAGAAAACCCCACAAAACCAAACAACAACAACAATTTGTCACCTCACTCTGAAATGACAGTGGCAAACATCACTTTGCTATTGGAAAATTGAAAGAAAAACACTCCCTCTTGCTATCAACCTGCCCTCTTGCTCTAACATGTCTGACCCATGGTTTAAAATGCCCAAAAGCTGATGTACTCAATTTACAGTACACTTACCTGTTCTGCACCAGCATTTATTTTTGTGTGGAGGAGATCCCCATGCATGGTCGTATAAATGTCTAATGGCATGGAATGATGAAGGGCAGTGTCTTTAAGATATTTGGAGATATATATATATATATATATGTGTGTGTATATATATGTATATATGTATATATGTGTATATATATGTATATATATGTGTATATATGTATATATATGTATACATATATATACACATATATCTGAAGAAACCCAACTTTGGGCGAGTTCCCTCAAACTTTTCACTAGGCATGACCACTGCTCTATTTTGGATAGTGATTCAGTGGGGGCAAAACCTGAGAATTATCTGCCTGGCTATCAAGAAGATAGCTCCTTGCATTTTTGGGGGGAGAACACTTTTGCTTCAAGGGAGTGTTTCTTCCCAGGATTAAAAATCTTTCTGTAACCTCAGGAAACACTGCTGATGAAAACCAGGCATGGTGGCTCTGGCCTGTAATCCCAGTGACTCGGGGGCTGAGGCAGGAGGATCACTTAAGCCCAGGAGTTGGAGGCTGCAGTGAGCTATGATGGCGCCACTGCTCTCCAGCCTGGGCCACAGAGACAGACACTGTCTCTGAAAGAAAAAGAAAAAAGAAAGAAAAACATTGCTGACGAAACTGCGGCCTCTTTTGCAGCTCAATAAAAAGCTATTTATTCACTGGCTAAGGTTGTACTAGATAATCACATCACTTTAGATGATATATTTAGCTGAGCAGGGAGATGTATGTGTGGTGGCAAATACCTTTTGTTGCGTATACATAAATATTTCCCATGCAGTAGAACCTTCTCTAGAAAAAAAATTAGAAAAGAAGCCACTTGGCTACAAGAAATCACTAAAGAAGAAATGGGATTTGATGTTTTCCCTGATGTTTTCAGTTGGCTGCCTAATGGAATAGGTTCCCTTACTGTTTCAGGATATAGATTCTCTTTGTGATTATCATTCTTGTGTGCATTATATCTCCACTAGTCAAATTATTAATGTTATGTATTTCTCATTGTTTTACTTCGAGAAACTAAATTCATGGTACTCCGAAGACTAGAGATGATTCAACAAGTGACAGCAACTATAGAATTGGCCGAGATCTCTCTGTCTTCCCCCCCCACCCCCACCCCCATTCTGTAATGCCAATTCAGCTTCTGGGTACTGTTAAAAGTTCCTCAGTGAGAAGGCTCCTTTCCTCCCCTGCCCCCAGTGTGGGACAGGACTATCTGGGAATGAGCCTTTCTGGCAAGGAGGGATACAGCTTTTGATCGACAATGCTTTCAAGAAAGACTTTTTATCTGGCCGGGCGCAGTGGCTCACACCTGTAATCCCAGCACTTTGGGAGGCAGAGGCGGGCGGATCACAAGGTCAGGAGATCGAGAGCATCCTGGCTAACACAGTGAAACCCCGCCTCTACCAAAAATACAAAAAATTAGCCGGGTGTGGTGGCGGGCGCCTGTAGTCCCAGCTACTCGGGAAGCTGAGGCAGGAGAACGGCGTGAACCCGGGAGGCGGAGCTTGCAGTGAGCCGAGATTGCGCCACTGCACTCCAGCCTGGGCGACAGAGCGAGACTCCGTCTCAAAAAAAAAAAAAAAGACTTTTTATCTAAAGGGAGAAGGAGGAAAGAAGAGAACTTCTATGAGGAGTGTGAGCCTTTCCAAATTCTCAGGCCCAGAGAGGCATTACATTGAGACAGCAACCACATTCTGCTTCCTTTTTGTACAATACTGTATTTGAAAAACAAAAAAACAAACCTACAAGACTCACGAAATTGGACAACTTTCTTTATAACACTACTACCGGTAAAACCAGCAAGGATGGCTGGTTTGCAGTCATCTGAGCAGCCTCTCTAGTTTCATAGATATGATTTCTCTCTGATATTGAAAGGCTTCCAATTTTAAGCAAAATGCTACTTCACAAAGATAAACAGCTTTGAAAGGAAACGGTTTTCTTTGTAATCCTAAACGTTTTAGTCTGCGAATTAAAAGCCACTATTTGAAGACCCGCGCACAGCTTCCAGCTGGCCGCCAGAAGGGTCCTCCGCAGGACACAGGTTAAGTAGTCGCTTCTTTGGGGGATACTAGATGCGGGGTCTGGGCGCACCTCCGGAAAGGACAAGGGCGGGAGGGAGAGGTGGAACAGCAGACGTCACTTCCTCCGCCGGCTCCCGCAGCGGGTTGGTAGGCTGAGAGGCGGAGGGTGGGGCGGAAGAGCAGAAGGAGACTGGGAAAGGCACTGTCGGTGACATCACCGATAAGGCGTTTCTATGTAGATGAGGCAGCGCAGGGGCTGCTGCTTCGCCACGAAGGATTTCCCGCGCTGTAGGAGCAAGTCCAGGACCGCTGGCTGGACATGAGAGTCCCAGCTGTGTGTTAGGGCTAGGAGGGCTCGGGGTGGTTGGGGATTGGCTGGAGTGGTGCTCGGGGCAAGTGACTGTGCGTTTAAAGGATGAGGGGTATGCAGCTGTGGCGGGGCGGAGATATGTGGGATCTTACTTACTTAGCAGGGCAAATGCTATGGTTACTAAAGTGGCTTATTCTAAACGTGACTCTCACCTATTTCATTCCAAGTATGCTGTTCTGTCATTTCCTCTAACGTGGGAAGCTCAGCTGCATAATTTGTAGCAATGAAGCAGAAGTTACAATGAAAAGACAAGTTTTCCTGTACCTGGCGGACCCCCAAGGCCTGCAGTGGATGGAGCCTAGCAGATCCTTGACAATACTATCTGATAAAGCTACATCCCTGACAGTGCTTTCCAGCGACTTTGTCAACACGGTCTGCCCCCAGCAAGTATAAGAGGAAAAACAACAAATGCCTTTACCGCCTTCTCTTTCCCCCTTGCCACTTCTCATTATTCAAGTTTTGTAAAGTTCCTGATTTCCCTTCAGTGCAGCTGCAAGGTTACCAGCTATGCTTGCGTTGCAAGACCTGTCACAGTTTGATTAACTGCCTTCTTTCTGCTTCTGTAAGCCCTCTTGCCTGCCCCGCGAGTTTCGCACCATCAGATTCCTGCTGCACCGTTCAAACTAGCCAACCCCCTTTCAGAAGTGTGTATAAAAGTCAAGCCCTGTCTTTCTTCGGGGCTCACACTAGGCCTGAGTGCACTCAATAAAATCCTTCTGTTCCACCCATTGGTCTCTTTGTTCTCCTGATTCCGGCAACAGTAGTAGGGGACTGCGTTCGTGCTTTCCCCTGGTCTTTCATGATATGAATAATAGACAGCATTTTTTTTTTCACCTATAGTTGCAGGCTTGGTCTCTGATTGTATGGTGTGGTCAGCTGTTTTTGTTTTTGTGAGACCTTATTTTCTTGTTTACTGTCCTGGGACAGATGTCTGTAGTCACTTGTTTCCTCAGGAGGCAAATTTCAGTCTCTGTGGGGGAGGTCTGTCATGTTAGCTGTGGTGGTACTTGGCGGGCAGAGCTCAGGGATCTAGGCTTCTCTGCTTTGTAGATTGCTCAATGGTCCCCAAGGCCTACTGGCTTTTAACACCACTTGAAAACCTTAGTGTTTTTCCATTGTCCCCGGAGTCACCTCTTACAGAGCCTCTTTTTTTTTGTTTGTATTTTTCCCTGAGACAGAGTCTCACTGTATCTGATGGGATCTTGGTTCAAGCGATCCTCCCACCTCAGCCTCTGGAGTAGCACATGCACGAGCCATCGCAGCCAGCTAATTTCTGTTCTTGTTTTGTTGTTGTTGTTGTTGTTGTTTTGTTCTTTTAAGAGTTGAAGTTTCGCCATGTTGCCCAGGTTGGTCTCCAATTCCTGGACTCAAGTGATCCACCCTGCCTTGGCCTTCTAAACTGCTGGGATTACAGGTATGATCCATCACACCTGGCTAGCCCCTGCTTTTCCCTATAGCATTCATGGGAGTTTGTAGGATTTCTGAGCTGGGGGGAACAGGTACTCAGCTCATAGAACCAAGTAGAAATTGTACTTGGAACTGGTGCCGTTGGGTTGTAGACATAACACGCTTGCTCTTTGTATGGAAAGGGCTTTGCCAGTGCCCTGGTGTCCCTGCACAGGGCATCGAGGCCTGCAGGTCAGAATGGCAGTCTCACATATCTGTTCGTGTAATACGCAGCAATTCTCCCTGGAATATAAGATGGGAGGTCTTGTGAGGTTCCTACAAGTAAGAAGACAAATTTCCCTGAAGTTTGTATTGACAACTTTAAAAATTAATAATAACAGCCCAACCTCCTGGATGGCAAATGTCCTTTACATTGACAGACCGCAACTGCCCTGCTTGCCTCAGCTCCTCCGTGCAGATGCAGCCCCTGATTCCCTCCACACAGGTCATTTCCTCTCTGCTTTATCCAAAAGAGGGAGACAGCGGTTCTGCAGGCCTTTGCTAGGAGCAAAGTAGGGGGAAATGGTCGCTGGAGCTGGGACCTGGGTACTGGGCCAGGTTGCCCTGCAGGAGGGGAAGTACTCAGGGCTAGAGGGGGCCAAGCACCAAGACCTCAGCATCCTCAACCTCCAAAAGGACTCAGAGAGATGCAGAAACCGAAACAAGGTTCTTCTTTCAAGGAAGACCCCAGGGCTCTGAACCAAAATCCAGATTTTTCCCCATCTGCAGCTTAATTCCACCTTAGTTGGTGCAACTTCATCCTTCCCCTATGCTCAGGACAAAAAACAGTTCTTCTATAGCCTGGTCATTCTCTGATCCCATACATCCTATTGGTCAGAAAATTATGTTTTTTCTTTGGTTAACTGCAGACTTTGGTCTGCACAATCTTTTTCTTTCTTGGTCTGAAAACCACCCCACAGTCCCATATGTAGCTTTTTTGGATAAACCTAGAAATGGACCCTTCTGGTCTTACAGCTTGAAACTTAATATTTGTTGGCCGGGTGCGGTGGCTCACGCCTGTAATCCCAGCACTTTGGGAGGCCGAGGCGGGTGGATCACGAGGGCAGGAGATCAAGACCATCCTGGCTAACACGGTGAAACCCCATCTCTACTAAAAATACAAAAAAGTAGCTGGGCATGGTGGTGGGCACCTGTAGTCCCAGCTGTTCGGGAGGCTGAGGCAGAAGAATGGCATGAACCTGGGAGGCGGAGGTTGCAGTGAGCCGAGATTGCACCAGTGCCCAGTGCACTCCAGCCTAGGTGACAGAGCAAGACTCTGTCTCAAAAAAAAAAAAAAAAAAAGAAACTTAATATTTGTTTTATCTGAGTTCCTTCCTGAGGAAATGATCTTCAGGCCTGTCAAAAAAGCTATCCAAGAACAGAAATTCATCCAGAAAATGAGATGCTGGGACCCCCCATTCATCATGATTGCTTCCTTGCTCCTCCCTAGCTCCTGTTTTCTTACTCATTGTTACATTTCTTCCCTGCCATTTAAACCTCTGGTTTTGGTTGGTCAGGGAGATGGATTTGAGACTGAGTTCTCATCTCCCCCACTGCAGCACCCTATTAAAGTGCCTTCCTTGGCGATACTCGTCTCGGTGATTGGCTTTCTGTGCGGCAACCAGCAGGAATCCCAGATCTCTGAATTTTGGCAAAGGAGTCTCCTGATAAAGGCGGGATGGATTCTACTGACCAACATCAAAACGTTCAGACATTTGAAAGCCTTAATCTCAGCGTCGGGGTTTGGGCCGCCCTTGAGCCTTTTCCTTGGGCCTATCCATTAAAATCAGCCGGCCGAGCCTGTCTTCAAGGTCCTGGGGTAGGGTCAGGTCCTCCCGACTCTTCTTGACGCTTCTCCCGCCGGGTCGGCAGCCGCCCTCCCCTTCCCTGTGACCTGCAGAGAAGCTTCAGGGGGCGTTTATTCAATTTGCTAGGAGCCCACGAGGCACAGGCACACGGTGACTCTGGTTTCCACTGCACCCACCGCCCTCCTTGGTGCTCTCGCTCTCTCTGGCAGGCAGTAACGTTCTGGGTGAGCATGGGTGCTGAAGACACTCAGGCAGGGGGGGTAGGGAAGGGCACCAGCCTCTTAGGTCCTGCGCAGTGGGGATCCAAAAAAGGTCTTGAAGAAACAGAAAGGGAGCGTTGGGAGTAGATCAAAGGGAAAGAAAGAAATCCTAGGAGATTTCCTATCTGAAGGCACCATGAAGAGAAAGTCCGCCTCCTCTGGGCCGGGTCCTCCCGTCGCAGGTGAACCAAGTTCCGGTCTCCATTGGAGACCAAAGCAGATAACTTTGCCCTGACTCCTAGTTAGGAAGCCATGCTTTGTCCTCCCCTGTTTAGCGCTTGATCCTGTAGCACTTGATTGTCTCTCCCGGGCTTTCTATGGATTCCAGGGATGCAACTGAGAACTTTGTTTTTAATGCAGTTTTACTTGAAGTAAGAGTATTTTAGGCCGGGCAAGGTGGCTCACGCCTGTAATCCCAACGCTTTGGGAGGCCGAGGTGGGCAGATTACTTGAGGTCAGGAGTTTGAGACCAGCCTGGCCAACACGGTGAAACTCCGTCTCTACTAAAAATACAAAAATTAGCCGGCTGTGTTGGCGCAGGCCTGTAGTCCCAGCTACTCGCGAGGCTGAGGCAGGAGAATCCTGTGAACTTGGGAAGTGGAAGTTGCAGTGCGCTGATCTCAAAAAAAAAAAAAAAAAGTATTTTAGAATCTTTTGGCAAAGGAAATGAATTCTGACAGGTTTTGCACTTAAGACATTCAGATGTGAGGAAAACATGAAAACCACTATGCTAGGGAAAGCAAATGCTGTTGAGAATATCTCACAAACACAAATTACACATCAGCAGGTAGGTTTGACCCTCAGGTTCGGCACATTTTACTTTAAATGCACTGTTGGTGGAACTTAGGATGAATCTAGGACAGTCACGATGTATATATGTATGTGTGTATATGTGTATATATATATACACACATATATACACACATATACACACATACACATATATGTATATACACACATACACATATGTGTATATATGTGTATATGTGTCTATATACACACATATACACACATACACGTGTATATGTGTGTATATTAACACACATACACATGTATATGTGTGTATGTGTGTATATATACGTATACACATATGTGTATATATGATATGTGTGTATATATACACATATGAGCATATATAGTGTGTGTATATATATACATATATACACATATATACATATATACACACATATATATACATATATGTGTGTGTGTATATATATATATATATATATATATATATGAGAGACAGAGAGACCGGGTCTTGCTGTCTTGGCCACGCTGGTCTCCAGCTCTGGGCCTCAAGCGATCCTCCTGTCTCCCCTTCCCAAAGTGCTGGGACTACAGGTGTGCACCACCTTGTCCAGCCCATTTTAATGTTTTTAATTTAAATATGCGTTCCAAATATTATATGACAAGTACAAGAAGCCCGCTTTATGCCAGTTTTAGAAAAACAAAGTGGCAACATCCTAAAGTACTGAAAGAAATAAAGTTTTCCTAGAATTCTATGCCAAAATGAAAAATCTTTCAAGAATATGACTGAAATAAGGACATTTAAAGACATACAAAAAAAAATGAAAGAATTCAGCAACCCACACTACAAGAACTGCAAAAGGAGTCCTCCAGAACTAAGGATAAGGATACCAGACAGAAAACTGGATCTACACAAAGAAATGAAGACTGCTGGAAATCGGTATGTACATAGTTAAATATACATGTTCTTCTTATTTGAATCTTTTAAAATAATTTGACCAATTAAACAAAAGCAATAATAATGGATTGTGGGGTTTATAACATGTCTAAAACCAAATTACATGACAACACTAGCATAATGGCCAGAAGGGGAGGTGGAATGTCACTAGATGGCACTGATAAAGATGTATTCTGGCGACCCTAAAGCCATCACTGAAAAAGCAAAAGCAGGGAAAGAAGTCGGGGAGCGGCAGACAAGAAGAAAGAAAGAGTTACAGCTAATAAGCCAAAAAAGGAAAGAAAATGGAATGATATAAAAACCATGTAATCACTATGCTGGAGCAACTGCTCTCCAGGCCTCTACCCTATAGAAATACACTAGTGGCCAATGAGAAGTGTACCAGAATTATGACTGCAGCATTGTTGGTAATCATAAAATAATAGAGCCAATGTACTTTCAAAGATATATGAAAAGGGTTTTATTTATTTAACAAACACTAACAATTGTACAAACAAGGGAAGCAAGTCCTTTGGCCAAAAGGAACACAGAGGGTCATGATGATGCTACTTCTCCAGGGATTTCAGGGTTCCCAGATGCCCAGTTTTCTGTCTAGTTCTTCTGGAAGATGTTATTCTTGGGGAGTTATAGGTCCTCGCGTTTGGAGCTCTTTCATGTTCTCTCTGAATTTTCCCCTCAGTTCCTCCACATTCTGCTTCAACAACAACAACAACAACAACAACAACAACAAACAATTCTCACCTCCAGAAGATCTAGCCTGTGCCTCTGCACCAGCCTTTCAGGAGGTCTGGATGTCTGTTCCACCGCTCCCCGGCTTCTTTCCCTGCTTTTGCTTTTCCCTTCCCTCCTGCCCTCCTGCCCTCCTGCCCTCCCGTCCTCCCGCCCCACGACCCTACCACTGCCCAGCTGAGCCCCCGCGGCTCCACCGCGCAGAAGGTGCACTGGAGGCCCTGCCCGTTGCCCTCCCCGGGGGATACCTAGAAATCAACGTGAATAAACGCTTTGAAAAAAGACCTTCCCCATGGAAAAATCTCATGATTTCTATTCTTGGGATTCTTCAAGGGACTAAAAGCTAAAGGCGACGATGGCTCCGGGAGGTCGAGGCTGCAGTGAACCGTGTTTGCACCACTGCACTCCAGCCTGGGCGACCTAGCGAGACCCTGTCTCCAAAACAAACAAACAAAAACAGAAAACAAATCAAAACTTCCCCATGGTAAAATACTTCATGATTTCCATTTTCGGGGCTCTTCAAAGGACTGAAAGCTGAAAGTGACGATGGATTAATTCAACAAGTCCTAGTCGTGCGCGCTGGTGAGTGCCAGACCCTGCTCCCCGCGAGGGGACCCATGAGCCACCCTCACCACCATCCCTGCCCTGGTGGAGCCCCCGTGCGGGACACAGGATCCGAAGATGGCAGCGGAAGTTGCGCAGCGGCCTCAAAAGTGACTGGGCAGGGTGGGCACAGGCTGCCTCACTGGGTCAAGGCGGCACAAAGAACCATCCCGGGAGCCCACCGGGCGTTCAGCTTCCCTTGGGCCCCCAGGAGGCTCAGGTCCGGGTCTGGGCCGGGCGTTTCCGGGGGATTCTGATGCAGGTGAGGAGCAAGGTCGTCCTGGTTCCAGAATCTCCCAACCTGCGCGTCTCCAATGAGACCAACACGATTCACCGCTCTCATCGCTCCAGTTTTCCAAGGCCTTTCACAGTTGTACTGCCTGGTGGGCTCTGAGGATGGGAGGACTGGGGAGTGTTTGGTCAGTGCACCCTTCCTATAGCGCCCAGAAGAAGGTACACTACGTGTCTCTGTGGCACAATCGGTTAGCGCGTTCGGCTGTTAATCTAAAGGTTGGTGGTTAGAGCCCACTGAGGGACGCCTGCTCCAGATTTTTTTTTTTTTTTTTCTTCTGAGACAGAGTCTTGCTCTGTCGCCAGGCTCGAGTGCAGTGGCGCGATCTCGGCTCACTGCAACCTCCGCCTCCCGGGTTCAAGCGATTCCCCTGCCTCAGCCTCCGGAGTAGCTGAGAATACAGGCGCGTGACACCCCGCCCGGCTAATGTTTTGTATTTTAGTAGAGACGGAGGCTTCACCTTATTGGCCAGGATGGTCTCGTGATCCGCCCGCCTTGGCCTCCCAAAGTGCTGGGATTACAGGTGTGAGCCACTGCGCCCGGCCCGGCCGCCTGCTCCAGCTTTTAAAGCGTTCATGCATGATCAATCACTAGATAAACGGGGGAGATTATATCTTCCCAGAGTCCTAAGCCACTAGGGTTGTGTCTCTGTGGCACAATCAGTTGTCGCATCCAAAAGGCCTAGCTAACTTTTGTATTTTTTGTAGAGAAAGGGTTTCATTATGTTGCCCATGCTGGTCCCCAAACTCCTGGGCTCAGGCACCTCCGAGGTCTCCCAGAGTGCTAGGATTACAGGCATGAACCACTGCACAGGGCCTTATATAGTGCTTCTAATTTCAGCACATTTAGCAAACTTACCTTCTGTGGGAAAGGTACCAAATCACATTCCAATTTATTTCTCAACTCTAATAACGTCCCTTTCTTCATTTACTTGCTGACACAACAAATTTTCTCCCCTCCCCTACTTTTTGTTTTGAGACTAGCTGTCACTCTGTCGCCCAAGATGGAGTGCAGTGGCATGATCTCAGCTCACTGCAAACTCACCGCCCCTGCCACCCCGGCACTAGCGATCCTCCAGAATAGCTGGAACTACAGGTGTGCACCATCAAATCCAACTTTTTTTTTTTTTTTTTTTTTTTTTGAGATAGGGTCTTACTATGTTGCTCAGGTTACCCCCAGGAGCTCCAACTTCTGGGCTCAAGAGATTTGCCTGTCTTGCCCTCCCAAAGTGCTGGGATTTCAGGTGTGAACCACTGCACCTGGCCTAACAAACTTTCTATACATGTGCCCATGATATTCTTTTCTTTCCTTTTTTTTTTTTTGAGACACAATCTTGCTCTGTCGCCCAGGCTGGAGTGCAGTGGAGTGATCTCAGCTTACAAGCCTGCACCACCACGCCCGGTTAATTTTTGTATTTTTAGTACAGACAAGGTTTCATCATGTTGGCCAGGCTGGTCTCAAACTCCTGACCAGCCTCCCAACATGCTGGTATTACAGTCATGAGCCACCACCCCAGGCCATGTGCCAATGATATTCTAATAAGGGGACAAATGCCTTTCTGGCTTAAGTAAGGAGGAGGTAAAACAGAAGGACATGGTGGACATTACACACAGATATTCAGTTGCATAGGATGGACAGCTAAACTTCTACGACATTTTATTTTGTTTTTTGAGACAGGGTCTTGTTCTGTTGCCCAGGTTGCAGTGCAATGGCACGATCATAGTTCACTGTAGCCTCAGCCTCCTGGGCTCAAGTGATCCTCCTGGCTCAGTCTCCCAAAGTGCTGGGATTACCAGCCTGAACCACTGCACCTGGCTGAGATATTTTAAAGTCCTCCAACATCTGTAATTGTTTCTTTTTTATTTTATTTTATATATATAATAAATATATACATATTATTAAGATAATAAATACATACAATTATATATTATGTATAATAAAATATAGTATATATTTTATTACATATATTTATTAAGAAATATGTATTTTTTAGAGACGAGGTCTCACTATGTTGCCCAGGCTGGTCTTGAACTCCTGAGCTCAAGTGCTACTCTCATCTTGGCCTCCCAGAGTGCTGGGATTATATGTGTGAGCCACCGTGCCTGGCCCTGTTTCTTTTTCAAATTTAATTTATTTATTTAGAGACATGGTCTTACTCTGTCACCCAGGCTGGAGTGCAGTGGTGTAATCACGGGTCACTGCAGCCTCAACCTCCCCGGGCTCAGCTGATCTTTCCACCTCAGCCTCCTGAGTAGCTGGGACTACTAGCATACACCACCATGCCTGGCTAAATTTTGTATTTTTTGTACAGAGTTTCATCATGTTGCCCAGGCTGCCCTCCAACTTGTGAGCTCAAGAGATCCACCCACTTCAGCCTCCCAAAATGTTGATATTACAGGCATGAACCACTGTGCCCAGCCTGTAATTGTTTCCTGTGGTGACCAAGTCACATTGGTCCGGTGAAGACAGGTCATAGTGACCTCTTTGATAGCTGTCTGCCAAGTTGCTTACCCAAAGAGAGCAAAATCACAATGGTCCCAGTCATGTTTTTTCTCCTCCCCTTTCCTCTTTTCTTTATAAATCTTGATTTTACTTTTATTTGATGAACACAATCTAATGCCAGTTTCCCTTCTATATTAATGGAGAATGAGCATGCAGACAAGTGTCTCTGTATTATTAGCCTTGACTGATTTCTTTCAGAGGCTATGTCCATAAAAATTAATCCATCTGACACCCATCATTGGAGCCAACAGAATCCTGCACCTAACAGGCCCCTGGTGCAGACCTGGATCCTTAGAGATATTGGCTCTTGTTCCCTTGGTTCTTGTTTTCATGAGCAGAAATTGAGCTGTTTTGCTTTTATATACTAAGTATGGTCATTGAGCAAGTCCTTCCTTTCTTTGTCTCCCTCTCTCTCTTTCTTGCATGATTGTCTTCTGCCATCAGTGGCATCAGTGTGGTTTTCTGGTTTTGATGTTATGAAGTGAATTTCTGGGGACAATCTCCGTTAGGTGGTGTTTGACAAGGATCCAGTCCCTGTTTGGTGATACATGACAGCTGATCTGGTCTGTGAGTCTCTTTTGATTGTCTATTCATTGTCCTGAGGATAATGGTATTTCCTGATATTTGAGACTGCAGCAATGAGAAGTTGCTCATATCTTGTCTTTCCAATGTTTGGTAACAATTTTTGGGGCCCAATAGCTCTCAATATCTGCAAGAGTGGCATCTCTATTATAAAGATGATCTTACTACTCAATGCCCCCCCGACCCCGCCACCGAACTTCATTCCATAGGAGCTCTTGGCTTTAAGAAATTACTATACCTAAAAGAAATCTTAGTACAGAAATGAAACTAAGTCTGTGGCATGAAAGGAGCAGTTTTCTTTGATTCGTACACTCAGGTTTCTACCAGCTAAAAAACTCTAACCAGCTGAAATATATGTCCTTTAAGGATTAAGTTTAAATCACACTACAGAAAGGAGAAAAGAGATTTATATGATCACAAATAAGCAATGGAGTCAGCAACATAAGCACTTCTCACAACTATACAAATCAAAATTTTTTTTGCTTAAGACAGTCGTGCTCTGTCACCAAGGCTGGAGTGCTGTGGCACGGTCTTGGCTCACTGCAGCCTTGGCCTCCTGGGTTCAAGCCATTCTTGTGCATCAGCCTCCTGAGTTGCTGGGATTACAGGGATGCAACACCATGCCTGGCTAATTTTTGTACTTTTAGTAGAGATGGGGTTTCACCATGTTGGCCAGGCTGGCCTCGAACTCCTGAACTCAAGTGATCTGCCCACCTTGGCCTCCCAAAGTGCTACGATTACATGCATAAGCCACTGCTCCTGGCCACAAATCAAATTTAATAATCTCCAGAAAATTAAGGAAGTTCAGCTCTTAATGAAAATGGATAAAAAGAAATGATTTACTCACTTTTATATGCTCCAGAAAGAGAATGCCCTGCCAGACTCAAAAGGGTATCCCACAATCACTCAGATTTTCAGCAATGAGGGTTTTCCAAGGATCTAATGATGTTCATTTTTTCAGTTTGTTTCCCTTACTGATAAGCATTGTTAATAGATACCATTGCATCTGTTTTCACCTTAAATGATGTTACTTAATGCAATTATTTGCTTTTGAATGCCCCCTAGATTGGTGGAAATAAATTTTCTAATTTATAAATTTTTTTCTTATGAAACCAATTGGCATACTCTTCCAGTGGAGTGAATAGATAAATTAAGTCTCTAAAGCTTTAAAGAGATTACTGCCCCAATTATCTTAAGGACAGTAATAATTACATATATAAAATTAAAATATGAAAATTAAGCAGGGTGTGGTGCTCACATCTGTAATCTTAGCAGTTTAGGCAGCTGAGGAGAGAAGAAGGATTGAAGCCAGGAGTTCGATATCAGCCTGGGAAACATGGTGAGACCCCTGTCTCTACAAATTTTAAAAAATGAGCTAATTTTAAAAAACTAGCCAGCACAGTGGCTCACATCTGTAGTCCCAGCTGCTTGGGAGGCTGAGGCAGGAGGATCACTTGAGCCCAGGAGATCCAGGCTGCAGTGAACTATGATTGTACCACCGCACTCCAGCCTGGGTGACAGAGTAAGACCTCAACTCAAAATAAAATAAAATAAAGAATAATTTATGGGCTTTTTTTTTTTCCTGCAATGCCAGGCTGGTTGACTCACACCTGTAATCCCAGAAAATCAGGAGGCTGAGGTGGGAGGATTGCTTTAGGCAAGGAGTTGGAGACCAGCCTGGGCAACAGGGCAAGATGCCATCTCTAAAAAATTAGAAGGCGGGCTGAGCTGGGAGGACTGCCTGAGCCCAGAGTTCCAGGCTGGTCTGCTGTGGTTGCATCAGTGCACTATCACCTGGATGACAGAACAAGACACTATTACATTTTTTTCCTACTTATGCTTTAAATGTGATGTTTCATTAGGGAAAATTTTTCTTGTTGAATTTGTAACATGAAAAACGAATAGATTTAGCTGTAGATTAAATTAATGGTCTTGGCTGGGCATGGTGGCTCACACCTGTAATCCCAGCACTTTGGGAGGCTGAGGCGGGTGGATCATCTGAGGTCAGGAGTTCGAGACCAGCCTGGCCAACATGGTGAAACCCCATCTCTACTAAAATTCAAAAATTAGCCAGGCATGGTGCTTAGCGCCTGTAATCCCAGCTACTCGGGAGGCTGAGGCATGAGAATTGATCCCTGAGGTTGGAGGTTGCAGTGAGCAGAGATCATGCAACTTCACTTTAGCATGGGTGGCACAGTGAGCTTGTGTCTCCAAAAAAAAAAAAAAAAAAAAGAGAAAAGAAAAGAACTTTTTCATGTGAGGAAAATGAGTACTTTCAACTTAGGATGCCCAGAGCTAGGCATTAAAATGAGACAGCAACCACATCCTACTTCCTGCTTTCTAAATTTTTTTAAGTTTAAAAAAATTTTTTTTATTGTATTGAGGTGGAGTCTCACTCTGTTGCCCAGGCTGGAGTGCAGTGGCAGGATCTTGGCCCACTGCAACCTCCTCCAGCCAGGTTTAAGTGATTCTCCTGCCACAGCCTCCCGAGTCGCTGGGACTAACGTCGTGAACCATCGCGCCCGCTTTTTTTTTTTTGTATTTTTAGTAGAGATGGGGTTTCGTCATGTTGGCCAGGCTGGTCTCAAACTCCTAACCTCAGGTGATCCGCCCACCTTGGCCTCCCAAAGTGTTGGAATTATAGGCGTGAGCCACCACCACTGGCCACTTCCCCACTTTTGAGCTATGTATGCATCCACTGAAACTGCTTGCTATTGCCACAGTTAGCTATAAAGTAACCTAAACATGCTGCACTGGACACCATCTCTCTCACTCCCTGTAGCTGAACAATGTATAGCTAATCAATGTTATTTCTGTAAACCACTGGGAGTTCCTGACAAGCAACTTTCTACCAGCCAACTCCCTGACCCCCTTTTTGGTTTTTACAAACCTGCTTGTAACAAAGGCCAAATAGAACCGATATCCAATATTGTTTGGGTCTGAGCCTTCCGGGCAACTACACTCACGTTGGCTCAAACAAACTCTTTAAATCATATTTTGTGCTTAAGCCCCTTCCTTCTATGTCAATGTTTTTGGCCCTGGGAGCATGATTCAGAGTGACTCACCTCTGACCATCTGACTGTCCTCTCAAAGGCCTCCAGGGTGGCTAGATAGTAGTAAGAATTTTGTTGGTGATATAAGTTTGCAGTCCAGGAAGTGACAGTCTCCGGTGTGTGTCTTTGAAGAGGTACTTTCTCTTCAGAGAGAGAGAGAGGGCAGGTTGGTTTTTGTGCCTCACAGGGTGTGTATCACACAATGAAGTTATACATATTCAGCAGGTTTGGAGAAACACCATTTCTGAGGAGTATTGAGCTCATGTGCAATGGGTAAACATATATGTAACATGCACCCCATCTTCACAGATGGGGAATGGATTTTAGCATTGAAATAAGGCAGAAATTGGCTCTTTATGTCAAAAGGTGAACTACTGGACACGAAGTCAGTTTGTGTGCAGTCCCTGTAACATGGCTGAAACTGGCTTGAGGTCTGCAGTTGCTTATCAGGAAAGAATGGAAGGGCACTCCTCTGTCCCATCAGAGGTCTAGTGATCTGGGTTGTAAATCCAGTTGAGAAGCACTGGGAAGATTTTGACAATTTGCTTGCTAGCTCCTATTGTTGAGGAGTTTAGCAAGAGTGTGGTTTTTCCTGTAGTCATAGGAATTCAGGAAGTTGCATGCCAGATAAGCCCTGAACCCTTGACCTGTAGCTAACTTTTGTTTCCTTAACCTTACAGTCTGTCTTAGTCTATAAGGGGACATGTATTTTCATCTCTCAGATCACACCACATTCCTCCTGGACTGGGTGACTGGCCAGCTCTGAAGCCCTCGAGTTCTGACTCTGAGAGAAACACTCATTGGTTGAAGGCCTGGAGTTTGCTTGAGTGTCCTTTTCAGCTCTCTCTTTCTAGAGCAGACGTTTTCTGTCTTTACCCTGTGGGTAAGAGGTTTGAGTCTCAGGGGGAAATAACTGCCTTTTCCACCTCTGCATCAGGACAGAAGGTTTGGGTCAGAGTCAGGCAAAGAGCTCTCCAGAGAGCTTCTGCCTTTTCTGCCTCTGTTCCTCAGCAGGAAGTTCTGGGTCAAGGTATTGGCAGGTAGGCCCTGGTGGTTTTGTTTTTATGTAGCATGTTGTTTTGAACATTCGGACTTAGCTTTTCATTTGTGACTAATTCCTGTTAGTTCTTAACTGGAAAGTGCATGGAGGTGTGTTCCCCTGCCCTGAAGAAAAGAAGTGATCTGCTCCTGCTGACCCATTCAGGTACTCCAAGTGATCGGGGATGTTGCAGAGGTGTTGGGGTCATTATTCACCATGTGAAGGTGGCCTTGTAGGACACTCCCCATCAGAAGAACATCTTTATGAACCCCCTTTCCTGCTCTTCTGGGAGGGTATATGTCGGATGGGTCCCCCATAGCACATGCACTCTGTGGCCACCTGGTGGTTAGAAACAGTGGGAACCACTGAGACAGCGATACACAACTCTGGTGTTATCTGTAGGAGTGACTTCATAAGCACCACACTGTGACCCAAAACACATCGCAGGCCTTGGTCATCTGAAAAGCTCCTGAATTATGGGAAATCGGGCTTCAAAATTCAGCACACGTGAAGAAACAAACGCCTTTAGAAACACCAGCTAGGTTTATATATAACATTTATGAAGCATCCTCTTGTAAATATCCAAGAAACTGGACCCACCTAACCAGGAAAAGTCATAAGCAGAATGAAGAAAATTGGGATCTTTTGAAATGCTTAAAATAATTTATTAGTGTGCACAATTGGAAAAATTTGGTTTTTGTTTTTTTGTTTTTTGTTTTTTTTGATGGAGTCTTGCTCTGTCGCCCAGGCTAGAGTGCAGTGGCGCAATCTCGGCTCACTGCAACCTCCGCCTCCCAGGTTCAAGCGATTCTCCTGCTTCAGCCTCCCAAATAGCTGGGACTACAGGCATGCGCCAGCATGCCCAGCTAATTTTTGTATTTTTAGTAGAGACAGGGTTTCACCATGTTGGCCAAGATGGTCTCGATCTCATGACCTCGTGATCCGCCCACCTTGGCCTCCCAAAGTGCTGTAATTACAGGCGTGAGCCGCCGTGCCCAGCCAAAAAATTTGGTTTTAGAACCAAATTAAATGAGAGACTTACTTCCAATGATACCTAGAAATTTCTAAAAGAACTGAGAAAATTGCCTCCAGTGAGGAAGTAAGCTGAAGGAGGTCATCTGACATGTTTTCTGAATTGAGAAATATTGAGGAGGTTTGTCTCTTTCGCCTCCAACTGCTGCTTCTCCTCCTGCCCCTGCACCTGCATAGTCTCCCTTACCTGAGCCCTCCGGTCCTGCCTTGCCTCTTCTTCCATCACCATCACCTGAGGAAAGTCCCCAGGGCTCTGGCCCCTGCACTGAAACTTCTGTTCTGACAGCCCCTTTCAAGGTAAAACCCACAGGAAGAGGTGAGCCTATCATTCTGTATACTGCTTCACCAAAATGTGAATTAAGAATATTATAAAAAGTCTTCCCTGGGCTGGGCGCAGTGGCTCATGCGTGTAATCCCAGCACGTTGGGAGGACTAGGCAGGCAGATCACGAGGTCAGCAATGTGAGACCAGCCTGGACAACATGGTGAAACCCCGTCCATACTAAAAATACAAAAAGTAGCCAGTCATGGTGGCATATGACTGCAATCCCAGCTACTTGGGAGGCTAAGGCAGGAGAATCTCTTGAACTCGGGAAGTGGAGGTTGCAGTGAGCTGAGACTGTGCCATTGCACTCCAGCCTGGGTGACAGAGCAAGACTCTGCATCGAAAAAAAAAAAAAAGACTTCCCTGATCAAAATTCACATGAATTTTCCCTTTCTTTCTTTTTTTTTTTCTTGGCTCACTGCAACCTCTGCCTCCCGGGTTCAAGCAATTCTCTGCCTCAGCCTCCCGAGTGGCTGGGATTACAGGTGCCCACCACCACGCCCGGCTAATTTTTTTGTATTTTTAGGAGAGAGGGGGTTTCACCATCTTGGCCAGACTGGTCTTGAACTCCTGACCTGTGATCCACCCGCCTCGGCCTCCCAAAGTGCTGGGATTACAGGCATGAGCCACTGCACCCAACTGAATTTTCCCTTTTTAATTCAAAAGCATCCTCCAAGATCCTATAGGGTTTGGGAGAAAATTTGACTTAATTGTCCAAACTTTTGAGCCTGGATATTCTGATCTTTATCAATTAATTCACATGTTGCTGTAAGAAGGGGGGGCCACTAAATGGTTGGAAAGGGTGAATTGGAATAATCCTTTACAGGGTTTTTAAAAACAGACTGAAGCAGAAAATGAAGGGGTCTGTATTTTTGCCAAATACCTCCATGTTGCCATTACCCAGGTTGTTCCCCAATATGTAGATTGGAGAATTCAGCAATGCACTTAAAAGGCCAAACAAATCTGCCATTGATATTTTAAATGGTTGAGATTTATTTATTGATTAATTGAGACAGGGTCTCACTCTGTCACCCAGGCTGGAATGCAGTGGCTCCATCATGGCCCACCACATCCTCAACCTCTCAGCTCTAGCAATCCTCCCACCTCAGCCTCCCAAGTAGCTGGGACCACAGGTGCATGCCACAACACCCAGATAATTCTTTGATTTTTTTTTTTTTTGTAGAGAGGACATCTCACTGTGTTTTCCAGGCTGGACCTGAATGAACTCCTGGGCTCAATCAATCCTTCCACCTCAGCCTAACATTTACACTGGCAGCAGAGATGCATTTGGAGTAGGTGATGATTTTGGAATGCTTTAGAAGCAACATAGATATCTGATTTCTTGAAATGGCCTTGCTGACTTATGACCCATTGAAGACTTCATTAGAAGTACAAGTGGGCTGGATATGGTGGCTCATGCCTGTAATCCCAGCATTTTGGGCGGCCAAGGCTGGCGGATCACTTGAGGTCAGGCATTTGAGACCAGCCTGGCCAACATGGTGAAACCCTGTCTCTACTAAAAATACAAAAATCAGCTGGTGTGGTGACACATGCCTACAATTCCTGCTTCTTGAGAGGCAGAGGCACGAGAATCGCTTGAACCTGGGAGGCGGAGTTTGCAGTGAGCCGAGATTGTGCCACTGCACTCCAGTCTGGGTAACAGAGCGACACTCCAGCAAAAAAAAAAAAAAAAAAAAAAAAAAAGAAGCATAAGTGGGAGCTCCCAAGCAGGAGAGGGATCTCTGGAAGGATAAAGGGAACAAGTTTCTTCCAGAAACAGGCTTATGGTATGGGCCCAATGATACACTGATCCACCCCTTAGGCTTCAATTACCCTGAATACAGTACTTCATAAGCTGACTTATTGGAAATCAGATAAAATGTTAGCATGGGGAAAGCAATGGTATTGAAAATCATTGCATATGATTGCAGAAAAGGTTTATTCTTGTGGTACTGTTTGTCCCAAACATCACCCTGGAAAGCCCCTTCATGGGTCACAGGGACATTTTAACTTTAGGACCCTTCGAGACATGGCAGTTAGACTTTATCCAGCTGTCTCCACCTCAGGGTCACAGATACCTTCTGGTGCTAATTTGTATGTGCTCACTGGGGTGAGCATTTCCATGCCAATGAGCCACAGCCCAAGTAGTAGGTAGATTGTGATTAGAAAAGGTAATTCCTGGTTGGGCATAGTGGCTCACCCCTGTAATCCCAGCACTTTGGGTGGCCAAGGTGGGCAGATCACGAGGTCAAGAGATGGAGACCATCCTGGCCAACATGGTGAAACCCCGTCTCTACTAAAAATACAAAAATTAGCCAGGTGTGGTGGTGCACACCTGTAGTCCCAGCTACTCAGGAGGCTGAGGCAGGAGAATTGCTTGAATCTGGGAGGCGGAAGTTGCAGTGAGCCGAGATTGCACCACTGCACTCCAGCCTTCCGATAGAGCTAGTCTCCATCTCAAAAAAAAAAAAAAAAAAAAAAAAGAAAGAAAAGAAAAGGTAATTCTTCATGGGGAGTGCCATCTGAACGCCATAGCAACTGAGGAACACACTTCATTCGTCAGGTAATTGGATCCATTTGTAACGTTTTGCCTATGTCCCAACATTTCCATTGTGCCTATTAACCGTAATCCTCTGGGCCGATGGAATGTACTAATGATACAATAAAAACTCAGTTAGCAAAGCTAACAGAAGTTTTTAACCTTTCTTGGCCAAGGATCTCCCACTGGTTCTGGAAAATGTCCACACTCTCTCTCTTTGAAATAATAACATGAAGACCCATGCAGTGGTTAGATGAAGACGCTTATGAATCTGCACTTCTTAAAGGTGACATTCTCCATTACTGCTAAGATCTCTCAAAACTTACTAAGAACTCCACATTAATAGATTCCTTTCATAATGCACTCCTGGGAGATTAAAATAGTAAAAATCATGGCCTATAACCTGGAGATGTTGTTTACTAGAAACAACATCAAATAAAATATTTCCCCCAAGACTGTTGGAAGGGACCACATCAGGTATTATTATTATTTTATACATTTTTTAAAGATGGGATCCCATTCGATTCCCCAAGCCAGAATGCAGTGGCACAATCATGACTCATTATAGCCTTGAACTCCTGGGCTCAAGCCATCCTTCTGCCTCAACCTTCCAAATAGTTGGGACCACAGGCATGGGCCACTGCACCTAACTCACAACAGGTATTACTGACCAATCTGTGCCAGTAAACTTAAGGGCGTTGACACAGGGATTCATGTTTCTCTTGTAAAAGGCAACCCTGCCAGAGTGGACATCTGTCAGTGGAGATTTTCACTTAAAGGTAACTCAGTCTTCCTGACAGAGATGGCAAGTAGCTGACATCTGTGGTAGTCCGCTTTCACCCAATATACTGGCCTGTATAATCAGTTACAATTCCAGTGCTCACTGCACCTGAAAGAGTTAGTCTCTTTTTCTGTTGACTGGAATACACACACCATTAGGGCTCCTTTAAGTTGTAGGGGTCCTCTCTTGGTGGTTTTGGTAAAATTACCCTATATGCATATTATCTTAAGATATGACACACTATTGCGTGTCTATGTGTATATACATATACATACATACATAGCAAAATGCCTATGATCAGATTTCTGTTTTACTGTCCCTAATTAATTTGATTACAGCAGGGAGGGATAATTCTCTGATCAGAATCTCACAAACCATTACCTCTGTGGGAAATTTGACAAGGTTCCAGGTTTGCCACTCAAAACCACAAACCACTTTTGACCATAATGACCCATTGGTACCTCCTGTGCTAAATTTCACCAGTATTCCTCCTGATTGCACTCACGATGCAACTCAGGGTCATATCAAGCAAAACCTGTTTATCTAATCTGTCTGACTCACCCTAACCTTTCTGCCTCACATCTCAGTTTAACCATCATAATCATATTGTCAAAATAACTGCCTGTAATCCCAGCACTTTGGGAGGCCAAGGCAGGAGGATTACTTGAGCCCGGGAGTTTGAGACTAGCCTGGGCAAAACGATGAAACACTGACTCTGTAAAATATATCAAATTAGCTGGGTGTGGTGGTGCCCACCTGTAGTCCAGCTACTCAGAAACATGAGGTGAGAGGATGACTTGAGCTCAGGCGTTCGAGCCTGCAGTGAACCCTGATGATGTCACTGCACTCCAGCCTGGACAACAGAGTGAGACCCTGTCTCAAAAAATAAATAAGCTGGGTGTGGTGATGTGTGCCTGTAGTCCCAGCTGCTTGGGAGGCTGAGCCATTGAGCCTTGGAGGTCTAGTGGTCAAGGCTGCACTGAGCTGTGATCTTGCCACTGCACTCCAGCCTGGGAGATAGAGTCCTTGTCTTAAAAAGTAATTATAATAAAAATAAAAGGTACAAAACCAACCAAACAAAAAATTGTCACTTCACTCTGAAATAACAGTGGTAAACACCATGATGCTACTGGAAAGTTAAAAGAAAAACACTCAGACAGTCGTGGTGGCTCAAGCCTGTAATCCCAGCACTTTGGGAGGCAGAGGCGGGAGGATCACAAGATCAGGAGATCACGACCATCTTGGCTAACACGGTGAAACCCCGTCTCTACTAAAAATACAAAAAATTAGCCGGGCATGGTGGCGAGCGCCTGTAGTCCCAGCTACTAGGGAGGCTGAGGCAGGAGAATGGCGTCAACCCAGGAGGTGGAGCTTGCAGTGAGCCGAGATTGTGCCACTGCACTCCAGCATGGGCGACAGAGCGAGACTCCGTCTCAAAAAAAAAAAGAAAAACACACCCTCCTGCTATCAGGATTCAGCCTGCCCTCTTGCTCTAAATTTCTGACCCACGATTTTAATGCCCAAAAGCTGATGTACTCAAATTATAGTGCACTTACCTGTTCTGCACCAGCATTTATTTTTGTCTCTTGAAAAGATCACCATCCATGGCCCTATAAATGTCTTAGGGCATGGAATGATGAAGTGCAATGTCATTATTGTTATGTATTTCTCATCGTTTTACTTCTGAGAAAACTAATTTCATGGTATTCTGAAGACTAGAGATGATTCAACAAGTGACAGAAGCTGCAGACTTAAGTGAGGCCTCTGTGTCTCTCTTTTTTTTTTTTTTGCCACTCTATGATGCCCTTTTCTTTTTCCTTGTTTTTTTGAGACCAAGTCTCACTCTGTCACCTGGGCTGGAGTGCAGTGGTGTGATCTTAGCTTAGTGCAGCCTCGAACCCCCAGGCTCAAGCAATCCTCCTACCTCAGCCTCTTGAGTAGCTGGGACTAAGGTGTGTGCCACTACACCTGGCTACTTTTTGTGTTTTTTGTAGAGACTGGGTTTTGCCATGTTGCCCAGGCTGGTCTTGAACACCTGGACTCAAGCAATCCACCCATCTGGGCCTCCTGAAGTGCTGAGATTACAGGTGTGAGCCACCGTGCCTGGTTGTAATACCCTTTCAATTGGACTTTTGGGCATTCTTAAAAATTCCTCAGTGAGGTGGCTTCTTTCCTCCCCTGTCCCCTGCCTGGGACAGGACTATCTGGGAATAAGACTTTCTGGCAAAGAGGGACAACTTGACTGAGCTTTTCATCATCAATGCTTTCAAGAAGAAAGTTTTTAAAAAATGTTTTATCTGAGGAATGTGAGCCCTTTCAAATGATCAGGCGCAGAGAGAGGTTAAATCAAGACAGCAACCACTTTCCGCTCCTTCCTTTTGAGCTGTGCTGAGCTATGTATTCATCTGTTGAAACTGCTTGCTATCACCTCAAGTAGCTGTAAATTAACCTAATAATGCCACACCAATCCCTATACCCCCATACCCTATAACTTAACAACATATAGCCAATCACCAAGCAATGTTATTTCTGTAAACCAGTGAGAACTCCTGACAGGCACCTTTCTGTCAGCCCACTGTCTGTCCCTGCTTTTGACCTTTAAATACCTGCTTGTAACAAAGGCCAAAGGGAGCTCAGATCCTTGGGTGTGAGTCTTCCAAGCAGCTGTCTTCATGTTGGCTCAAGTAAACTCTAAATTATATTTTGTGCTTCAGCCTCTTTCTTTTATGTCAACATGTTCAACAACAGCAGAAGAAATAAATAAGTTAGTGTATATTCCTACAAAGGAATACACATAGAAACAAATAACCATATGAATAACATGAAAAATTCGTAGACATAAGACTGAGTGAAAGAAGTCAAACCTATGCCTCTGCTTCTGAAACCGCCTTTGCAAACATTACAATTGGGACAATTACCACAGTGAAGGAGATCTGACCTAACTGATTCAATCTTGTTTCTAACGTCCAAGCTGTCCTTGTTGATTGCTGGGCACAGGCCGAAATAACTTTGGGAGGAAATTAGTTTATGGTTTAGCTGTGAAACAAAGATGATAATATCCCTTTCCCAAAGCAAACCCCCTTCCTGCCTGGGGACTAGACTGCCTTTGCAGCACTAACAAATTAGCCACGAGATTAGAAATTATGGTTTAGGAGTCATGTAGCCTCTGGCTGCAAGATTCTAAACCTCCCCAAATTGTTCCTGGAGATCACATCGTAATTGGAAAGCCTAAGATCAGTGCTTGAGATATTTTGCCGACCCTGCACTCAGTGGATCAGCTGGCACCAGCTAGACTGATAACCTGGCTCAGCTGGTCTTGTGACCCCCACGCAAGAACTGACCCAGCAGAAGATGACAGCTTCAGCTCCCTGTGATTTCATCTCCAACCTGACCAATCAGAACTCTCAACTCACTGGCCCCCAACCACCAAATAAAAAGTGCAGCTCTTTACTGCAATTCCCCTGTGTCGAAAAATTGGCTCTGTCTAGGCAGCAGGCAAGGTGAACCTGTTGGGCAGTAACACTCCCCCCAAAACCCACTACACACTGTATGACTCAGCTTATATGAAAGTAAAGGGCAGGAAAAACTTGCCTGATAGATTTGCAGAGACGAGAGTGGAAACCATTAATAAATCTGTGGAGTATTGTCAGAGTTTGGTGTTGTGGCCTGCATATTAAAAGTAATCAGTTAAACACCTGAAATAAAATTTCCCCCAAATATTTTTGCCAAATTTGGATGACTTTGTTTTTGTCTTTGCAGCATATAAAGTGTTAACATGAGGTAAGCGCCAAGGTCTAGAGAAGGCAGTGGAAGAGATGACAAACTCCAGCACCATGTCTGAGTGTCCAGTGTGCTCTGCTGGGGCAGCACATTTTTGTACATTGCTATATTTGAAAAAACCCTGCAAGATTCATGAAACTGGACGACCGTCTTTATAACACTCCCAGTGATAAAACAAGTAAGAATGGCTGGTTTGTAGTCATAGAGCAGCCTCTATAGTTTCATAGATACGGTTTCTCTCTGATATCGAACGACTTCCAATGTCAAGCGGAATGCTACATCACAAGGATAACCGTATGTGAAAAGAACCGGTTTTCTTTGTAATCCTAAACTTTCTAGTTTGCGCATTAAAAGACATTATTTGAAGAAGACCGCACAGGCTCCAGCTGGCCTCCAAAGGGGTCCTTGGCATCATAGACTAAGAACCTACTTCTTTGGGAGAGACCAGGCACGGGGATGGGAGGGAAAAGAGGGAGAGGCAAGAGTCACTTCCTTCGCCGGCTCCGGCAGCGGGTTGATCGGCTGAGGTGGCAGTGGGTGCAGCGGAAGAGCAGAGCCGGACCGGGAAAGGCGCTGTCGGTGACCTCACGGATAGGGCGATTCCTGTGCAGATGAGGCAGCTCAGGGGCTGCTGCTTCGCCACGAAGGATTTCTCCTGCTGTGGGGGCAAGTCCAGGACCGCCGGTTGGACGTGATAGTCCCAGCTATGTGTCAGGGCCAGGAGGGCTCGGGGTGGCATGGGGGTGGGGGGGGGGCGGTGGGGGGTTGCGAGTGGGAAGTGACCGTGCATGTAAAGGGTGAGGCGTATGGAGCTGTGGCAGGGCGGAGGTGTATGATCTCATACTTACCTGGCAGGGGAGATACGATGATTACGAAGGTGGTTTTCCCAGGGCGAGGCTTATCCATTGCACTCTGGATGTGCTGACCCCTGCGATTTCCCCAAATGTGGGAAACTCGACTGCATAATTTGTGGTAGTGGGGGACTGCGTTCGCGCTTTCCTCCGAATTTTGTGCTGGAAAAAGCAGATTGTATGTGAAGGGATACTTTTACTAGTGCATAATATGGGTGGTGTCATGTTATTTTTACAGTTGGATGGCTGGGGAACAGGAAGTGGCATGTCGTCCTTCTCGCTAGAGAAGGAACAAGCGTCAGCCGTTGTGAGCCTGTTTATCACAAGTTAACTAGCGCGAAGGCTGCATAGCTCTTCCCTTTGTACATAAAAGGCTGCTTATTGCAAAAATTGATCCATAGTCTCCAGTCTCTTGGGGTCTCACGCTCTGTGAAAAATCTTCGTGTTTTTCCCTAGCCCCCTGTCACCTTTTACACAGCCTCTGCTTCAGGATTTCTGTGCTAACGGGGAATGTGTTCTCATCTCATAGAGCCAGGTGGAAACTACGCAGACGGGCACTGTTCTTTGGGATGAAAACAGGGCCTTTGGGGCTCTTAGTGTCCCCGTTCGGTTGTAGACATAACACGCTTACTTAGCGTAGGAGAACGGCTGTGCCGGCGCCCAGGTGTCCTAACGCATATTCATCAAGGCCCGCAGGTCAGAACCGCAGTCTCACCTGTCTTGGCGGAAATGCGCTGCGATCCTCCCTGCACTGCATGAACACGAGAATTCCACTACAGAAGAAAACCCCAGGCCTAGTGATGGCGGTTCTGGGCATTTTGCCAGCCTCTCCCAGGGTGTATTTTCTGACCCCACCCACTTCTGATCTGTAATGTCCTGGTCAATAGAAACTACCTGGCCCAAACGGAAAAGGCAAGGAGGACCACAGCGGGAAAGCCTATGGCGTCCCCTGGTGGCTACCCCGGAGACGGCACTCATAGATCCCCATGTCCCGAGAAGCCTCTGCCATCCTCACCAGGGTGCGGCGCAGAAACCCGCGGCTCCAAAGAAAACCGGCTAGAACGAACAAGACGGCCACCTAATGTTCAGGACACTGCGAGTGGAAGCCGTACGTTCTACGAACTGATCTAGTTTGATGAAGACGAGCCATTTACTTCTAACCCCAGCAGCGGACATTGCCTTGCTCAAACATTAAATACATGAACCAAGACGAAAGCAACTTTCATTGCGTTACTGATGAGCAAACGGGTTTTTAGAATGTTTAAGAAATGTCCCTTGTTTCGGGACCGTCATCACTAACGTATGCTTGGGATTCCTGATCGAGGAGTTTCTGAGCAAAAGCAGCCCACAAAGCCAGTGGTTGAGAATGGCTTGGATGTTGGCTTCCAGGCGCATCAGAAATACCGAGGTTCTAACAAAGACGTGAGCTTCTGTCTGCCTTTGGGAAGGCCTTCTTCCAGTCCTGGCGCTGCCGCTTGCCTTTTGTTTGACCTGGGGCCAGGTCCTTCAATTTGCTAGGCTTCAAGTTGGAAAGTGTTACAGGAAAATAATAATTCGAAGTACTTCTTAGAGTTATTGCACAGATTACAGAAGATAGTCTAATAGTACAGCTAGCATCGTGTGTGGCTTACATTAAGGATTTGTTGATAGGAAACAATATCCCAGATAAAGTTTTTTCCCCTTAATTATGAAATATAACAAAGGAAATTGTGTAGGCTTCTGCTTCAGGCCTCTGTAACATTTGAATGAATTTTGCACTTATGAAGGTTACGTCCTTTTACAAAATAAGTTAATACTAAAGAATGACAAACGGAATTTACAAAACAAATATTAACAAAAAGAACTTGTTCTTAGCAGCTTTGTTTACCATAGTCCCCAAACTGGAAACAGTTCATATGTATCAAGAGGTGAATGGACCTATTGTGATATATTCATCCAATGGAATACCACCCTCAGTAAGATGGGACAAATTATGGAAACATGAGATAACATGGGTGAATCTCAAAAGAGTGCATTCTGTGTGGTGCCATCAAGGTGAATTTCTAGAACAGGTGAAACTAACCTGTATAGTGACAGAAAATACATCATTAATTGCTGGAGTCAGGGAGTAGAGGGGACTGACTGCAAAGGGCACAAGAGGACCTTCTGGAGTAGTAGACATGTCATCAGACTTGAAATGGATGCATTGTACCATATTCAACCAATGCCTTAATCAATTTGATTGTAAAAAGTAGTAAGAAAACCACTGCAGGCCTGACGTGGTGGCTCACGCCTGTAATCCTTGCACTTTGGGAGGCTGAGGCAGGCGGATCACCTGAGGTCAGGAGTTTGAAACCAGCCGGGCCAACATGGGGAAACCCCATCTCTACTAAAAATACAAAAAAAAATTAGCTGGGTGTGGTGCAGACGCCTGTAATCCCAGCTACTCAGGAGGCTGAGGCAGGAGAATCTCTTGAACCTGGGAGTGGAGGTTGCAGTAAGTGGAGATCGCTCCACTACACTCCAGCCCGGGTGACAAAGTGAGTGATGCTGCTTAAAAAAAAAAAAAAAAGAAAACAAAAGAAAAAGAAAAAGGCCGGGCGCAGTGCTTCATGCCTGTAATCCCAGCACTTTGGGACGCCGAGGCAGGCAGATCACAAGGCCAAGAGATCGAGTCCATCCTGGCCACTTAGTAAAGTGAAACGCCATCTCTACTAAAAATACAGTGCTTCATGCCTGTAATCCCAGCACTTTGGGATGCCGAGGCAGGCAGATCACAAGGCCAAGAGATCGAGTCCATCCTGGCCACTTAATAAAGTGAAACTCCATCTCTACTAAAAATACAAAAATTAGCTGGGTGTGGTGGTACGCGCCTGTAGTCCCAGCTACTTGGGAGGCTGAGGCAGGAGAATTGCTTGAACCTGGGAGGCGGAGGTTGCAGTGAGCTGAGATCGAGCCACTGCACTCCAGCCTGGGCAACAGAGAAAAACAAAACAAAACAAAACAAAATAAGAACTCCATCTCAAAAACAAACAAACAAACAAAAAAAACACTGCAAATCATAATGCATTCTACTTAATTTAACGTATGTTTAGCTTTAGAGGATTCCTTTAGAAAAGTGTCTCTCTAAATATGATTCGGAGTTCAGGAATTCCTTCATTTCTGTTTCTGTCTCTTTGTCTTCAGTTAAATTCATGCACTATTAAATGGAATATTTGTTTTTTGTTTTTTGTTTTTTTTTTTTTTGAGAAGGAGTCTCTCTCTGTTGCCCAGGCTGGAGTGCTGGGGCGCCATCTCGGCTCACCGCAAGCTCCGCCTCCCGGGTTCACGCCATTCTCTCGCCTCAGCCTTCCGAGTAGCTGGGACAACAGGCGCCCGCCACCGCGCCCGGCTAATTTTTTGTATTTTTAGTAAAGATGGGGTTTCATCGTGTTAGCCAGGATGGTCTCCATCTCCTGATCTCGTGATCCACCCGCCTCGCTTCCCAAAGTGCTGGGATTCCAGGCGTGAGACACCGCGCCGGGCCCAAATGGAATATTTGTAAAATAAAAATAGAGTCTAAGCTCAATATTACAAAAGCATATATATACACATATATGTATATATATAATATATAGCTCCTATATATATGTGTGTATATATAATATATAGCTCCTATATATGTATATATATAATATATAGCTCCTATATATGTATATATAATATATAGCTCCTATGTATGTATATATATAATATATAGCTCCTATATATGTATATATGTAATATATAGCTTCTATATATATATATCTCTCTCTCTATTTATTGTTCTGTTTTTTCTTTTGCAGGGGCATTGGGGGGACAGTCTAGCTAAAATATACATTCTTCTCTCTGTAGATACACCAGAAGAAGATGACTCAGTCAGTGTTGCCCTAATGTTAACAAAAGTTATTTTGAACTTAAGGTGATCAGAAATTTTACATATCTGTACTTTTTCTGTATTGGTGTTATGGTCTACGCTAAGCATGTATAATTAAAAAAAAAATGAGAGTAACTTTAAAATGATTTGGAAGAAAAAATATGTACATGTGTGAACAGTACTCAATTCCAGGTGGTGGGAATATGGATGACTGTTTATCTTCTTCTTTCTGTATCTTTCATATTTTTAAATGGAAAAACTCAATGACCTGGAAGTGAAAGAACAGATTTGGAAGGGGTGCGGGGCAAGTGAGAGGAAAATGCAAGGGAAGGACAAACCTAGTTCTGGCAGGATTGTGTTTAAGTTGAAGGTTTCTAGGGAGCAGTTGTTGGGATAAGAAGGATATGGGGGAGGCAGGAGAATCATGAAAATATTTAGGACAGTGTATTGCCTGTCATATCATTCCTCCTCCTTTCCTGTTTCTTCAAAAGAAATATACAGACTTACATTTCTTTTCAAGCATATGCACCATTTGTGTTTCTCTTTTATTAATGTAACTGGTGAGTTTATCTTGCTGGTTGCCCAGAAAAGCCAATGGAGCTGAGAACAGCAGGCTTCCTGCAATAGAGAAAGAATCTAATAAATGCAGAGACAGCTAAGTGACCAGGGCAGAGGTTTATTATTACTCAAATCTGTCTCCCCCCAAACTCAGAGGACACTTTTTTTTTTTTTTTTAAGGATAGTTTGGCGGCAGGGGGCTAGGGAATGGGGAAAGCTGATTGGTTGGGTTGGGGATGAAAATCACAGGGAGTCAGAGCTTGTCTTCCTGCACTGAGTCAGTCCCTGAGTGGGGGCCACAGGACCAGATGAGCCAGTTTACCCGTCTGGGTGTGCCAGCTAGTCCATCATATGGCAGGGTCTGAAAAATACCTTGAACACCAATCTTAGGTTTGACACTAATGATGTTATCTATAGGCACAATTGGGGAGCTTAGGAATCTTGTGGCTTCTGGCTTCATGGCTCCTGAGCCATAATTTCCAATCTCGTTCCTAATTTGTTAACTTTGCTAAGGAGATCTGATCCCCAAGAAAGGAAGAGGTTTGCCTTGGGAAAGGGCTGTCATCTTTGTTTCACATGTAGACTTGGAACTAAACTCCTTTCATATTTAGCCTGGCTTATGTCCAGGAATAGACAAGGGAAGCTTGGAGGTTGGAAGCAAGATGCAGTGCTCAGGGTCACTTAGCCAGGGAAGAAGGATGTGAAAGCAGGAATTTGAAGTGAAGGCAGCCTGGCACCAGAAGACATTCTCAGAACTACTGTGTTTATATTGCTCCTAATGAAAGTGCCCTTGCAAAAATTATGACAGTGAGAAAAACTTGACATAGAAAAAGTAAGACAGTGAAAGGAATCTGACCGGAGTGACCCTGGGCAGGTAACTTAACATCTCTGCATCTCAGTTGTCTCATATGGAAGATGAAGATGATGGTGTGACCTTGGCCTGTGGTAAAGACTAAATAAGTAATTATGCACACTCATTGACTGTGCCTGACATGTGGCACTTGGCATGTCAGGCACAGTTGATGAGTGTTCATATGTTACTTATTTGCATGTTAGCTCTTGTATTATGCCTGCAACACTGCACAAAGAGCAGATGTGGCCAGGTGCAAGGGCTCATGCCTATAATCCCAGCACTTTGGGAGGTCGAGTGGGCAGAGCACCTGAGGACAGGAGTTCGAGACTAGCCTGGCCATCATGGAGAAACTCTGTCTCTACTAAAAATACAAAAATTAGCCGGGCATGGCAGTGCACCTGCAATCCCAGTTGCTTGGGAGGCTGAGGCAGAAGAATCACTTGAACCCAGGAGGCAGAGGTTGCAGTGAGCTGTGATTGTGCCACTGCAGTCTATCCCAGGTGATAGAGCAAGACTCCATCTCCAAAAAAACAAATAAACAAAAAGAGCAGATGTGATGACAATTTGTTGTATTGAAGTTACAGCAGTGATACTTTCCAGTGGCTGTGCACCCTCCCAAGGAGACTGCAGCAATCCTCTCACCAGCAGTAATCTCCTGGGCTGGGAGGTCCCAGGAAGGCCCCTCAATCTCCAGCAGGTTTGACCCTCAAGGAGCTTCAGGGAATGAGCTAGAGAAGTATTTCTATCTGGGAGGAACTGGGGGTTTGTTCGCTCATCTGTTCAGTTCATCCAAAGGGGAATAATGGTTCTATTTCTTGCTTCAAACCTGCCTCAATAAAATTTTTATAGTTTTACAGTGGAAGACATTTTGTATATGTAAGGGAGGAAATATGACTTTTCCTCACCCAGCCTAGGTTCACTGCTGAGAACCTTATAGCAAAACACAGACTAACAAGAGAAGAGCATATCTAGTTATTTAATGTAAGTTTTACATGACAGAAGAAGAGCCTTCCTAAAGAAATGAAGGCCTGAAGAAACAGCTAAACTTCAAGTTTTTTTTTTAACGGTAGGTTTGATGACTAGTGGATAGTTATAGAGAAGTGAGATATGAAAGGAGTATGATCTAATGGTAATAAACTGGCGGAAATGTAGCCAGGTCTGTATGCTCAGACTCTGTGTCACTGTGTCTTCAGACACAACAATGCATCTTTCCTCTGGGTACAGAGAGAGCACCTCTCACATGAGAGCCTTATGATCTGCTTTGGGGATGAAGGGCAGGGGGAGGGTGACAGTGACCTTCCTGCTTCTGTTGTTTTCTCAAATTCCTTTAGCATAAAATATTCAATACCCCAAGGTGTTATATTTTGGAGTAGTGTGTCCTGAACCCCACCGTGTACATGCTACAGAACTCAGAATCTTTGAAGAGTGATACTTATGACTATAAAATATTTAAATTCAAAATACAAATGATGGCTGGGCATGGAGGCCAGCACGTAATCCCAGCAATTTGGGAGGCCCAGGCAGGCAGATCACTTGAGTCCAGGAGTTCGAGACCAGCCTGGCCAACATGGCAAAACCCCTGCCTCTATAAAATTAGCTAGACACCGTGTTGTACACCTGTGGTCCCAGCTACTTGAGGAGGGTGGGCTGAGGATCAATTTAAACAATATCACATGTAAAAACAATTTTTTTTTTCTTTTAAGTTTAGTCAAGTGAAGCAGTGGGAGTGGAGAAGGAACAAAGAAATCTGTAGCTAGTTGTGATAATTGGTTGTAAACAGGAAGGATTTTTGATGCACTGTACACTGTTACCAGTTGCATATGCTCTAAAGCTGGTGGTGAACAGCAACAACAGCAGTGTTCTGGTACCCCCTACACTTCTCTCTAGGGATAACAATTTTGTTTTCTTCCTTCCTTCCTTCCTTTCTTTTCTTTTCTTTCTTTTTTTTTTTGCGACGGAGTCTTGCTCTGTCGCCAGGCTGGAGTGCAGTGGCGCGATCTCAGCTTCAGCTCACTGCAACCTCCGCCTCCCGGGTTCAAACGATTGCCCTGTCTCAGCCTCCCGAGTAGCTGGGATTACAGGCACGCGCCAAGACGCCCGGCTAATTTTTGTATTTTAGTAGAGACGGGGTTTCACGATGTTGGCCAAGATGATCATCTCCCGACCTCTTGATCCGCCCGCCTTGGCCTCCCAAAACGCTGGGATTACAGGCGTGAGGGATAACAACTTTCAATGCATGCAGCCAACCTCTACATATTGTTGCTCTTTGACTGCCCAGTTTTCCATCCTAGGCCCTGCAGTCCAGTCTGCTAGGGGAAATGGAATTTGTGTGTTTTCCTTCCTATCAGTTCACTCCAAGGAGCCAACAAGGCACCTCTCTCCCGTCCCCCACCCCGACACCTCCGCACGCCCTCCAAACTGAGCCCCTCAAAGACTGCGGTGTTTTTCAGTCCTTCATAACCGCTGAAAATTTTCATATTTGCAAAATATGAAAATCAGAGCGATGGTCCTGAGCGTCTGGCGGGACATCTTAGCTTGCTCTCAAGACCCACCATGAGCCGCATCCAAAGTGTTCTGCCAAGCAGAAGAAAAGGTTTTTTTATCTGTCGCGTCCTAAGGCATCTTCTCCTTGGGGCAAGGTACTGGCAGGACGAGGGGGAGCCCCCACCGTCCCGCACTCATCCCTCCGAGCTGCTCAGGCTCCTCTTACCCGTGGTCCTGCGGGAGCCCGGCCCGGCGACCGAGGATCAGAACCCGCGCTCCCGGCCCGGGCGCTTGAAGAGGCCGCCGCGCGGATTTCTCTTTCCGGCTGAAATTTTCGGACGAAAGAATGAGATTTCCCGGAGTCGGGTTCCAAAGCTTAGTGAAACAGCGACTTTTAGGGCCCGCAATAGAGGGCCTGCAATAGGAGCTAGAAATTCGGCATGGAAATCTGAATATGAAGAACAGAGTAAATTAACATTCGGAAGAGGATGGGCCATCTGAATAAAACAGTGTTACTTCTAAGTTAGGTCTCAAACCATCGACCCTAAACTGAGACATAATCACCAATGCCTGAGCTAACCCTATCAAAATTTCTCACGCCACCGTTTACTTAGCAAAAAGACAATGGATGCAATTACGAGTGAGAGGAATCTCGGGGTCTAGCATTGAGGGGCGGCAGCCCTTTTAGTGTAGGAAACCTCTCACCCCAAGGCCCAGGGTCGCCCTGAGAGGGGATGGGGACTTGTTCGGCTGCTGGGGCGCTGGCTACGGCGTCCGGGCCTCCGATTGCAGGGGGCCGGGAGGTTCGCCCAGGACTGGGACCAGGATTGGTGACTCCGATGGGATGTTTGGGCAATTTCCCTGTGGACCAGGCCACTGCGAGAAGCTGGTTTCTGGGACCCGGACCCCTGAGGAGGGAAAGGGAGAGGAGGAGGGACATCGCAGGGGACGCATTGGGAGGCCGGAGCAGGAGGGACTAGGGGATTTGCAGCAGCAGAACTTCCTTCCCCGGGACCCAAACCTTCCTTTCTCTTCTCTAACCCAGGACTTGGTAGCAAGGGCAAATGTAAACCACATCCCTTTCACTTTGTCTTTGAGGGAGGAGTTTGCTTCCCAAAGTGGCTTCTGGCTCCAGAGTAAAAGGCCGGCAGACAACAAGGTAGCACAGAGATTTGAAGTCGGATCGCTTGATTTGGAGTCCAGGGTGCTCACCATTAACCCATGGAACCAGCTCTTGAGAATATTCTCAGTTATGGGCATTTGACAAGTGAATTCTCAGCCTCCATAGTCACCAGAATTTCCTTTTCAGGTATTTTTTTCTCTTTGTCACACAGGACTTGAGTACCTTTAATCTACAATAGGAGGAGTCGCCCCAGACTTACCTCTGTCTGCCCTTCTCTTTAGGTTTCTAGCTCAGAGAATGAGATTAAGCACCTTTCAGGATTAGGGACAGAGAAGAACTATATTTAGGCCTCCACTAAAGCCAACAGTTCTGCTGGGTTGCCAGAGTTTCCTGCCCTGAAATAAACACTCTGCCGAGACCCCCTACCCGCTGGGGCTTCTTTCTTTTTCTTTGCAAATTTCCTTTTCCCTTTATCCATGGAGCACTGATGACCGTTTCTGGAACAAGATTTGGGATATGCTGGAATTTCCGCTCTTCTTATTCTGCCTTTTTCTCCTCCTCTTTCTCCTCCTCCTCTCCCTCTGTCTCCAATCCCCTCTCTCTCCTGCTCCCTGTCTTCCTCACACTACCCCCACACCCATTTTCCCCAGCTCCCTCCAGCTTTCCATACTTCCTGCCTCCTCCTCCTTCTCTGCTCCTTTTTGGCTACCATTCCTCTTCCTTCTCCACGCTCCCACCCTACCCACCACCAGCCTCCCACACGCAGCCTACACTAACAGAAGAATGGCTACCACGAGCTGAGAGGAAGTTGAGGAATATGTTTCTAGTCAGGACACTTTGGGGGATCTTTGCTGGGGAGTGTGAGTGTGGTGACACCAACCAAGATGATGAATTTCAGCCAGTCCTTGAGGCCTGGGGAGGACCGGCAGATCCAAGGCCACCCCATACCTGGGGTGACCCAAAAGAGTCATGTTCACATTCCAAAAGGCTAAATCTGATTGCCAAAGTCCAAGGAAATTGAAAGCAGCAGGAGCCATCGTCTTTGCAAGTCCAGTTCCAAGTGGAAGGATCATGGTGCTTCCTTCCAGTCACCACAAGGTCAGCACACAGGCATTTGCATTGCCTGGGACTCAGCCAGTACCCTGGATCCCTGGCTAGGGCCTGTCCAGAGAAAAGCTAGGCATGGGGCCCATTTCCACCTAGGCGGAGGTTCCTGGGGAAGTAGGCGCTCACCAAGAGATTGCCCCTTACCATCCTCCTGAGGGTGTGTGGAGCCTCAGCGCTGCTACCTCTTGGACTCCACCCTCCGGATGCCACCAGCTCCCACTGTCCAGGGCTTCCAGTGAAGTCTCCAAGGCTCTGATTTTTGAATCATCCTGATTTGGTGTGTCAAGAGCTTCCTCCCACAAAGTGAGCAGATGTGGAGAGCTGCCAGATCTAAAAGGTAAAATCGCAAGGCATTGCCAGCTAGATAGGGACAGAGTCCCCTCTCTATTTGATGATTTGGATTCAAAGGGTAGATGTCATGGCCCCGAAACATCACAGCATGACCAGGGCATGCCACCCATGACCTGCAGTGCCCTTGCACCTGGTTAGGTTTAAGTTATTTTACTTAAGCAGACAAGTGTTCTCTTCTGGACTTTTTCCTTCCTTAGTGGCTAGATCTCTCTCTCCCTCTCTCTCTCTCTCTCTCTCCCCCTGAGTCCCCCCATTCTCTACCCACCTTTATTTTCTCTCTCTATTTCCACCCTGTTGCCCCACTTCCATCTGCTTTCTCCTGTTTAGCTTTCATGGTTCACCCCTTCCTTGCCCACTGGCATCCCCCAAATTAATGCTGCTGCACTGTCCTGGGTGGGGAGGTGGGTATGGCTGTAGACGGTGCCCTCCAGACATATCCAGGATGGGGAAACATGGTGCAGCTGCCAGCATAATGGTTTAAAAGAATGGCCACTTTCAAAAGCCTTTCACATCTCCTAATCTGGGATGTTCTGGGACTAAAATGTTATGGACCATAGTGGAATTCTTCATCCTCCAGGACCTTGTGGTGGATGCCTTCTTTCACTGAGCTTTCATGGTGTGGCTATTAAGTGCCAGTCCCTGCTCTTGGACAGGGACATCATTGTGAGCAAGTCTCAAGTCACTACTCATGGAGTGGGTCTGAAACTCACCTCTGCAGTCATCAAGAGGTATCAGAGAGAAAGGGGCATGGCAAGTTTGTGTCTTTCCCATGTGGCCACTCACTGGGTCCTGGGGAGTGGAAGTCAGTGTAAGGAAATAAGCCCAGTGAGAAAGCAAATGGACAACATCAGACCTGGGGCTGAGGCCCCCACCTGCTGCGGGGCAGCCTCTGAAGCAAGCAAGGGGCAGCAGGGAAGGTCGTGGCCTCGTGTAAACTGGTGTCGGGTGCCCCAGCTCATTCATGTTTCAATATCTCTGTTCTTCTTCAGAAGAAAATGTGTCTTCAGAGGAGAATGGAAAGGTTGGGGAACACTTTCTCACCCCCATGCTAACTGTACTTGATGTTACAGTATGGTATCTCTGTGCTATAATTAGTTAGCATGTGGTCATTAATGGAAACGATTGATGGTTTAAGCCCATTCCCAGATATTCTAATCTTCATCTAAGTTCCCTCCCTTCTTTCCTCCCTCCCTCCCTCTTTCCCTCCTTTCCTTCCTTCCTTCTCTTTCTTTTTAAATAGACCACTTTGCATTGAAATCTAAGTTCTTTTTCTGACTTTTAATTCTCTCACAAAATTTGCCAAAATTCTCTGAAGCTGCATTTATCTTTCAGTCAGGGAGCTCATTCTGTAGCCTGCAGTTCCTCCCTGTCTCCTTCTCCTTTGATCTGTGGTTCCAAGTATTTAGCAAGTTCTGCCCTCCAAGGTGATTTCACCCTGTCCTTACTGGAACCTACACTTTCTGGAGTGCTGATGCCACTATGACCTAATTGATCTGCCATCTGGATTCCAGGGGCATCTCCAGGCACAGAGGGTGAAGGCACAGACATTGAAATCTTCAACTGCTCTGACTCCAGTTTGGTGCATCTAAATGCCAAGTATTAACCACACAATATCAGGATGCCACCAAAAATTGAATTTGGAGCTTTCACATTCTAACTTAGAAAAATTAATAGATATTACTTTATAGAACAGTTCTAGGCTTACAGATAAATTGAGCAGCTACTATAGAGAGTTCCCATGTGCCTCCCTGTCCTTCAATACACAATTTCCCCCATTAATATCTTGCAGTATTGTTGTACATTTGTTACACTGGATGAACCAATATTGATAATTATCATCAACTGAAGTCTATAGTTCACATTAAGTGTTTTGTCTTTTATCTTATTTTTTTAAAACAATTCTTTGGGTTTTGAAAATTACAGTGTCATGACTCCCAAATACAGTATCATGTAATAGTTTCACTGCTGAAAACTCCCTGTGCCTCACTAATTCATCCCTCCTTTCTCTCCTTCACCCTTGGCAACCACTGATCATTTTACTATCTCTATCTTTTTGACTTTCTCAGAATGTCCCACAGTTGGAATGATACAGTATGTAGGTTTTCAGACTGGCTTTTTTCAGGCATTATGAATTGAATGTTCCTTTATGTCTTTTCATAGCTTGATAGCTCATTTCTTTTCATCACTGACTAATATTCCATTGTATGGATACGCCACAATTTGTTTATCCATTCACTTGTTGAGAAGGGCATCTTGGTTGCTTCCAGTTTTTGACAATAATAAATAAAACTGCTGTAAATACCTGTGTGCAGGTTTTTGGGTGAACATATAAACTTTCCTGTCATTTGGCTAAATAAGTCAAACTGCCATTGCAAGATTATAGGGTAAGACTATGTTTAGCTTTGTAAAAGAAAAAAAAACTCGCAAACTATTTTCCAAAGTGATTGTACCATTTTGCATTTCCACCAACAATGAATGAGAGTTCCTGTAGCTCTGTTTGTTTGACAGCTTTTGGGATTGTCACTTTTTACAGATTTTAGCCACTCTAATAGGTGTGTTCTGTTATCTCATTGTTTTCATATGCAATTTTCTAATGACAAATGACTTTGAGTATCTCTTTCATATACTTATTTGCTATCTGTGTATCTTTTCAGTGAGGTGTTCAGATCTTTTGCCTACTTTTAAGTTGGGTTGTTCACTTTCTTATTATTGAATTTGAAGAGTTCTTCATTTATTTTGGACACCAGCCCTTCATCAGATCTGTATTTTGCAAATATTTTCTCTCAGTCTGTGGCTTGTTTTTTCATTCTCTTAACAGTGTCTTTCACAGAGCAGAATGTTTTAATTGTAATGAAGTTCAACTTTTCAATTTTGTTTCTTTCATGGATTGTGCTTTTAATGCTGTTTCTAAGAAATCATCACCAAACCCAAGGTCACCTAGCTTTTCTCTCGTGTTATCTCCTAGGAGTCCTGTGGTTTTGAACCTTACAGGTAGTTATAAGATCCATTTGTGACAGTTATAAGATCTGTGTGTACATTTATTTATTTTTTCATGTTGGTGTCCAGGTGTTCTAGCACCATTTGTTGAAAAGGCCATCCTTGCTCTGTTAAATTGTCTTTGCACCTTTATCAAAGATCAGTTTATTATATTTATGTAGGTCTATTTCTGGGCTCTGTTTTCTTTTCCATTGATCTATGAGTCTGTTTTACATTTTTTCACCAACTCCATACTGTTTTGGTTACTGTAGCTTTACAATATGTCCTGAAGTTGGCAGTGCCAATCCTCGGGGATTTTTTTCTGATCTTCACCATGAGAACTTTGTTGGGTTTCTAGTGGTCAGACTTAGGAAAGTGTGAGATCCCCCCATGACTGGTTCTCAGAGAGTTTTTAATGCTCAAGCCAGGCCACCCTCAGCTTCTAGTAATCTGTCAATTCTATTTAAGTGCTCCTCCCAAGTGCTGGCTCCAGCAGCTTCTGTTCCTGGTAAGCTGTGACTCCCTGTGTTTGCCTGTCTTTCTAGTTTTCAGGGTGGCAGTGACCTCAATTCTCTGGCCATCTAAGAAGAGTTGTTGGTTTTCAGTTTGTTCAGCTTTATTCTTGCTGTGAGGACAAATGGTGACTTCCCACCTCTTTATATGTCAGAATTGAAACCGGAAATTTCATATAAAAAGTTACTTGTGGCCAGGCGCAGTGGCTCATGCCTGTAATCCCAGCACTTTGGGAGGCTGAGGTGGGTGGATCACAGGGTCAGGAGTTCGAGACCAGCCTGACCAACATGGTGAAACCCCGTCTCTACTAAAAATACAAAAATTATCCAGGCACGGTAGCATGTCCCTGTAATCCCAGCTACTCAGGAGGCTGAGGCAGGAGAATCACTTGAACCCAGGAGGCGGAGGTTGCAGTGAGCCAAGATCACGCCATTGCACTCCAGCCTGGGCAACAGAGTGACACTCTATCCCAAAACAAACAAACAAACAAACAAACAAAAGTTACTTGTAATAAAACTCACCAATTGTGCAGCCATCAGCAGTATCACATTTTAGAATATTTTTGTCTTTCCCCAAATTCCCTCAAGCCTCTGCACAGTCATTTCCTAATCGCTGGTGCCCATGACTGGGCCCCAACAAAATAAAAATTTGGAAAACCGACATCATTAAATTTCAACCTTTCTTAGATTAGGATTTTTAATAGTGAATCTTTGTATTACTTTTGTGAAAGTTAGAGGAAATACTGCATTTTAGGGACTTTTTTGAGGAACTTAATAGTCATGTTCATTGCTCTTCATGAGTGTTTCATTTTTACTGATAACTGATAATTGCTACTAAACTTCATCTGGCAAGCCTAAATGAATGAGCTAAAAAAGAAAAAAAATCTGCTATAAGAAATAGAGATAGATGATGAATTTGCACAAAAGATTATGTGGAGGTAGTATTGTACCATCTTTATTCTTTCAGAAATTTGGTTGGTAACATTAGAGATACTCCTCATGTGCTTGGAATGCCTCTCATTATCTTCTTCAGGTTGCAAGGGCTCCAGAATAGTGACATAAAGGTGAGCGCAAGATTTTTGCTGTAGTTCTTTGCTTTTTTTTTTTTTCTCTTAGAGGGATTAGCATCCATGTATCTGAAATAATAAATCAAGAGTAGAGATAGGCATCTGTACTAGTTTTCTATTGCTGCCTATTAACACATGCAACAAACTAGTGGATTGAAACCACAGAAGTCTGGAACAGAGGCTGGGTTCTCTGATAAGGGTTTTAGGAAGCTGAATCCAGGTGTGTCTGGCTATGTAATTATGTGGAGCTCAGGCTACTTCTCCAAGTTCACTTCAGGTGTAGGAGGAATTCATTTTTGGGGGGTTGAAAGACTGGGTTTTCTTTTTGTGTGCTGGTGGTCAGGCAGGAGACGCTCTAACTCCAGAGGCCGCCTGCATTCCTTCTCACCTGGCCTTTTCCATTTTTCAACAAATAACAGCTCATGGAGTCCTTCTCAAGCTCTCATTCTTTCTGACATCACCCTCTCCTGACAGCTAGAGAAACCACTGGCATGTATGCAGTGATGTGATTAGATCCAGTTTACACAGGTAACCTCACCATCTTAAAGTCATATAACTGGCATATAACAACATAATCACAGGAATGATGTCTCGTCACCTTAACAGGCTTTAGAGACAAGGGTGTGGCATGTTTGGGGGCCATTTCAGAAATTCCATCTACCACAGTTGGACACTCACATTCCCCCATTGGCAAAATACATTCACCCTTTCCCCTAAGGTTTCCAAATTCCATGTCATTAAAGCATTAGTTCAAAGTGAAAAATGTTATGTAGACCACACCAGATCAAAAGTTTAAAATCTTATCTTAGTCATCTACACCAAGTGTGAATGAGGCTTCTGAGGGTGTCCTTTAAGTCCAGATCCTTGACATAATTCCCTTCCCTCTATCAACCTGTGAAACTGAACAAACAGCTTATCTGCCCTCAGTGTGCAATGGTGGGACAGACACAGAAAAATGATTCTAGCAATTCTTGTTCACAAAGTGGGAACGTGGAAGTAACAAAGAAGTCACTGATCCAAAACCTTTTTGAAATTGGGCTGAGCAAAGTCCAGCAGGAATTTCTTGGTTAGGATCTGCAACCTGGAACTAACCCTCTGTGACATGTGGCTTGCCTCTGGGCTCTGCCTTTCTTTCTATCTTTATAGAAATCATTTTATTTTCCTTCTTCTCCTACTCCTTTGGTTCTTCCCCTTTCTCCTTATGGCAGCATCCTCCCTTTAATCCTTGGCACATCATCCCCAGCAGAAGTGGTCAAATGTTGCCTGTGTCATGGTCCTGACCATCTCCATGAGGGGCTGTCCTTGTGACCCCCTGCTCCCCGGGACCCTCTTCACTGACCTGACCTCTCTGTCATGATTGCTTTCAGTTGACTTGGCTGGTTTAGGAGAAAACCTAGAATTGTGGAGACCCAGAACCAATCTCTGCTCCCTCTTATCTCCAAGAGAGGAAGAAAATAACAGGTATCATCATGGAAAAATGACCCACATGAGGACTGAGACTCTCCAGCAGTTTCAGCAGAGGAAACTCCCTCAAGAATGGAGGAGCTGAGATCCCAGGCTGGGAAAGCAGGCTTGTGTTAAGCATTACTTAATCTTTATGTGCCCCCTGCCCCAATCTACCAGCCAGCGAATGACAACTGACTGAGTATAAATACTAGGACTACAGAATGGTGATAAAGCATTTGTCCAAGGAAAAGCCCTTTTACTTTATTTGTTTTCACAGTGGAAATTGCTGTTTTTGATCCAAAGTTTTCTGAAACGCAGCAGTGAGTTCCTGGAGGGTGAGTTAGGTGCTTGGGACCTGGAGGCTGAGGTCAAGGCTTGTGTGGTCGATCTGCTGCCACCATGTGGTGAGGGAGCCTGGGAGAGTCTTAGTGTTTCTTGGCTTCACTTTCCTGGTCAGTGAGGTAGGGGCTTATTGTTCCTCTCTGAGGTCCCTTCCTACTGTGTTTTCTCTGAGTCTCTGAGGAACTGAGATGGTTTTTAATGCCACCCAGGATCTGCAGCTGAGACCTGACTCTGTGTGTCTCCTGCAGGAGCCTGAGCTGAGTCCACACACTGGAAGCCCAGAACTGAGGGAACAGATCAAAGAAAGAAAGTCAGCAGGTTTAGGGGATAAGAACAACCCACAAAGGACAAGCCATTGGTAAATGAAAACCAAAGAAGTAGGGGGAATAAGGACAAATTGGGACAGAAGCCTCAGGGGAAATGGGCAATGCCTATCATCATCCAAGCCCTCAAGGAGTAGCGTGAGCTGAGCCGTGGGGACTGAGAGAGAAATTTACTCCACAAGAGTCTCCTGCCCCTGGCCAGGGAGAGCCACAGGGTGGATCAGAGCTGGTTTATAGTGAGGGGCAGCAGCAACTCCAAGAGGGGGAAGATGCGACCATGAGCCCCGCCCCAGACCCAGGAGCCTTGACCTTGGGGCTGCCATAGCAGTGGATGCTCTTCAGGTCAGTGTGGGATAGAGGGAATAACCATGTGGGAGAAGGGCTGGAGACATCCATTCTTACGTTAAAAAGCTCTGCCCTAGGTCAGGTGCCAGAGTAAGTGTCCCTTGCTAGTATACAAAGCAGTGATACTTATAATATTCTTCTGTACTTACAGTTGAAGGAGGTTTCCAAATGATATCTCATAAATATTTATTGGGTGTTTAATTTTCTTTACACTGTGTTAAACACTTGGGATTCAGATATTAATATCTCCCCAAAGGAACTCAAGCCCATGAGAGAAAGAACAGAAACATAGCATTTTAAGAAAATATGGAAGTTCCCACACATTGGGGTGTTGTGGCAACCCAGAGAATGGGAGTTTAGGTGAAGACATTGCTCCTAATGACAGGGGGAACCATAAGAGGACTTCTTCAGAACAGACTCATTTTCCTCCAATGTCCCACAGAGAGGGATCCTGGGGCATGAATGGTGTAAGGCAAGGGCCGGTCTAAGGAAAGGGATTTGCTGCATCCTGGGAGAAATCTCAGCACTCCTGACAGGACATTTGGGGCAGGAATACAGGTGAGAGGAGGTTTGCAATTGCTTTTATTCAATAATTGATGAACACTCTCCTGAGAACTCCCTCAGTGCTAGACCCTGAGCTGGGAACCATGAACACAGAGATCAGTAAGATATGATCTCAGCTTTCACAGAACTCTCAGTCTAGTGACCAGCGATTCCTGAGAAGCATGGTGATGGTGGGTTCATTGGAACCAGTGGTCCATGCTGCATGGAGATGACCTCAGTGGATGGCCTGGTCTCTCTTCTGTTTTTTTCAAACAGCTGAATGACCTGTCCTGGGCCCGAGACCCTGGACTTCAGCCAGATGTCAGCATCTCAAGGTACAACCAACATCTTGGCTCCATGTTGGGTCAAAACAGTTAACACAGCCAAGGTGTTCAAGGTATCAGTAGATACTGACTATGTCCTGGCCAGCTGTGAAAAGAAAGAGGTGAGTTTAACAAGTATTCTAAAATTGTCCTTGACATAGTAATCACAGATGATCTATCTTCTGTCTAGTTATATATATATATATATATTTGTGATGGAGTTTCACTCCCTTTGCCCAGGCTGGAGTGCAATGGCATGATCTCAGCTCACTGCAACCTCTGCCTCCAGGTTCAAGTGATTCTTCTGCCTCAACCTCCTGAGTGGCTGGGATTACAAGTGTATGCCACCATGCCCGGCTAATTTTCTATATTTTCAGTAGAGATGGGCTTTCACCATGTTGCCCAGGCTGGTTTCAAACTCTTGACCTCAGATGATCCACCCACCTCAGCCTCCCAAATTTCTGGGATTACAGGTATGAGCCACCGCACCCGGCCTCTGTTTGGTAATTGAAATGCTTTGCAGACTTCAAGATTCACTTGTGTCCAAAATAAATTCTGTATCAGTCATAGTACTAGCATTTAGAAATTGCGTATTTTATCCTCTAATTATAGATTAAATACCTAAGGTGGAAAGGAATAAAGCAGCTTCCATGAATGTAGTGAGAATGCAGGGGGGTAAGGGACTAAAGTCCTGCCTTAGGATTCCCCAGCAGTTGCCAGTCACAATTTTTGTACTCTAAGAAACAACAACAACAAAATGACAACCTGTTTTGTTCCTCTGCTTACCCTATCCAATTCTCTACACTATAACATCTCTGCTTATCAAGCAACTTGGATTCTCAATTTGTTGAGCTCAACAAATGCATTTCCTGAGCCCCTGTGAGTAAAGCATTATGCTAGTTACGGCGGGTGATACAGAGGAAGCACAGAAGAGTCCTTAGTGACAACAGCTTAAGATTTCTGCTCCCAGCTCAGCCTGAGTTGCCTGGAAGTGAGAAAATCAGTAGCCGACACCCACAGGTGCATTCTGGTGAAAGGGTCGATGATAATGAATAGTGGTTCTGACAGGGCTGGGCTCTTAACCTCCCAAAGATGCTGGTCACACAGGATCTGGAGGATCTCTGCACATAGTGTCTGACTGCCGACTGTCATAAGTGAATGTCACCAAGTCTTGGCCTGGATCCCCTCCCTTTGTTTCATTTCACAGATTACATGTTGACAGCAGGAAAATCAACAGAAAGACCATGAGGCCAGACTCCAAAAGACTTAGTAATGCTGCTGGGTGGGCCATGAATTTTTAAAAACTCGGGAAGGGCCTTCTCAGAAGTGAAGTTTTAGGAAATATAAAATGCATAGCTGGGGCACATTATAGTGTACTGATAGAAAAAATATTGTATATAGCAGCATCTAATAACTTCTGGAGGAAAAAATATTTTTCACATTACTCCAATTATGGCCTTATACGTCAAAAAAAAGAAACAAAACAGCAACAACAACAACTAAGAGAACCACTAACATCTATTTGTTTTGCAGAAACAGGTTACCCTTAGTGCACCTAAAGTTGGAAAAATGGCTCTGCCTTTAGGGCCATGCAATGAAACAGACTGTGTGGTAGTTGACACAGGAAGAGCAGAGTGGGGTTTATAACAATGGCCACAAGACAGTGAAGAAAATGCTTTGGGGTTTTTAAGCAGCAGACGAGGTGACTCAGAGGAATGTTAGACAATCGCAGAAAAGCAACTTTAGCAACATTTTCTACTCAGTGGGCACTGCATACTTAGTCCATGCTCTGCATCTGTTCTTTCAGTCTGTCCCTTCATCGACTTGGGCCTACAATGACTTTTCTGGGAGAGGAGAGGGATCAACACAACAGCGTGCAAACACCTGAAATAAAGAATGGATTTCTAATTTTCAGATTTTAGTCTCTGACCTAACCAAAGAAGTGACTACCATAGATGTTAACTATTAATAACATAAATGATGCTCACAAATATGCAGATCTTACAATAACGAGGTAAAACAGCTTAAAAAATAGATGGTAGAACTGTAGTTCAGGGACGCTAATAGAAGTGACCCATAACATTACATCATCTCCACTTCCAACAAAAATCAGGCAAAAGAAAGAAGGAGACTGGCAACCCAATGTACAGAACTATATATAACAGGCATACTAGTTATTGGTTGGTTATAAGCCAGCAGGAATAAATCTTTTTATATAATGACTCTTGGTTTATGTCACAGAGGCACAGCATGGAACAATAGGAACCGGACTGTAAGATAAATTCATTTGAGTAACTGGACTTTTGTAAACCATTAGACAGACATTCGAGAAGCCAAATTTAAAGCTGTTTGTGAGCCATGTTAGCCTATCAAGGTTGAAATTCAGGAGAGATACATAATGACAAATAAATGCTTTTGTTTTTTTGTGACACAGTGATCTGATGCATTGGGAATGTGATCTTGTGAATCACTCAGGTGAGCAAGCCTGACATGAGTGGGCATAAAGGTCAGTAACCGAAGAGGTACCAAAATGTGCTACGTGTCAGTTGTGACCTAAGGAACTGAAGGCATTCACCCTCCCTTGAAGTAATGAAGCTGACACAGCAGGGGGCTGCAAATTCCACTGCAGATCAGGGTCTTGAAGCTGACATACTGAAGAGTGGACTCTCACTTGAGATACAGAGTAGGAACTACTGTTTCCTACGGCTACTGAATATCCCACAAACTAATCTCCTCAGTATGCCATTATTAATTATTTTAAAGCTCTTAAAGATCTCATTTTATAATAGAAATAAAAATATGGATCAGGTACAAACTCATATTTGCTGGACATATCACTGCATATCATCCCAAAGTTTCTGGCACTACATAATGCTGGAGTAAGTTCTTGAATATTAAATTTTAAACTAAGGGAGAATATTGGCTTCTAAATTTTACAACTATAGTATTGCAGCTAAACACAAGTGCAAATGGGCAGCCTTATCAACTGCATGAGTAATCTTAATGAAAACTTATTGGCAAACATACAGAACATTTCACATGCATTTATCTACAAAGTACAACTCTTCCCAACCTCAGAACTTGATATGTGTTAGGACTTTCCTCTCCCTTGAGCTGATGATAAAGCTCCAATTCAAATGAGAAAGATTCTTCATGCCTGGTAAATATGCAAGTTTCCAAAGATATTGCCACTGGCCGATCAAACCTGAATCCAAAAAGCATTTGTTTCTAGCAGGATATAAGATCAATATGCAAAAATAAATTGTATTTATGCAATTGCATGACAGAATTTAAATGTAAAAGGAATACCATTTACAATAATGTCAAGTGTATAAAATCCATAAATATGAATATGACTGAAAATTAGAGCATATTTCAGAGAGAACACAGTGCAGGCCTAATAACTGGAAAGATATTGTTTGTTCATGTGTAAGAATATTGTTGAGATGTTCATTTCCCCTAATTTGATCTATGAATTCAATGCAATCTGACTCAAAATTTCAGCATGCATCGTTGGTAGAAAATGGTCAGCTGATTCTAAAATTAACATGAACTAGCATAACCAAAATGCCTGTATAATGAAGAACAAAATTGGAGGGCTAACTCCACCTGATTTAAAGAACAATCATAGAGTTGTAATGGCCACAACAGAGCTTTGGTATGTGATCAATTAAATGGATCAAAAGAAAATAGAGTCCAAATATAAACCAATATATATATTGAGAACAGATTTTTGACAATCTTGAAAAAGCAATGTATTTAAAAATACATAATATTTCAACAAATGATTGAGAATTTTCTTTTTAAGCAATTGATGTGACATATTTGTAACCATATAAAAATAAACAAGTAGAAAAAATTGAATTCGTGTGTCATATCATATATAAAAATTAGTGGTTACAAGAGCCTGAGAAGGAGATAGGGGATAGGCTGAGAGAAGGAGATAGGCTGAGAAGGAGATAGGGGAGAAGGAAGAAAAGATATTGGTTAATGCATATAAAATATAGTTAAATAGAAGGAATAAGTTCTAGTATTTGACAGTATATACAAAAATAACTTCTTGTATATTTTAAAATAACTAGAAGAGAGGAATTGGGATATTTCTAACATAAAGAAAAGATAAAGTTTTTGAGGTGACAGATATACTACTTACACTGATTTGATCATTACAAATTGTATATGTTTATCAAAATATCATGTGTATCCCCAAAATGTGTACAACTATTATACATTAATTAAAATAAAGAAAAGTACATCTTAGACAAATTAACAATGATTCCAATCCAATCAATTATCTTTTCTGACCACAATGGTATGAAACTAAAAATTAACTACATAAGGAAAACTGGAAAACTCAAAAATACATGGAAATTAAACAACATACCTCTGAACAACTGATTGATCAAAGAACAAATCAAAAGGGAAATTTGATTGAGGCAAACAAAAGTGAAAACAAACAACAAAATCTTTGGAAACAGCAAAAACAGCTCTAAGAGTCAAGTTTATAACCATAAATGCATACATTAAAAAAGACGAAAAACTTCAAATAAACATTACACCTCAAGAAACCAGGAAAAAAACAACAAAATAAATCCAAAGTTCAGTGAAGAAATGACACAAAAATCAATGCAGAAGTCAATCAACTGAAGAATAGAAATACTACAGAAAAATAAACAAAACTGAGTTGTTGGTTTTTTTTCTTTTTTTCTTTTTTCCTTTTCCTTTCTCCTTCTCTTTCTCTTTTTAGGAGAGACGTCTTACTATTCTTCCCAGGCTGATTGGGAACTACTGGCCTCCAGTGGTGATGCAACGTAGGACTGTCACACCCAAGTTGTTTTTCTGGAAAAAGTAAAATTAACAAACACTTGGCTAAACTAAGAAAAAAAATAGAGAAGACTCAAATAAATAACATCTGAAATGAAAGTGGAGGTATTACAACAGAAGCCTCACAAGTAAAAAGGATCATAAGAAACTATTATTAACAGCTCTATACCAACAAGTTGGATAACCTAAACGGATAAATTCTTAGAAACACACAATCTACCAGGATTGAATCAAGAAGAAACCAAAAGCCTGAATGACCAATAACAAATAAAAGCACTGAAGAACCTCCCAACAAAGAGAAGCCCAGGACCAAATGGCCTCACAGCTGAACTCTTCCAAACATTCAAAAAAGAACCAGGCATGGTGGCTCATGCTTGTAATCCCAGCACTTCGGGAGGCCAAGGAGGGCAGAGTACCTGAGGTCAGGAGTTCAAGAACACCCTGGCCAACGTGGTGAAACCCCGTCTCTACTAAAAAAATACAAAAATTAACCGGGGGTGGTGGTGTGTCCGTGTAATCCCAGCTACTTGGGAGGCTGAAGTGGGAGGATTGCATGAGCAAGGGAGGTTGAGGCTGCAGTGAGCTGAGACTGCACCACTGCAATCTAGCCTGGGCAACATAGCGAGACCATGTCTCAAAAAAAAAAGAAAGAAAGAAAAGAAAAGGAAAAAAAGAAAGAGAGAGAGAGAAAGAAAGAGAGAAAGAAAGAGAAAGAAAGAAAGAAGTATTGCTGATGAAACTGTAGCCTCTTTCACAGCTCAAAAAAAAGCTATCCATTCACTGGCTAAGGTTGTACTAGATAATCACATCACTTTAGATGATATATATTTTCAAAGACACTATTAACCTTATTTAAACATGGGTAGAACCTGGGCTCAGTGGCTCATGCCTGTAATCCCAGCATTTTGGGCAGCTGAGGTGGGTGGATCACCTGAGCTCAGGAGTTTGAGATCAGCCTGTCCAACATGGTGAAACCCTGTCTACTAAAAATACAAAAATTAGCTGGGCACAGTGGCATGTGCCTGTAGTTCTAGCAACTTGAGAGGCTGTGGCAGGAGAATCGCTTGAACTCAGGAGGCAGAGGCTGCAGTGAGCCGAGATCATGCCACTGCACTCCAGCCTGGGAGACAGAGAGAGAGTCTGTCTCAAAAAAATAAAAACAAAACAAAAACAATGGGTAGATACAGCACCACTTACAAGAGTTCATAAAAGGAATTGTACGTTGTCAACTGATAGTGTGGAGAGAGCAGCCCCCTGCCCACCTGGTGGTGATCTCTGCACAACGGTTGCCCACAACTGCCCTCTCCACTTAGTACAACACAGCCCAGAACACCAAGGGGAGAGCCCCAGCAACAGCAGCCTCCACAGCCCACTTTAGATGATAGATTTAGCTGAGCAGGGAGGTGGATGTGTGGTGTTTACAACCTCTTGTTGCGTATACATAAATACTTCCCATGAAGTAGAACCTCATCTAGAAAAAATTAGAAGTCATTTGGCTACAAGAAATCATGAAAGAAGAACTGGGATGTGATGTTTTCCCTGATGTTTTTAGTTGGCTCCCTAATGGAATACGTTCCCTTACTGTTCTGGCATACGGATTGTCTTTGTGATTCTCATTCTTTTGTGAATTATATGTGTACTATTCAGATAATTAATGTGATATATTTCCTGCTTTACTTCTGAGAAAACTGATTTTATGGTATCTGAAGACTAGAAATGATTCAACAAGTGATAGCTGCAGACTTAACTAAGGTCTCTCTCTCCTCTTTTTTTTCTTTTCTTCTCTTTCTTTTTTTTCTACTCTGTGACACCCTTTCAATTGGGCTTTTGGGCGTTCTTAAAAATTCCTCAGTGAGGCAGCTCCTTTCCTCCCCTGCCCTCAGCGTGGGAAAGACTATCTGGGAATGAGCCTTCCTGGCAAAGAGGGACACCTTGGCTGAGCTTTTGATCATCAATGCTTTCAAGAAAAAAGATTTTTTTTTTTTTTTTTTTTTTTTTAAGTAGGAGTTTCACTCTTGTTGCCCAGGCTGGAGTGCAATGGCACAATCTTGGCTCATCACAACCTCCGCCTCCCAGGTTCAAGTGATTCTCCTGCCTCAGCCTCCCTAGTAGCTGGGATTACAGGCATGTGCCACCACGCCCAGTTAATTTTGTATTTTTAGTAGAGACGGGGTTTCTCCATGTTGGTCAGGCTGGTCTCGAACTCCCGACCTCAGGTGATCCGCCCGCCTCGGCCTCCCAAAGAGCTGGGATTACAGGCATGAGCCACCGCGCCCGGCCTAAGAAGAAAGATTTTTTAAAGAATTTTTATCTGAGGAATGTGAGCCACTTCACATGATCAGAGAGACATTAAATCAAGACAGCAACCACTTTCTGCTTCCTTCTTTTTGAGCTATGTATTCATCTGTTGAAACTGCTTGCTATCACCCCAGGTAGCTGTAAATTAATCTAATAATGCCACACCAAACACTGTATCCCACACCCTATAACAACGGATAGCCAAGCTCTCATCAATGCTATTTCTGAAAGCCAATGAGAATTCCTGACAGGCACCTTTCCATCAGCCCATTGTGCATCCCCCCTTTTGACCTTTAAAAACCTGCTTGTGAAAAAGGCCAAAGGGAGCTCAGGTCCAAGGTTCTTTGGGTGTGAGTCTTCCAGGCAGCTCTTTTCACGTTGGCTCAAGTAAACTCTAGATTCTATTTTGTGCTTCAGCCTCTTTCTTTTAGGTCAACACGTTCAGCAACAGTAGAATAAATAGATAAGTTGGCCTATATTCATACAAATGAATACGCACAGAAACCAATTAACCACATGAATAACATGAAAAATTCATAGATGTAAGACTGAGTGAAAGAAATCAAACTTATGCCTCTGCTCCTGAGACCGACTTTGAAAAAATTATAACTGGGAGAATTATCACAGCAAAAGAGATCTGACCTAACTGCTTCCATCTTGCTTCTAACATCCAAGCTGTGTTTGTTCTTTCCTGGGCACAGGCCAAAATAACTTTGAGAGGAACTTAGTTTATGGTTTAGCTGTGAAACAAAGATGATAACAGCTCTTTCCCAAAACAAACCCCCTTCCTGCCTGGGGACTAGACTGCCTTTGCAGGACTAACAAATTAGCCACAAGATTAGAAATGATGGTTTAGGATCACGCAGCCTCCAACTTACGAGATTCTAAGCCTCCCCAGATTGTTCCTGAGGACCACATCACTGTTGTAAAACCTAAGATCGGTCTGTGAGATATTTTGTAGCCCTGCACTCAATGCATCAGCTGGCACCACCCAGATGGATAAACCAGCTCATCTGATCTTGTGGCCCCCACTCAGGAACTGACCCAGCTCAAGAGCATGCTTTAGCTCCCTATGAGTTCATCTCCGACCTGTCCAATCAGAACTCCCAACTCACTGTCCCCCACCCACCAAATTATCCCTAAAAACTCTGGTCCTAGAATGCTCAGGAAGACTGATTTGAGTAATAATAAAATTCTGGTCTCCCACACAGCCGGCTCTGGGTAAATAACTTTCTTTATTGCAATTCCCCTGTGTTGATAAATTGGTTCTGTCTAGGCAGCAGGCAACGGGAACCCACTGCGCAGTTATACTCCCCCAAAACCCACTACTACACACTTTATGATTTGATTTATATGAAAGCAAAGGACAGGAAAAACTTGCCTGATAGATTTGGAGTCTGTGGAGTATTGTCATAGTTTGGGATTGTAGTCTACAAATTAAGAGTAATCAGTTAAGCACCTCAAATAAAATTTCCCCCAATTTTTTTTTCTCCAAATTTGGACCACCTTGTTTCTCACTTTGCAGAATATAAAGTGCTAACATGAGGTAAGTGCTAAGGTCTGGAGATGGCCGTGGAAGAGATGACAAACTCCAGCACCATGCCTGAGTGTCCAGTGTGCAATGCTGGGGCAGCATATTTGTACATTGCTGTATTTGAAAAAACCCTACAAGATTCATGAAATTGGACCACCGTCTTTATAGCACTACTAATGGTAAAACAAGTAAGGATGGCTGGTTTGCAGTCATCTGAGCAGCATCTCTAGTTTCATAGATACGGTTTCTCTCTGATATTGAACGGCTTCCAATTTCAAGTAGAATGCTACATCACAAGAATAACGATGGGAAGAGAACCAGTTTCTTGTGTAAGCCTACATGTTTTGGTCTGCGCATCACAAACCATTATTTTTAGAAGGGTGGACAGGCTCCAGCTATCTGCCAAAGACGTCCTCGGCAACACAGGCTAAGAACCGGCTTCTGGGCGGGCGTGATGGCTCAGCCTGTAATCCCAGCACTTTGGGAGGCCGAGGCCGGCGAATCACCTGAGGTCAGGAGTTCGAGATCAGCCTGGCCAACATGGTGAAACCCCGTCTCTACTAAAAATACAAAAATTAGCAGGGCTTGGTGGTGTGCTCCTGTAATCCCAGCTACGCAGAAGCCTGAGGCAGGAGAATTGCTTCAACCCTGGAGGCGGAGGTTGCGACTGCACTCCAGCCTGGGCGACAGAGCGAGACTCCGGCTCAAAACAAAAAACTACAACAGAAACACCTGCTTCTTTGGAAAGATCGGGCCGGGGAAGGAGGGAAAGGAAGGCGAGGCAGACGTCACTGTCCCTGCAGGCTCTGGCAGCATGTTGTTCAGCTGTGTGGCGTTAAGATGGGGCGGAAAAGCAGAGCCGGACTGGAAAGGCGCTGTCGGTGACATCACGGATAAGGCGACTTCTATGTAGATGAGGCAGCGCAGGGGCTGCTGCTTCGCCACCGGCTGCTTCGCTACGAAGGAGTTCCCGTGCTGTGGGAGCGAGTCCAGGACCGCTGTTCGGACCTGAAAGTCCCAGCTGTGTGTCAAGGCTAGGAGGACTCCGGGGTGCGCGGGGCAAGTGACCGTGTGCGTAAAAAGGGTGAGGCGTCTGGAGCAGTAGCAGGGCGGAGATATGTAAATTCATCACTGCCCCGCAGCGGAAATGACGTCATGAAGATTGTTTTCTGAGGTTTTTTTTTTTTTTTTTTTTTTTCCTTTCTGTCGCACGCCGGAGGTACTGACCCTGCGATTAACCCAAACGTGGGCGATGCGACGGCATATTAACAGTGGAAGACTGCGTCAGTGCTGTTGAAATCTTGTAACGTAGAAAATGAATTTTACCGGAAGGGCTACTCTTAGTTTCTACGTAACTTTCTACGGGTTTGTAGTTTTGCCGGTATGTTAAGTGTTGTCCTTACAGTTGCAAGCATAGGAAAGAGAAAGTATTGTGTTACCGTCCTCTCCGTCCCTGTGGTGAGCTTGCTTAACGCAAGCTAAGTGGCCCCAGTGCTCTTCTCTTCCGTTTCTACGTGGGGCTGCTTTTTCAAGATTGCTTCATGGTCTCTAGTATCTTGGGTTCTCACCCTCTGTGAAAACCTTCGTGTTTTTTCGTAGCCCCCAGAGTCACCTTTCACACAGCCTGTGCTTCTAACCGCCGCCCCCACAGAAGTTTGTAGGATTTCTGTGCTATCGGGGAATGTGTTCTTACATCCTAGAGCCAAGTAGAAACTCTAGGCAGACGGCTGCTCTTCTTCGGGATGAAAGCAGGGCCTTTGGTGCTGTTCTTTGGGATGAAAGCAGTGTCCCCGTTCGGTTGTAGACACAACACGCTTGACAACACGCTTACTTTCTGTAGGGGAACGGCTCTCCCCGCGCCCAGGTGCCCTTGCTCATGTTCACCGAGGCCCTCAGGTCAGAACCGCAGTCTCACTTGTCGGCAGAATGTGGGGTTATCTACCCGAACTACCCAGCAATAAAATGGGACACATTACAGAAACATGAGATAGCATGGATTATCTCAAAAACATCATGCCGAGTGATGAAAAGAGTGCATTCTGTGTGGCGCCATCAAGGTGAATTTCTAGAACAGGTAAAACTAACCTGTATAGTGACAGAAAATACATCATTAATTGCTGGGGCCAGGGGGAGGGCGAGACTCACTGCAAAGGGCACAAGAGGACCTTTTAGAGTAATGGACCCGTCATCAAACTTGAAATGGTTGCATTGTACCATAGTCAACTCACACCTTAATCAACTTGGTTGTAAAAAGGAATGAGAAAACCACTCCAAATCTTAATGTCTTCTACTTAATTTAATGTATGTTTACCCTTAGAGGAGTCGTTTAGAAAAATGTCTTTCTAACTGTGCTAGGGAGTTCAGGAATTCCTTCATTTCTGTTTCTGTCTCTTTGTCTGCAGTTAAGTTCATGCACTATTAAATGGAATATTTGTAAAATAAAAATAGAGTCTAAGCTCAATTTTATAAAAGCATACATATATATGTTTTTATATATTTTTATATTTTTAAATATAGAATTATATATAATATATAATTTTTATATATTAAATATATATTTTATATATTTTTATTATTTTATAATTTTTTCAGGTATATATATCCTTCTTTATTATTTTTTCTTCTTTTTTCTTTTGTGGGGCCTGGGGGGAACAGTCTAGCTAAAATATACATTCTTCTCTCTGTAGATATAACACAACACCATGACTCCAGTGTTGCCCAAATGTTATGAGAAGTTATTTTTGAACTTAAGGTGATCAAAAATTTTACATATGTTTACATTTTCTCTACTGTTAGTACGGTCTATGCTTAGCATGTACAAATTTTTTAAAAAAAAGACAATAGCTTAAAAATGATTCAGAAGAAAAATATGTAGATATGTTAAGAGTAGTTAATTCCAGGAGGTGTGAATATGGATGACCAGTTATCTTCCTCTTTATGAATTTTTTATATTTTTAAATGGAAAATCCTCAATGACCTGGAAGTGAAAAAACAGATTAGATTTGGAAGGGGTGTGGGGCAGGTGAGAAGAAAATGTTAAGGGAAGGACAAACCCAGTTCTGGCAGGACCGTGTTTAAGTTGAAGGTTTCTGGGGAGAAGTTGTTGGGATAAGAAGGATATGAAGGAGGCAGGAGAATCATGAAGATATTTAGGACAGTGTATTGCCTGTCTTATCATTCCTCCTCCTTTTGTGTTTCTTCAAACGAAATACACAGACTTACATTTCTTTTCAAGCATGCTTACGATTTGTGTTTCTCTTTTATTAGTGTAACTGCCCAGTAGGTTTATTTTGCCCATTGCCCAGATAAGCCAATGGAGCTGAGAACAGCAGGCTCTCTACAATTGAGAAAGAATTTAATAAATGCAGAGGCAGCTGAGGGACCAGGACAGGGGTTTATTATTACTCAAATCTGCCTCCCCCAAAATTCAGAGGCTAGGGTTTTTGTTTTGTTTTGTTTTTTGTTTTTGTTTTTTGTTTTTTAAGGATAGTTTGGCAGGCAGGGGGCTAGGGAATGTGCAAAGCTGATTGGTTGGAAATCACAGGGTGTAAGAGCTTGTTTACTTGCACTGAGTCAGTCCCTGGATGGGACCACAGGACCAGATGAGCCAGTTTACCAGTCTGAGTGGCACCAGCTAGTCCATCATAAGGCAGGGTCTGAAAAATATCTTAAACACCAATATTAGGTTTGACACTAATAATATTATATATAGGCACAATTGGGGAGCTTAGGAATCATGTGGCTTCTGGCTGCACGGCTTCTGAGCCATAATTTCCAATCTCGTGCCTAATTTGTTAGCTTTGCTAAGGAGGTCTGATCCCCAAGAAAGGAAGGGGTTTGTCTCAGGAGCGGCAATCATCTTTGTTTCAGACTTAGACTAAACTAAACTCCTCTCATAGTTAGCCTGGCCTATTCCCAGGAATGGACAAGGGCAGCTCAGAGATTAGAAGCAACATGCAGTCAGTTAGGTCATATTTCTTTCACAGTCATAATTTTCTTATGTCAGGTTTTTCTCACTGTCATAATTTTTGCAAGGGTGGTTTTGTTAGGAGCAGTATAAACACAGTGGTTCTGAAAATGTCTTCTGGAGTCAGGCTGCCTTCACTTCAAATTCCTGCTTTCGAATTCTTCTTTGCTGGCTGAGTGACCTTGGACAGGTCACTTAACGTCTTTGTGTATCTCAGTTTTCTCATATGGAAGATGAAGGTGATGGTGTGACCTCGGCCTGAGGTAAGGACTAAATGAGTAAACATATGCACACTCATCAACTGTGCCTGACATGTGGCACTTTGTGTTGCAGGCACAGTTGATGATGTGCATGTGTTACTCATGTGCATGTTAGCTCTTGTATTTTGCCTGCAACACTGCACAAAGGGCAGATGTGATGAAAACCGGTTGTACTGAAGTTACAGCAGTGATACTTTCCATGGCCATGCACCCTCCCAGGGAGACTGCAGTAATCCTCTCACTAGCAGTAACCTCCTGGGCTGGGAGATCCCAGGAAGGCTCCTCAATCTCCAGCAGGTTTGACCCTCTAGGAGCTTCAGGGAATGAGCTAGAGAAGTATTTCTATCTGGGGAGAACGGGGAGTTTATTAGCTCATCTGTTCAGCTCATCCAAAGGAGAATAATGATGCAATTTCTTGCTTCAAATCTGCCCCAATAAAATTTTTATAGTTTTACAGTCGAAGACATTTGTACATGTAAAGGAGGAAATATGACTTTTCCTCACCCAGCCTAGGTTCACTGCTGAGACTCTTACAGCAAAAGACAGACTAATAAGAGAAGAGCAGATGTATTTATTTAATGTAAGTTTTACATGACAGGAACGCCTTCCAAATGAAATGAAGGCCCATGGAAACAGCTAAACCTCAGTTTTTTGTTTGTTTGTTTGTTTTTTAAGAGTAGTTTTATTGAAGATGTATAGTCATGGAGAAGTATGATAAGACAATAAAAGTATGATCTAACAATAACAAACTGGGGAAAACGTAGCCAGGCCTCTGTGTTCAGGCTCTTCTCTGTGTCCCTGTGTCTTCACACTCCAGGATGCACCTTTCCTCTGGGTACAGAGAGAGCACCTCTCACATAAGGGTCTTATAATTGACTTCAGGAAAGAATGGCAGGGGGAGGGTGACAGTGACCTTCCTGCTTCTGTTGTTTATTCAAATTCTCTTAACATAAAATATTCAATACCCCAAGATGTTATATTTTGGAGTAGCATGTCCTGAACCCCATCATGGACATGCAACAAAACCCAGAATATTTGAAGAGTGATGACTACAAAACATTTAAATTCAAAATACAATTTATGGCCAAGTGGGGTGGCTCACGGCTGTAATCCCAGCAGGGAAGAGCAGGAAGGCCCAGGCAGGCAGATCACTTAAGTCCAGGCGTTCGAGAGCTGCCTGGACAATATGGCAAAAGCCCATCTCTATTAAAAATACAAAAATGAGCCCAGCACGTGGTGCACACCTGTTGTTCCAGCTACTTTCAGCAGGTGGGGAACCAGTGGGCTGAGGATCAACTGACACAATATCATATTTACAAATAACTTTTTTTCCTATGAGGCTAGTCAAGTGAAACAGTGGAAGTGGAGAAGGAACAAAGTAATCTGTAACTGGTTGTGATCAATTATTTGTAAACAGGAATGAATTTTTATGCACTATACACTGTTTTCAAAGTTACATATGCTGCAAAGCTGGTGGTGAACAGCAGTGCCCTGGTCCCTTCCTACACTTATCTGTAGGGATAACAATTTTTAATGAATGCAGCCAACCTCTACATAAATACTGTTACTCTTTGTCTAATTTTCCATCCCAGGCCCTGCAGTCCAGTCTGCAAGGGGAAACAGAGTTTGTGTTTCCTTACCTGCCAGTCCACTCCAAGGAGCCAAGAAGGCACCCTCTCCCACGCCCTCATCCTCCAAACTTAGCCTCTCAAAGACTGCAGTGTTTTTCAGTCCTTCTTAAACACTCTCAGCCCCAAAATATGAAAATCAGAGGGATGGTCCTGAGCGCCTGGAGCGAAATGTTAGTTTGCTCCCAAGACCCATCGGGAGCCTTATCCCAAGTGCTCTGAAGAGCAGGAGAAAACATTTTTTAACTCTGGTAACGTCCTAAGGGGTCTTCTCCTTGGGGCAGGGTCCTGGCAGGACGAGGGGGAGCCCCACCGTCAGAGACTCGCCCCTCAGAGCTGCTCAGGTTCCTCTTCCCCGTGACCCTGAGGGAGGTTGGCCGGGGCCGCCGAGGATCAGGACGGGGCCTCCCAGCCCGCGAGCTAGAAGAGGCCACCGCGCGGATTTCTCCTTCTGGCTGAGATCTTGGGACGAACGAATACATTTCTCAGAGTCAGGTTCCAAAGCTTAGTGAAACAGCGACTGTTAGGACCGGCAATAGAGACGTAGGAGCTAGAAATTCGGCATAAAAATCTGAGTATGAAGAACAGAATAAATTAACATTCGGAATAGGATGGGCCATCTGAATAAAACAGTGCTACTCCGAAGTTAGGTCTCGAACCATTAATCCTAAACTGAGACACAATCTCCAATGACTGAGCTAACTCCATCAAAATTTCTCACGCCACCATTTACTTACCAAAATGACAATGGGTGCCATTACGAGATTTCCCAGGTGAAAGGAATCTCGGGGTCTAGGATTGAGGGGCAGCAGCCTTTTTGGTGTAGGAGACCTCTCACCCCGAGGCCCAGGTCGCCCTTAGAGGGGGTGGGGACTTGCTGGGTCGCTGGGTCCCTGGCGGGGGTGTCCGGGCCTCCCATAGCAAGGGGCCAGGAGGCTCGCCCAGGAAGGGTACCCCCCTGCAGGCTCGGTGATCCCAACTGGATGATTCGGCAATTTCCCTATGGTCCAGGCCACCGTGATAACCCGGTTTCTGGGACCCAGAACACCGAAGAGGGAGACGAAGAGGGGAGGAACAGCGCGGGGGACATCGCGAGGCTCAGACAGCGGGAGCAGAAGGGACATGTAGGCCCGCAGCGCAGAGCTTCTGCGCTGTCCCCATTCCATTTAGGGAGCGGAGTCCGTTCGTCAGCGGAGTCCCCATTCCATTTAGGGAGTAAAAGACGGCATTATCGTCCCAATTAAAAAGAAAGGTTCCACCAAGACTCGAACTCAGGCTGGATTCAGAGTCCAGAGTGCTCACCATTACACCATAGAACCTCATAATGCAAGTTTGCTGCAGGTGTGTGGATTCCTAATAAGTAGCAATAGTTCCCACCCACCCATATCAAGGCATTTCTTTTGATCCCACAAGCGATACTTGAGGAAGGAAGGTGGACCCCCAGGAAGGAGCCATCCCTCTTGCTTTCTCTCTGCCCTCTCCTCTGATCGACTTCTATCATTTCATGTGCACCTCGGAAAATGAGGCAAAATCCACTGTGGATTTAGGGCCAGAGAAGAGCCCTTGAAGCCTCGGTCACAGAGGCTTCAGGACCGACACAGCCTGGGTCCTGTTTTGAGGTGAAATTCCTTCCTTCCTTCCTTACTTTCCCTCCCTCCCTCCTTCCCTCTCTTTCTTTCTCTCTCTCTTCTTTCTCTCTCTCTCTTTCTTTATTTCTTTCTTTCTCTCTTTCTTTCTTTCTTTCATTCTTTCTTTTCTTCCCTTTCTTTCCTTTCTTTCCTTAAAGCCTCGGTCGGAGTTTCCTGTGCTGAGATGAAATTTCTCTCTTTCTTTCTTTCTTTCCTTCCTTCCTTTCTTTTTCTTTCTTTCTTTCCTTCCTTCCTTCTTTCTTTCTTCCCTTTTTCTTTCTTTTCATTGAGACAGAATCTCCTTCTGTTGCTCAGGCTGGAGTGCCGTGCAGTGGCAGTGGGCGATCTCCCCTCGCTGCAACCTCCATCTGTCGGGTTCAAGTGATTGTAATCCCCAGTGGCTGGGACTACAAGTGTGGGCCACCGTGTCCAGCTAATTTTTGTATGTTTAGTAGAGATGAGGTTTCGCCATGTTGGCCAGGCTGTCTTGAACTCTTGACCTCAAGTGATTTGCCTGCCTTGGCCTCCCGAAGTGCTCGGATTACAGGTGTGAGCCACTGCGCCCAGCCCGGAGATGAAATATCTGCAAAATTTCTGTTATTTTCTTGATGCTTTCCCTCTTCTCCGTTTGCCCAAGGAGGCCAGATGATTGTCAAAACAGGACATGGGACTTCCTGGGCACTTTGCCCCCTTCCTCCCTGTAGTATATAACAGAAGACAGCAATCAAGTGAGATTGGGAAGCACGGAATCCTTTATTTTTTTATTCATATTCTTCTATGTTTGGTTGGTTGGTTGGTTTTAACAAAATGTTCTCACCAGAAATGGAGATTTGTTGGATTTAAAATAAAAGCAATCAGCCATGTTTACATTTCTATAAAACACTCAAACCAGGCCATACTCTCCTACTATGACTCAAAATCAGCCATATACTGTCCAGGTCAGGAGGCAGGGCCCTGACATTGAAGCACAGTGTATTTTCTCAGAATTGGCCAAGTTGATACCATTACAATTTGTCAATATATCATGACCCATTAATTACAGTCTTTAAAAGTGTACATGTATTGTTACTGAAAGCCCAGGAGTTCGGTCTAGGCCCTGCTGCTCAGCTCACAGAAAGCCAATCACTGAGACATTGAGTATTGCTGAGGAAGAAGGCTTTAATTGGGTGCTGCAGCTGAGGAGATGGGAAATCAGTCTCAAATCAATCTCCCTGATCAACTAAAGTGAGGGGTTTATGTAGCAGGGAAGAAATGTAACTGTGGGTGGGAAAAGAGGAACTAGGGAAGGGTGAGGAAACACTCATGATGAGTCAGGGGTCTGGCATCTCATTGTCTGGAGGCTGTGATCTGCTGAGTTTCAGGTCTATGATGCTTTTTGAGAGGTCTGAGAGGCCTTTGCCGAGGAAGGAACTCAGATAAAACAAATGTAACTTTCAAGCTTTAAGACCAGAAGGGTCCATTTTTATGTCTATCCAAAATCACTGTCTGTGGGACTCTTGGGTCGATTTCAGTCCCCACTTTCTATTTGTCAGTTCCTCAATCATGGAGAATCTGGTCATCCATCTTTCTGGCTGTGTCACGTGGAGAAAGGGCATCCTGAGCAGCTTCACACCATGGGTGACTACATGGCCACCCAGGAATCAAACATTCATCTAATACTGTAGTTTCTCCTGAAACACAATCTTCCTCTCTCCAGTCGCTGACTTCCACTAAAGACAAAACACAGCAGGACCAACCTACCTGCAAAAGAAGCTTCAGTCCCATATACTTGACCTGATTACCCACACAAAGTGCAGCAAGAATCCTTGTTCATACAGGCTCTCCTAAATAGGCTTTGCTGGAATATTTCACAACGCCATTTCAGGCAAAGCCCTGGGAAAATTACCAATTCCTCCACTTGTGTCCCATTATAAAAGAAAACAGAATCTTATTGAACTTATGCAAACAGACACATTGTCATGAGTTAAGAATATTCAGTTTACAAATTCTGTAGAAATTCGGCAGAGAAAAATATGCCTCAAATTCTATTTAGAAGACTATTCTACTCAATTGTTGCAGGTTATAAATAGCTCAAAAGGCAACAAGTTCTCCAGACTCTGAAGAATCAACAATGTTTGAAACAAACAAAGGCCATAAAACTTATTTCAGTTCTCTATTAGTTCAATCCATGCAATCAACTCCTGCTCTGCGTCACATTGGGCTAGCAATCTCTATGAACACATCAGTCTTTCTACTAGTGCCCTGGAAATTTTCCTTTACTTCAATGGCACGATCTTCAAAGTTATCAGAAGAGTCCTACATTCAAGAGTCCTTTTCATGGACTTCCCCAAAGAAGCAAGGCTTGAACTGTAACTGATTATAAGTCACTTTTTGAGAAGAATCAAAGGAAAACAACAATTGTGGATGACAAAAGCCTTAAGACAGCCATGGTTATAGACACAGTTGACAAGGGAATTCGGTTGTTTCTGTGGCACACAACAATTTAACATAATAATCATAATTATTACTGACAGCATATCAGAACTCTAGGAATCTCATACAATCCTGGAACACACATTAACAACACATCTGTGTCAACAGAACCCAAAGGAAGTGAAACACAACCTCAGATTTGACAACGCTTCATGCATAATTCTGTATAACAAATAAGCCTAAGAAGCCTAATATATCTCTCTTGGACTTCAAGAACCTAATATCCAAAAAGTTAATTTGAGGCCCAAAGGGTTGAATTTAGAAACTTTACTCTTAGAAAGTTTGCCAGATATCAAAGTTTTGAGACACTTGACATCACAAAATAGGATCACAGGTCACCTTAGATTAGTCAGTCATTCAGCCAAAATGATAAAACAAAAATGTTCACCCTTTGCTAGAAAAGAGGCTGAGTTTCTAAACAGTAAGAGCTAATGAAGACAACATGAGGCCATGTGTATCTGTCTCTCCCCTTCCTTCTTTTGCCCTGCAGTTTACTTTGAAAGTAAACAAAAATATTTTATCTATTATTAACACTACAGAGACATTTTGATCAAAAGAGAAAACCAAATTTTACCTTTGTGTGGTGTATTAAAATGTTAAAGCTAATTTTAATAAAACCTTATACACAAGTTTAGTTATAATCAGTTTGACTGGAGCTCGGATTTTAAGGCAGTAGCTTGCCGATGCTCCCAGCTGAATAAAGCCCTTCCTTCTACAACTCGGTGTCTGAGAGGTTTTGTTTTCGACTCATCCTGCTACATTTCTTGGTTCCCTGACCGGGAAGCGAGGTGACTGACAGACTGCCAAGGCAGCCCCTTAGGCAGCTTAAGCCTGTGCTGTGCAGCGTCTCTGCGGGAGACTCCGGCCAGCCTGAGTGAGGTGATTCAAAGAGCGCTCCGGGGTAGGCAATTGCCCCAGTGGAACGCCTTGCCAGAGCAATGCGTAGCAGGCCCCTGCGGAGGATTAACACAGTGGCTGAACACCGGGAAGGAACTGGCACTTGGAGTCCAGACATCTGAAACTTGGTAAGACTAGTCTTTGGAACTTGCCCACTCCATTTGAGTGGAAATGTGGCCTGATCACCCATGGCGTGCCTTTATTGGCACTTTGGTTTTGCTTTTGACTTGGTTTAAATTGCTTGACAGGACTGGTCTTGGGAACTTGCCTACTCCATTTGAGTGGAAGCTGGCCTGATCACCCACAGTGTGCCTGTACCGGCACTTTGGTTTTTGTTTTTGACTTGACTTAGATTGCCTGATACTTTGGCTTTGGTTTTGACCTGGCTTGGATTTCTGGATACTCTGATTTTTGTTTTGATTTTGGTTTGGTGTAAACTGCAGAAGTGTGTGTGCCCTTTTTACCTGTTTTTTTTTCGTGGTGTGTGGCGTGTGGTGTAAGCGTGGTGTTTTGTCTTGAAGAAACATGGGTCAGGCACAAATAAGCCCACCCCACTAGCAACTATGTTAAAAAATTTCAAGAAAGGATTCAATGGAGACTACGGAGTCACTATGACTCCAGGAAAACTTAGAACTTTATGTGAAATAGACTGGCCAGCATTAGATGTAGGTTGGCCATCAGAAAGAAGCCTGGACATGTCCCTTGTTTCAAAGGTATGGCACAAGGTAACCTCTAAGCCAAGGCACCCAGACCAGTTTCCGTACATAGACAGTTACAGCTGGTTTTAGACCCCCTTTCCCGCCCACAGTAGTTAAGAGAACAGCAGCATAAGCAGCTGGCAGAGGCAAGGAAAGACCAGCAGAGAGAAAAAAAGGCCATCTATACCAATTCTAAGTTGATTTAGACTAAACAAGGTCTTATTAATAGCAAAGGACAATTGAAATCCCAAACTTACAAGGTTTTCAACAAAAGTGAAGTTTACTAAAAGTTAACAGTGTAACGTGTATTATGGTAACTTCTAATCTTGTGGCCTTAGACAGTCTATTCCAAAGACATAAAGAAAGTTTGCTTTAAAAAAGGAAAAAAAAAGGGGGAGGCAGAATTTATTTAAAAAAAAAAAGTTATGTGATAAATTCTTGTCCTGAAATAAATTAACTGGTTGTTTAAAGAAAAAAGTGTTTGTAATATGTCAGAAAGTTGAGACATGTTGAAAAATTGTCTGTGGAAGTCGTGAAAGAAAAAAAAGTTATAAAAAAATTTTATGCAAGAAAAGGTTGTATAATTTAAAAGTAATGAGGCCTCCTGAGTACTATTAGAGAAACAGTTTATGTGCAAGGTGTATAAGAAAAGTAAAATATACCTTTGGTAAAAAGATTATAAGGAGGCATTAAAAAAAAGTCAGTTTGACCATGAGGTAAGAGTTCCAAAAACCTTTCATAACCTTTTATACTTTTGTATTAAGGAGTAGATAAATGCTCTAGAAGACCCTGATATTGCAATACACGGGCCCAGATGCTGGCCTTGCATCAGTGTGCACCTGAGTGTAATGTCTAATTTATAGAAAATCTCTGAATTTGAGAGGCCAGAGTGTGTGGATCACTTGAACTTAGGAGTTTGAGTCCAGCCTGGGCAATATGATGAAACATTGTGTCTACCAAAAATACAAAAAAAAAAAAAAAAAAAAAAAGAAAGAAAGAAAATAAAAGAAAAGAAAGAAAGGGAAAGAAAAGAAAGTCTCTGAACTAAACTTATCCCTCAAACTCCAGCCTTACAACTCTCACGTGCCCACCTCTTCTGTCCAGAGGAAGAGGGGGCATGAGGTGGAAAACGGGACATGTGGGATTGTTGGGCCTAAAGGGATTGGATGGTTTCAATTTCTGGTTCTGTGTCTCATGAAAGCAGTTCATTTTGTTTGTCATCTTCCCCAGGGTCTGAAGACAAGGCATTAACTGGTGTCAATATTCAGGATTTAGCAGGAGAAGTTGCATTTTTCAGACCCAGGAGTCAAAGTCCTGTAAGCTAATAGCATAAGGATTAGTTAATAGGACATTTGTACTGCAGAGAGTTCTATTTCTCTCTAATGTGTCACCAGTAAAAACACTATGATCTGCTGTCCAGTAGTTACTGCCTGCAGCACTTCAAACCATTGTATTAAAGTGGTTAGGATACTCCTTGCATGTAACTAGTTGCCAGCATTCTAAGGACAGAACTGTGATTGAAAGCATCAAAAATGTGACAGAACCTATGCCAAACTTTTCAAAGTAAGACAATTAAATTTTCTCTCCATCATTTAACAAAATACTAAATGCAAATATCAGTTTTGGAAATTCAGTGTGAGGATAAATAATCTCCTTTTATTTAAATACTATACAACAAAACAAGAACAAAGTGAGAATAAACACACAGTCATTTTTTTTCGGCTATTTTATTTACTTATTTTGAGACAGAATCTCCCTCTGTCACCCAGGTTGGGGTACAGTGACAGGATCTCAGCTCACTGCAACCTCTGCCTTTGAGTTCCGGATTCAAGGGATTCTCCTGCCTCAGCCTCCTGAGTAACTGGAATTACAGTTGTGTACCACCACGCCCAGCTGATTTTTGTGTTTTTAGTAAAGAGGTTTCGCCATGTTGGCCAGGCTTCTGGCCTTGAACTCCTGTCCTTCAGTGATCTGCCCGACTCAGCCTCCCAAAGTGCTGAAATTATAAGAATGAGCCACCACACCCAGCTTTCTTTTCAGCTATTTTAAAAGAGCATAATCACATATTTCCAAGATTGGTTTCTGGATATGATACTGATTACTGATTAGGTTGCTTTCACCATTAAAATCTTGAAACCAGTGCAACAATTGTACATGTTTTGTTTTCAAGTACACACATGAAGGCCCAACAGTGATACAAGGCTTGGGATCAAAAATCACTAGAAATTCTCACAGCTTGTTTTTATTACCACTTCATCCAACTGAATGTCACTTAATTTTAATAATGCTAAACACAACTGAAGGAGGTTGAGAGAAATCCAATCAATATAATACCCTTAAGAACAAGGCCAATCTTTCTGGATGTTGGAACTTTGTACCCACATCACAGTTTTTCGTCATTAAAGGAAAGGGTCTGCAACCAACTGAAATGATTGACTGAAACCAACTCATATTACTGATTGCACTGAATGTGTACCAAATCTCAGGTCATGGGTCCCTGAATCCTAGTGTTCCTGTGACATCCCCTTGGGGTAGTGGAACTCTACCTTTCAATGATGGGAAGTCTTGGGCAAGAGCAAGTCTCCTTCCCTTGTCCAGTATAGACAGCTTTTGTGTCTAACTCTACCTCAGCAGCTGGCCTATACCTGGGGCCAAGGGTTGGAAGGGTTCCTTGCTCCAACATCAGTGGTAGATGCCTTTTGTTTCATGTGAGAGAAGCGACCAGGTTTTGTGCCTGTAATCTGGTGGTGGCCAATCATGATCTATATGCCTCCACCACTGTGGCAAGCTCAAGAAACTCTCTTTCCCTGCCACACGTGTCCTTTCAGCACTTAGGATGAGAGAGGAAAGACCCAGCAAAAGGGCAAAAAACATGCTATGTATCTGGAACTCTCAGACTAAGCTGTCACAGACTTGGCCTTCAAGAAATGATAAAAACTTCAGTGTTTGGTTTCCTGTTTCTGCGTTAGCTTGCTAAAGATAATGTGCACTGCTTTTCACCTGGCGCAGTCGTTCATATGTGTAATCTCAGCACTTTGGGAGGCTGAGGTGGGTGGATCACGAGGTCAAGAGTTCGAGACCAGCCTGGCCAATGTGGTGAAACCCTGTCTCTACTAAAAATACAAAAATTAGCTGGATATGGTGGCGTATGACTGTAGTCCCAGCAACTCGGGAGGCTGAGGCAGAAGAATCACTTGAACGTAGGAGGTGGAGTTTGTAGTGAGCTGAAATCGTGCCACTGCACTCCAGCCTGATGACAGAGCTAGACTGCGTCTCAAAAAAAATTTTATATATATATACACATATATAAAATAATGTGCACTTCTTTGAATATTTAACCCTTTTCTGCCCATTAAACCATTAGAGCCGGCATTTCCTTTTCTATCCCATCTGAGAGACTTAAGTGCATCGTAATTCACAGCAATTAGTATTATATTGGAGATGACGGCATAGTTAGTCTCATTCTCACCACCTCATTGTATGATTTCTGCGTTTTTGCTTTGTTTATAAAATCTCTTCCTGCTTTTCTTAACTAGACTGGTCTGTCTGGGTAAATTTTCTGTTTTCCTGTAGTGTTTTTGAAATTCCATGTCCCTGATTAGTTAATATATTTTCTTAGATCTCAGGTGCACAGGAAGAAGGTAATCATGTACCTTAGCTCAGGGCACATTATGGTGGCTGCTCTGAGCAAGGCCCTTACTATCTTTCCTTCTTTTCTCTGTTTATCCCACTCCCATTTCCCTGTCCACTTTCAGAAACATGTTCTGAGGAGTTTAGTATATGCTCTTTTATCTCACACTTTCTCTGCATATTTCAATAAGGGGATGTCTTTGGAAAACATACATTGTTCTTTGGGGATGGATGATGTTAAAACAACTTTAAAGTGTGAATTGGTTTCCAAAAACCCATTCCGTCTTCTTTACTCCATTCTGTGTACTATCTTCTCAACTTTTCTATTCAAATAGAAAAGTTTGTGTATAAATGTGGGGAGGAAGAAAAGAGTCAAGCCAATGTAAAATGGGCAAAACAGTTGAACGGTGTTTGTTTACCAAAGAGAATTTCTTAATGGTCAAATGGCATAAGAAAGGATTCTTGGCATCATTACTCATTCAGGAAACACAAATTTAAAATGCCATGATACACCATTACACACCCAACAGAATGGGTAACATTTAAGAGACAGGGAAAGCCACTGGCTTATAGAAATGCAGAACAACTGTAACTCTTGTTGCTGGCAAGAAAATACAATAGTACGGGTGGGAGTGGTGGCTCACGCCTGTAATCCCAGCACTTTGGGAGGCCGAGCTAGGTGGATCACTTGAGGTCAGGAGTTTGAGATCAGCCTGGCCAATGTGGTGCAACCCCATCTCTACTAAAAATACAAAAATTAGCTGGGCATGGTGACAGGCACCTGTAATCCCAGTTACTTGGGAGGTTGAGGTTGAAGTAGGAGAATTGCTTGAACCCGGGAGGCAGAGGTTGTAGTGAGCAGAGATCGTGCAATTGCACTCCAGCCTGGGTGACAAAGTGAGACTGTCTCAAAAATAAAATAAAATAAAACAAAATAAAATAAAAGAGAATACAATAGTGCCACCATTCTAAAATACTGTCTGATAGTTTCTAATACAGTTAAAAATACACCTACTTCATGACCCAGCCATTCCATTGCTCGGTTCATGCTCAACAGAATTGAAGGCACAGGCCCATAAAAAGACCCATAGTAGAATATTTGTAAGCACCTTATTCATAATAGCCCAAACTAGAAATATCCCAATTGTCCATCAACTGTAGTATACTCACATGTTGGAATAACACTCATTAATAACAGCAAAGAGCTGAGATACATGCCATAAAATGGAAGCATCTCATAACCATTGTTGCGTTTAAAAAAAGAAAAACACAGGCAAAATCAGTATAGTCCTTTATGTGATTTCTACAAGAAGCAAAAGTATACCACAGAGATAGAAATCAAATAGTGATTGCCTAAGTGGTGTTGGGGTGAAGATTGACTGAAAAGGGGCTCTCACAACTTTTTGGTCTGTTGAAAATGTCCTGTAACTTGATCTAGGTGATGGTTTCTTTTGTCAAAGTGCGCTGGGCCAGGCACTTAAGATTGGTGCACTTTGGTCTCTGTGGATTATACTTCAGTCATTTATTGGTAGCAAAATAAATAAATAAATAAATAAATAAAAACAAAATTAAAATTTGGGGTTGGAGAATGTCATTAACTTTAGATTTTATTGTATTCTTTAGGTTTTACTTAAAATACCCAGTTGGAGTGCGAACTCTCATCTTCTCTTGTTCATTTCTGATTTGGCCTGAAAAGGCCCCACGGATTCTTGAAGTATCTGAGTCAGAAAAACGGGTACAGCCACATCATGTCAACAGTAAAAGATTCCAATAAGGCTGTCTGAGAGGGAGCACCTCACCTTTTGGGTGTTGTACTTGTTCAGAGAGGAGGCAAAAGTCTTTCAAGATGACCAGACCTCTAGGCGTGCAGGGTAGGGGTTCTTTCTATTCTCACCAGTACCAGGAGTTCCTAAGCCACAGAAAAGTTGTGACCTCTCTAGCCGCACGTCAGCGGCTCAGCCTAGGCTGAGATTGGAGGCGAAAGGGAAAGAAGAGCACTACACCCTAGAATGGATGTGGCCATGACTTGGATTGGAGACAAGGCTGCTGCGGCCACAGCGCAGAGTACTAACAACAATATGATCACCGCAAGCCACAGGAGCTGAAGGGCGCCGGGCTCTTTCTTTAAACTTAATGCAGGGCTGCTTCCGTTTTGGAGACCTAAGGGTCCGCGTAGATTTCGTTCGTTCTTGGTGTCTCTCCGTTTTTCCTCCCTTTCTTCACCATTCTGCTACAATAAAAAAACACTTCTCATCTCTCCCTTGTGCAGTCCTTACCGCTGCACAAAGCTACTGGAAAGTTTCGTCTCCCTGGTCCACGCCTCTACCGACTTCCTTGCCCTCCTCCTAGCAATTCCCTGTTGGATTCACCCCTTGCCCGGCTCCGGCCTCCTGCTCAAGACAGGCACCCAGAAACAGTGCAGCTGAGTCCCCGCAGCTCTCTGCCTAAGAGTGGCAAGAGAGGCCACTGGAGGCCACGCCACTTGCGCGCCCCACAGGATGCCCGATAAAGCAATCTGAATAAATGCTTTTCAGAAAGAACCTACTTCCCCTTCGTGACGAGCCTCGGCAACATGTCGAAATCCTGTCTCTACAAAAAATACAAAAATTAGCCGGGCGTGGTGGCGCGCGCCTGTCATCTCAGCCAAGATCACTTGGCCCCGGGAGGTCGAGGCTGCAGTGAGCCTTGTTTGCACCACTGCACTCCAGCCTGGGGGGCCAAGTGAGACCCTATCGCAAAACAAAACAAAACAAAACTTCCCCACAGAAAAATAGTTCATGATTTACATTCTCAGGACTCTTCAAAGGACTAAAAGTTAAAGGCGACAATGGATTCACTCGACGAGTCTTAGTCCTGCGCCCTGGTGAGTGGCAGACCCTGCTCCCCGCGAGGGGACCACGAGGAACTCTCACCACCATCCCTGCCCTGGTGGAGCCCCACTGCGGACACAGGATCCGAAGATGGCAGCGGAAGCTCTGCAGCGGCCCCTAAAGCGACTGGGCAGGGTGGGCACAGGCTCCCTCACCGGGTGAAGGCGGCGCAAAGAACGGGAAGAGCCATCCTGGGAGCCCACTGGGCATTCAGCTTCCCATGGGCCCCCAGGCGGCTCGGGCCCGGGCCGCAGACTGGGGCGTTTCCCGGGGCTTCTGAAGCAGGCGAGGGGCAGGGCGGGCGAAGGCCATTCGGCGGTCCTTCTGGCTCCAGAATCTCCCAACCCGCGGGTGTGCAACGTGATCCGCGCGACTCACCGCTCTAATCTCTCTGGTTTTCCCTCCTGAGGGGCAGGCCCTCAGGACAAAAGGGGTGGGGAGAGTTTGGGGAGTGTGCCCTGCATGTAGCTCCCGGTAGAATCAGTAGTAGCGATCTCTATGGCGCAATCAGTTAGCGCGCTTAGCTGTTAACAGAAAGGCTGGTGGTCCGGGCCCAACCAGGGACGCCTCGCTTTGTTGTTTTAACCCGTTTCTGTTGATATACAATCAACTCCAGCCTAATCAGGAGACACACATGTCCTCTTCCCCACCTTCTTAGGTCTGAGGCTTGGCAAGGCCCATGGTGCCTTTTACCTGTCAAACTCAAGAATCCCAGAGACCTTAGACAGGAACTCACTTCTGGTGTGATAAAAATGTTCTTTGCTCCCATGGAAGGCTTGGGGGAGTAAAGTGCCTCGAGTTTTTCATGTTTAATAATAGGAGACCTATTATAGTAGTATTCTGTCCCCGGATGTGCCTGGGTTTAGTAATTCCTCTATCAATAATGTGACCAGTGGAATCAGTCATCGTCATGGTGATCCTCGCCATTTTTTGTGAAAACAGCATTTCTTCCTCTGTTTGTGCATGATTTAACCCTTTTCAAGATGTTTTTGAAATGAGGTGGGTTTCATGGCTTTAGGATTACAAATGATGCTGCAATCTCCACTATTCTTGTACACATATCTTTGGACACTCGTGCAGATATTTCTATAGCGTAGAGAAGAGGATGTGCCATTTTTACATTACAGCATTTATTTAATGCTTCTAATTTGAGTACATTCTGCAAATTTATCTTCCGTGGGAGCGATACCAAATCATATTCCAATTTGTTTCCCAATTCTATCAATGTCCCTTTTGTCATTTACTTGCCGGCACAACAAACGTTTCTACACATCGATGTATGATATTCCACTGAGAGGAGAGGCATCCTCCTGGCTTAACTGAGGGGGTATACAACCGAAGGAAATGGTGGACATTACGTACAGATATTCTGTGGCATAGGATGAGCTGCTAAACTTCTAGGATGTTTCAAAGTCCTCCAACATCTGTAATTGTTTTCTGTGGTGACCAAGTCACATGGGTCCGGAGAAGATGGGCCACAGTGACCTCTTTGTCAGCTTTCTGTCAAGTTGCTTATACAAGGGGAGCAAAATAACAAAGGTCCCAGATAATTTTTTCTTCTCCCCTTTCCTCTTTTCTTCATAAATCTTGGTTGTGCTTTTGTTTGACCAAATTGATGTAATGCCCATTTTCCCTCCTATACAACGGTAAATCAACATGCAAATAGCTATCCCTTTATTATTCTTTGATAGATTTCTGCAGTGGCTATGTCCATAAAAATTAGCCCATTTGCGATACATCATTGGAGCCAACAGAACCCTGCAACCAACAGGCACCTTGTGCAGACCTGGACCCTTAGAGGTATTGGCTCATGTTCCTTCGGTTCTTCTACTGAATATCATGAGTAGAAACTGAGCTCTTTGGCTTTTACCCACTACTATGGCTACAGTATCTTTTTTCCTCTCTCCTCTCTCTCATTTTTGTACCATGATTTTCTGCCATCAGTGGCATCAGTGTGGATTTCTGGTTTTGATGTCATTGAGTGAACTTCTGGGATTGTTTTATGACTATATAACAGTCAGTATTAAATTCTTCTGTTGATGAAGATTTGTGTTATGATGAAGATTTGTGTTATTCCCAGTTTTTCTTTAGTAGAAAAATGAGGTTAATAAGAACATTTTTGGTAGAAGCCTTGTTGGATGTATTGTTCATTTAATGGGGGTAATCAATAAAAGTAAGTGTGCTTCCTTTTCAGGTAGGCTTAACTAGATGAAAAACTGCCAATTATTAGAAAAGCTGTTGTGCTAAATTGCAGTCCAACTAACATCACACAGCAATATCATACACACTCTGTATGAGGAAGCGGGAGAGGCAACAACTTTCAAAATCAGTTTTTCTATGTTTCCTTTCATTTTCTAGTGAACCCTTAATGGCATCTTTGAAGGTGGCTGTGGTCACACCAAGTGTCACCACCAGCCTATTCAAGTCCCGCCGCAGAGCCATGGAGGGATACACCAGGGCAGCCCAGCCAAGTCTCAGGCTTATAAACACCAGGCAGTAATAGATGCCTATGAAAGGAGAAGGTTCAGATGATTCCTCCCTCTCCCACCATGTCTGTGCCTCTCTTTGCAGCTGCCGTGCCACTAAAAACAATTGCTTACACTTATTTTGTCAAAGATAAAGTCAGACATTAATCAAAGCTGTGAAAACAGATTTTATTCAGTAACTACTGACCATAGAGGAAGGGGCTGAGCTTCATCACATTTGTGCAGAGGTGATGGCATTCTAATCAGAGAGTGAGGCAGGGGCGAGGGCACAGCACAAGTGAAACATTACAAAAGATTGGTCATTGTAAGCTTCTGCCTCATCAAGACAGCTGTGTCTGCCAGCTGGCAATATTAGACATTAGGATTCTAACCTCCCACAGAGACTGGAAGACAGAGACTCAGTTCTTCCTGAGGACTATACCTCAAAGGAATGGCTTTCAGATCCTGGGGAAAGACACACTGGAGTCCCTAGGAGATACACACATATCTCAAAGGGATGGAGGAAGGATTCCCTTCTTAGTAAGTGCTATAAGAAAGAACCTACCATCATCAGCAGGTATTGGCTAGAACTAAAGTAAGTTCCCCTGGCAGCCTTGAGCTTTCTTAGGCAGGCATTGCCATGGGAGCCTAGGGTCATCCACGGGATATGGTCTTATGCCATTAGAAGTCATGATAGAGTCTAATCATCTCTTAGCACAGAGGTTTAAACTGATTCTTTGTGTGCTGAATTTGTTGGTTCTCATTTTCCATTCCCCCATTCCATGGTCAAGATTTTGCTGGACTCTGATAGATGGACAAGGCCACGGGCCATTTTCAGTGACATTTCAGCAGCCTAGGCATATCTATTGAGATCTAAATGAAAACAAAGAAAACCATGAGATTGACAGTGTGCCCCAAAATAGGTATGCATTACCAATATTCAGGAGATAAAAATATATCTAGGCTTTGTCAAAATGGAAAGTGACTTATGCAGCCAGGATGAAATTCAAACTTACATTTTCAAAGTATACAGCCTGTTGATATTTTATATAAGAAAGCCATGGCAAAATGACAATCCACAAGTGGCAATGGTATGTATGGGTAGGGAGAGACTTCATAAGGTAAAAATTATCCTCACGTTAAATGAAACTCCTACGTGTTGCTACAGTAAGGGAACAGAAGCCAGTGTTACGCTGGAATATATTAATCATCATGGGATAAACAGGCAGGACATGATGCTACATTTATTAGTCACTGCTATTGAGAGTTTTTGTGAAGGTTAATTTTTGTGGAAATTTGACTGGGCCAGAGGGTGCCCAGATATTTGGTTAGATGTGATTTCTCACTGTGTCTCTGAGGGTGTTTCTGGAAGAGACTGACATTTGAATCAGTAAACTCAGTGAAGCAGATTGCCCTCCTGGGTGTGAGTGGGCCTCATCCAACCCATGGATGGCTTTAATAGGATGAAGGGTTAAGAAAGAAGTTTTTCTGCTGCACTGTCTCTGAGCTGGGACATCAGTCTTCTGCCTTAAGCCTTGGACTTGGTCTTGAACTATATTTGACTCTCCTAGGTCTAGAGCTTACTCAGAGTAGAACTTGGGTTTCTCTGCTTCTGTGTGTCTGCGTGTGTGTGTGTGTGTGTGTGTGTGTGCATGTGTGTGTGTGAATACTGCTAATTTCTTTCTCTGGAGAACTAAGACTAATATAGTATTAATTGCCAGTTTTTGTCTTTATTCTTTTGAAAGGTGTAAAATAAATAAATAAAACAAAACCCTGGAGGGTTCTCAAAGAAGAACAGTAAGGATTACTAGAAGTTTTAAACTTTTAGGAAAAGCCCTAAGAACAGCTTTTGTTAAAACTGTCTTCAAGAAAATAAAGGGTGTTGGGAAAAATATTGTTCCCTTAATGTTTTTAAGCAAAGGCATGATCAGTCAAGGAGAAATATACTTAGGATTTTTTAAGTTAATTTTTACATTTTAATAATTCACATACAATCTTAAGAACTCAGAGAGAAAAAGAGAGGTCCCTTGTACCCTTTACTCAGTTTCCTCCAATGGTAACATCTTGGTAATATTTCCAAAATGGTAATTTTTGCAAATACTGCAAATGTATTGCAAATGCCACAGTACCAGGAGATTGACATTGATACAAGCAAGGTACAGAACATTTCCATCAACACTGGGATTCATCATGTTGCCTTTTTATAGCCATGAACCTGTCTCTTCAGTGCTGCTCCTCCTTCCCTCCTTAACCCCTGGCCACTACTAATCTATTCCCCATTCATATAATTTATTCATTTCAAGAACGTTACATAAGTGGAATCCTACAGGTCGCCTTTGGGATTACCCTTTGTCCACTCAGCATAATTCTGTGGAGATTCATCCAGGTTATTGTGGCTATCAATAGTTTGTTGTTTTTTAAAAAAAATTATTGAGGACTATTCGATGCTATGGATATATAACACAATTTGTTTAACCATTCACCTCATGAAAGTCGTCTATACATTTTTCCCCCAATTCTGGCTATTAAAAACAAGGCTGCTATAAACTTTAAGTACATGGATTTTGTGTGAACATAAGATTCTATTCCTCTGTGATAAGTGCAGGGAATACAATTCCTAGGTGGTATGGTAGTTGCACATATAGTTTTAAAAGTAAAAACTATACAGATATTCTCCAGAGTGGGCTGTAACCTTTCAGATTTCCACCAGCAATGTATGAGTGATCCAGCTTTCTCTGAATCCTTGACAGCACTTGTTGTGGTTACGCTTTTCTTTTGGCCATTCTGATAGGTATGTAACAATTTCCCATTGTGATTTTAATTAGTATATCACCAGTTGCTACTAATGTTCTGATTTTAACATATGAATTTGGGGTGGCTGGGCACAATGCATCCCATAACAATGTGTATTCTGGTGTGGTTGAGTGTTCTAAAATTGTCAATTGAAGTCCCGCTGGTTGATCACGCTGTTGGGTTCTTCTATATTCTTGTTGATTTTCTGTCTGGTTATTGTATAAATTGTTGAGAAAGGGGGACGTTGAAGCATACAGCTATATTTGTGGATTTGTCTAGTTCACTGTTCAGTACTTTCAGTTGTTGTTGCATAGACATTTATGACTTTTGTCAGGGGAGGAGTTGGTGGATTGGTTGTTTCCTCATTATATATTGTCCCTCTATGTCTCTGATTAGTTTCTTTATTCTGAAACGTACTATATCTGACATTAATATAACCAGTCTTGCTTTCCTTTGTCTAAGGTTTGCATGATACATCTTTTCCCATCCCTTTGATTTCAACTTGCCTGTATCATCATATTTGAAGGTAGTCTGTTTGTAGCCAGGATGTAGTTGTGTCATGTCCATTAACCTACTCTGCCAATCTGTGTCTTGTAATTGGTATATTTAGGCCATTGATATTTAATATGATGATTGATAGGGTAGGGCTTAAGTCTGCCATTATATTTTTCCTTTTATGTTTGTTCTCTCTGGTGTCGTTTTCTGGATATGCTTTCTTTTTCTTACCTTCCTGTGGTGACTTGAACATCTTTGAGAATGGTGTTTTGCCTTATCCATAGTGTTTCTGAGTATATCTGTTTGCATATCTCTCTTGGTTTCCCAGACATTCATATGTCTGTGCATCTCTATCTTACCACACAGTATACTGGTGTCATTGTTGTACCAGTTTGAATGAATGATAGACGAGTTACCTCCCTTGTAGGTCTCTTTACCCTCCCAGTTTATGATTGTTTCAAAGATTTTTTTTTACAGAGAGTTAGAACCACATCAAATGATGTTATGATTTTTTCCTGAAGCCGTCAATCGTAGTTTAGAAAGCTCAAGAGAAGAAGGAAGGCCTATTTTGCTTACTTTTTTTTTTTTTAAAATTTTCATACTGATGTCCCAAGGTTCCTTCTTTAATCATTTCCTTTCTGTCTAGAGCACTCCCTTTAGCCTTTCTTTTAAGATAGAACTGCTGGTCAGAGATTCCCTTAGCTTTTCTTAATCTGAAACTGTTTTGACCTTCCCCTTAATCCCTGAAAGATGTTTCTGCTGGAGAGAGGAGTCTGGGCTGACAATTGTTTTCTTTCACAGCTTGAAAAGTACCTGGCAACTTCATTCTGCCTCCATGGTTTCTCATGAGAAATCCATCATCCCCAGAATTGTTTTTCCTTTCTAGGTAAGGTGTCACCTTTCTCTGTTGCTTTCAAGATATTTTCTTTGTCTTTCATTTCCAACATTTTATTTTTTCATGTGTCTTGCCATAGACCTCTTTGGGTTTTATCGTATTTGGGGTTCTCACAGCTTCTTGAACCTGTAGATTTCTGTCTCTTGCCAACTCTGGGAAGCTTTTAGCCATTTACTTCTGTATGTTTTCAGCCTTGTCCTCTTCCTCTTCCCCTTCCAGACATAAATAACAAATTGAAAGTGAGACCTTTTGAGGTAGTTTCACAGGTCCCTGAGGTTCTGCTTACTTTCTCACCCAGTCTATTTTTTCCCTGTTAAGATTGTGTAATTTCTATTTTTTCATCTGTAGTGGATGGATTTCTTTGCTCTGCACCATCCATTCTGCTGTTGGGCCTATGTGCTGGACTTTTTATTTTGGTTGTTGTATTTTCCACTTCTAATACTTCCATTTGGTTCTCCGCTAAGTCTTGTATTTATTTGCTAAGGCTTTCTATTTGTCCATTGGTTTCGAATGTGCTCATAATTACTAAATCATTTTCATCAGGCTTGCTTGCTTTAAAATCTTTGTCAGACAATCCCAACACCTTCTCATCTTATTGCCAGTGTGTATTGCCTGTCTATTTTCATTCAGCATAAGATTTTCCTGGTTCTTGGTATGATGAATGATTTTCAATCGAAACTTGGACTTTTGGGTATTATGTTATCAGACTCTCGATTTTATTGAAAGCTTTCGTTTTAACTACCTTTTTCTGAGTCTGCTTCTGCAGGGGAAGGGGAGTGGCGCCATCTCGTTGTAGCCAGGTGTGTGTAGAAATCCAGGTTTCTCACCTGACCTACGTCTGTTGACACCCTGAGTGGAGGGCCCTCGAGGAAAGAGCGCGCGGATGAGGCCCCTTGGCTTGGGGCCTCTTGGCTTGGCAGCCCTGGAGGGGCGGCGTCCACACTCCTGCGCACCCGGGACTCGGAAGCTCAAAATCCGCTGGCTGCTGCAGCTTCTGGGAGCCGGAGAGTGTCAGCCAGGCGAATCCCGCACAGGGGCGCTTAGTTCTGGAACTGGATACCCCGCGGAAAGAATCGGGATCCTGTAGCCCGGTTATGGGTCTCCAGGGTCCTCATTTCGGGAGCAAGCGGGGAACCCTCAGCCCGGGCCTGTTGCGATCCGCAGTCTTCTTACCTGAGGGATCGCAGGTGCTTCCCAGGGCCTTTTGCTAGCACTTTCCTAGCGCCGCAGGAATGTCGAGATGCAGTCGAATTTCATCTGTCCCAGGCAGCAATACGCAGTTGCCCAAGGCGGCGCCTAAGATTTTCGTGGGTATGTCCTCAAGGGGCGGTGCTCGGGTCGTTTAGCTAGAGTAGGGTCAGGAGGTTCGCCTCACACACCAAAGGTGGCTTTCATAATGACCTTTTCTTTTTCTTTTTTTTTAAGGGAGGGGAGGGGAGCTGAAGGTTGGGATGGGGGAACCTAGCTGCATCTCTGATCACAAGAAGCACGTGAGGAGTTCCATTACTACCTGAAACCCCGCTGAGCACTAGGAACCAGGCCTGGTTTGCCCGCCGTGAGTTGGATCCGTGAGTTGGATCGGGAGACGAGGGCGCCAGATGAGGTGGACTTCATGTTAGCTTTAGATCTAGAAATTTCCAGTCTTCTCATCTATCGCCAAAATCTTCTTTCTGAAGATTTCAAGCTGACAGCTACAATGTCCCTGAAACGAAGG